>NW_010972787.1:8156278-8163776 GCF_000737465.1 Haliaeetus leucocephalus
CGGGGGTCGCGGTCCCCCGGGCCGGCCGGTCCCAGCCGCGCCGGGAATGACTCTTTCCAGCCATCCCCTGGAAAAGCGCAGCTCACCCTCAGCCCCGAGGGCCGGGGCCAGGCTGGGAGCCGGAGCCCGGTCTTCTTTTTTTTTCTTTTTTTTGCCCGCACAGCGAATGAGCCCGGCCCGCGGGTGCCGGCTCAGGTGTGCCCGGCTTTTTGTTGCCGTAGGTTGTCGGGTGGGTTTGGGGAGGAGACCCCGAGCTTCCCGGTAGCTCGGTGCCATATGGAAAATCTGCAGTGTTTTGATTATGCGCTATGTACACATTTTAATATCCGATCCTTAAAATCCAGAGACTATCCCAAAGGGGATTAAAACATAATCCTCTCTCTCTATAGCTGTAGTGGATTAATTTCGTATTCTCTCAGTGGCTGGCTTGCTCCCTGAAGGCTACAACAAAAAGACTCAGCGCTCCTTAAACATGCTATGGAATTGGAAGTTGTAATTGGAGATTTCCAAAGGACAAGTGTAAAAATGACACAGTGCTAATGCCGAATATTTTTTCATCTTGTGCTTTCAGGAGGGGCGAAAAAAAAAAAACCCTGCAAAGGTTTTTTTAACTTAGTTTGAACGCACCCTCCCCCGAAATCCCGCAATTTGACCACTGTTTATTACGCTTTCTGCTTCTTTTTTACCAAAAGAGAAAAGAAAAAAACACCACCACCAAAAAAAAAAAAACCGCAGGGAAACGTTTTCTCGTCTGGAGAGTACACTAACGCTCGTTCCTTGTCGCCTTTTAATACCTCTGACACGTTTACGTTGCAACAAATCTCGGGTGTCCTTCGAGCAGAACACCGGGCAGATGCCAAGGTACCGCTCTGGGGCCTCGGGAGGAGGAGGAGGAGGAAGGCAGAAATCCCCGATTTCGCCCGCATCCAGTAACGGGCTCGGAAGGGAATGTCCCCTTCCCCTCCGCATGCCCCCCCGGCTTCTGCAGCTCTGCCCGCCCCAGTCCGCGGGTGCGTTCCGCTACCCCGGGCGCACGGATTGTCTTCTCCTGGGTGACAGACGCTAGGTTTTGGCCTTTCGACCATTAAATAGCTGCGGGTTCATATTTTTTTTTTTTATTTTAGCCGCATAACACCAGGGGTGGGAAAAAAAAAAAAGAGGTAATTGGATTAAACTGCCGGTCTTCCTTCTGGGATCCAGCAAAGCCCCCAAACGCCTCCTTAAAAATGATCGAATATCGGGGTCGTTGCCCGGACGCGGCTTCCGAAGGGGCTTCTCCTCCGGCACAAAGGCCGGGAGCCCATCACCGTGCGTCGGGGCGAGGGGAGGGCCGCGATGCTCCGCCCGGGAGGGCGAGTGTTTCGGCGGGGCAGGGAGCCGCCGGCTGCCCGGACCCCCCCCCCCCTTTCTGGAAACACAAAGCCCGGGGGTCTGGGGAATAGAAACCCAAATCCACTTGTAATCGTACAAGGGAATCGGGCGTAATGACTTGAGCGACCTCAGATGAAGATTGATGAGGCTTTAAAGCGGCGTTTCGGATCGATCGCCCTTGCCCTTCGGAGCCTGCAGCCGGGCTTCCCCGGCTCGGTTCGGCTGGGTTCGGCTCGGCTCCTTTCTCGCCGCGCAGGGAGGGAGAGAAGATGGAGGCGAGACGGGGAGAGCAGCAAAGCGAGCCCGGCGCATGTGATTCCGATCAGCTGACTAGGGTCAAGAGGCTACCCCAGTTTATTAGGAGATGGAAAACAATAAAATGAAAGAAAATAGAGTTCGTATCAATATTATCCAGCCTGCCACGCTGGGCTGCTGAAAGCTGTCACTGGAACCGTGCGGTTGAGCTTCCCCTCGCGCACGCAGCAATCCGCGCCTTTCCTCTTTTATTTATTTTGCGGCGTAAGCGGCCTCAAGTTGGGCATTAAGCGTAAAAGCGAAAAGCGACCAACCTCGACGGTTAGCTGCGCCGGTACGGGACTGATTTGGGCTAAGTTGGTGGTGGAGGCCGGTAGCCGAACGCACCCGCCATGCCGGGGAGCGAGGCGAGGTGCCAACCGGCGACCCAAGGCCTGGCCTCCGCCGTGCCAGGCCCAGCCTTTGTCCGGCGCTGCCTTCAGCACCAGAGGGACCGCCGTTGTCCGGGGACGATGGCGGCTGGAACCGTAGGGAGGCTTTCTCTCGGCCATCTGAGCCAGGTCTTCCTTCTGGCGGAGGAGAATTGAACGGCGTTAAACCCGACCCCCCCAAAAAACCCACCCCCTGGTCAGCCTTCAACCAAGGCCATCAGTTGGGCAATGTCGGGGCGTTGCGCCCAGTTTCTCAGGACTGAGGCTTTTATTATTTGTGTGGCAGATGCGTGTTCGTGCGTGCGTACGTGTGTGTTTGCGTGTGCGTATACAAATCACCCTACAGGCTTTAGTGGTTCGATCCAGAAGAGTGTTTTACATTTAATCTTTTAATTTGAGCAAGCGAGCTTCCTGAACACCGACACTGCCAGCTTTAGCAGAAGATTGCATTTGTACTGAGGACAGGGTGGTGAAAAAGCGATCCCCTGTCGTCTGTGGCATTAGAGCAGAAGTTTTTTTTCCCCCGAATTAAACCCTAACACTTTGTGCTGAGAAGGCTGCCTTTTATAATAGGTTTTCCCCGTCCCATCTTTTCAGTGCCCGTGCAAGCATCTCGTTAAGAAACGCATTTGAGGGCAATATTGTGACAGTAATTTTAGAAGGATTAAGTGACAGCAAGTTGAAATAAAAATGGTCTTGCTGTAAACATATTTAACGATGCTAGCCTTTGTGTGCCTGGGGTATGGAAGCAGGTAAAAAAAAAAAAAAGCAACAAAAAAAAAACCCCAAAACCCCAATCTTTCGCCAAACTTCGGGACTTGGAGTCTGGAGCCAGAGCTAAAAGCGATGTCCCCGGGTTCCTCGGGGTCGGTGCCCGCCCGCCGGGACCCTTCGCTTCCAGGTCGGAGCTGCGCGTAACGAGTCGCCGCTATCGCACATAAACGGCGATAGTGTTAACGAGGAGCAGAAGGGCATGAAAAGAGAGGGGACCTGCTTGTAAGAGGCAGCTCTTTTTCACCCTAACCCCCTCCCAATTTCGCCGCCGGCTGGTTTTCTCGGGCAGCCCCGCAGCCCGGCGGCTCGTTTCTGCCCCGGCCGCGGAGTTCAAAGCGCTGCCCGCGGGCAGGAGGGGGAAGGAACCCGCCGGTTCTCGGAGCGGAGCTGCTGGGGGGGCTCAGCCGCGCTCTGGCTCGGCGGAGGGAAGGGGAAGGGCCACCGGGATGGGCCGGCCGGGCTCCTCCGACCTGACGCCGCTGCCCTTTGCCTTGCAGGCCCGGTGGTCCTCAGCACGCCGGCACAGCTCATCGCCCCCGTGGTGGTGGCCAAGGGGACGCTCTCCATCACCACCACGGAGATCTACTTCGAGGTGGATGAGGATGACCCGGCCTTCAAGAAGATCGACCCCAAGGTGAGTGCGGCGGGCGGTCCCCGGTCCCCGGTCCCGGGTCCCCGGTGCCGGTACACGTGTACCAGGGCCGCCCCCTCCCTCCCAACTCGGCTCCCGTCTGCCGCCTCTCGCTGCGTTTTATTAAAGAAAAAAAAAAAAAAGCAAAAAAAAAAAAAGCGCGCAATGTATTAACGGTGTTAAATCCTCTATTACGGCGGCGGGCGCGTTTTCCAACAGCCTTTCGCGCGGTGCCTTTGTATGAACGCGGTCAGATTTAGGAGTTAAGCCAATTGCTCTGAAATCCCCGGAGGGAGCGGCGGTCCCAGCCCGCTGCCTGCCCGAGACGCCGCGGAGGGTTTTACCCCTTCCGAGGATACCGAAGAATCCCGTTATTTCGAGGACGTTAGTTTCCACGGAAGAAAATACGGCGCATTTGAGTAAACGCTGTTGAAATGCAAGTTGTTGCTTATCTTCTGGGGGAAAGAAAGAAAAAAAAGAAAGGGAAAACAGGCATGTACCCAAGACTTGATTCCTGGGAAAGCTCTGGCTGGTTTTTTTCTGAAGTCATTTACTACTACCAATTCCCCAGCGCCGCCCCCGGCCCCCCTTTTCCCTTCCCCCCCCGCAAACCTCCAGCCCGGCCGCGGCAGAGCAGGGGTGCGGGATTGGAGCGGAGCCTCCGCGCGGCTTTTCCTCCCCCGCGGGAAGGGAGCGGGGGCGGCCGCGGGGGGAGGAGGGGGCGCACGGGAGGGACGCGGGTTACGGGGCGCTCATGTCGCCTGCATCGGCTTGGGGTGGGTTGGTTTTTTTTTAGTCTTATCGCTGTTGCTTTATTTCTTTGTTCTTGCGCTGGGAAACGTTGGAAGAGAGAAAATAGGGGAGGTGCTTTTACAAAGACCTTGGGGGGGGGAGAGAAATATCATAAATAATTTCCAAGAAAATGCCAGCGATCTCGTCCTAATACGGTCGTAATAAGGTGGTTTCTTTTTGACGAATAATTTCTCAAAGTCGAAACTTTCTTCGCAGCGCTGGGAGAAAAAAAAAAAAAAAAGGGATTCTGGCAGAACGGCTGGGTATAACGGTTTGTTCCAGTGCACCCACTGGAAGCAGTTGCTGGTGGGTGTTACAGCGGCGATCGGCCTCTTTCAGCACTTGTTGACTGTTAGGGTACTAAACAAAATCCGCGCTGTTACTTCGCGTTTTGCTTTTAAAGCCGCCTCACAGAAATGCATGCTGAGAAGGAGCAGGCGTTGCAGTACGGACGGCAATTTTGGCTGGCGTGCAGTTCTGTAGGCAGGCACATGTTATTCCCTCCGCCTGCCCTGGGAGCGCAGGGGCTCGATTTCTGGGAGCGCAACTGGCAATCTTAGCGCTTTCATAACGGATTTGTAGGTCAGGAGTAATATTGTTGTTCACTTTATTGGTGCCGGCTTGAACCTTTCACCTATAAATTTTATTTTCTTCTTTATTACTACTTGCGCCCGAACGCCGGGTTTATCAGGCTCGCTGCTTGCTCGGTACACCGACTGCTCCGGGGATGTGTTGTGTTTGTTCAAACCCGAGCAGAAACACATCAGCAAACCTTTCGAAAAGAGATTTCTTTCCTGACGGCTGAAAAAGTGTTACTGCCTTAATAACTACATCGGTGTCTGACAGTTGCCGATGGTCGTCTGGAGCTAAATTCTAATGTGTTTGCACCGCCAGTATTTCCCTGCTCTACAAAACTATTCAGAACGCAAAACGAGGCGGCTGCCCTGAAGTTTTCTGCTTTACAGGATTTAAGCAACTATCCACAGAAAGGCAAAATGCACAAAACCACAGCTGCCTCTGTTTGTTCGAGTGGAAAACTTGATCCGATATTGAAACGCTTACCCATATGCATTTTACTTCATTTATTAGCTTGTAATTAAATAAATCAGCAACAGAAATTAAAATCTAAATCACAAAAGGTAATTATCCAGTGTATTTCAAGTGCATTTTCAAATATATAATTCCAATATTCAAGCGTTATTATATAAGCAGAATCCAAATTTCTTTTGAATATATTTAAATAACATTTCAAGTATATTTATGGAATGTTAGAAATAGAACAAGCAATATATATGAAACGAAAAATGTAAACTTGTTAAGTTCAGACACTTCAGAAGACAATTAACAAAAGTACCGTGATAAAATCTACCTTTTTAAATGGTATCTTCTCTTTAGCAGAAAATGTCCTTGAAGTATCCAAATGGCAATTTAACTTCCGTTCACCAAATCACAAAACACCAACATCCACAATTTCAAAGACAATGTGTGATCACAATATTTGATACAAATTAAAAGATACATTAAGGTTTGTTCAGGTGGCATATCCAAATAGCTTTTACTCACAGAGGGCTTACAGAAAAATACCGGGGTTTGTTATAATCCGTTGGTACCGTTTCTGGGCAGAATGGTCACAGTCGTGTCAAATTACGGCCAATTTTCCCTTCCAGGTAACACTCTTTCTTTCTTTCTTTTTTTTTCTCCTCTTTTTTTGTTTTTTTTTTTTTTTTTTCCCCACGGGGAACTGCAAAACTGTGACGAGGGTAAGAGGAACGATACTTGCTGTTCTTATTTGCCGTTCTTTGTGAGGAGCCTAAGCTATATTCCTTTTTAAAAGAGACCCTTGTTTGCATTGCCAAGTGGAAAGCTTTGACTTTTCGAACGGGCAGCTTAAACCTCGCGGGGAAACGAGCGGATCTGTCGGTCGGGCCGGCGCCGCGGCCACCCCCTAAAGTTTCTCCAAACTTTTCGGGTTGGTAAGTATCTCCCTAGCCAGTCGCCACGTTTGTTTGGCCGCGTTTTCCAGGGCCGAGTGGGGTTTGCCCTGAAAGAGGTCTAAGTTGGGCAAGAAGTAGTGCGGGCACCTCCGGCACTGGAGGCAGGAGATGAGCTGCAGTAAAATCCCGTTGAGCCGGTCCCCCAGGCACGACTCGTCCCAGTCCGACTCGCGGGGATGCTTTTCGCACTCGTAGGAAACCAGAGTCTTCATGTGGTAGTTGTTGAGGGGCTGGCCCGGCAGCTCCAGGTGCCGGTCCCGCAGGGTTTTGAGGATGGAGAGGCATTTCTTCCTGCAGCCGCCCATCTGCAGTCTGTTCTCGGCTTCGGCGAACTGCAGCACCCAGGCATCGCTCTCGGCCGAGCTCTGCTTGCCGGCCAGCGAGTGGCACTCCTTGGAGAGGAGGTTGAAGCCTTCTGCCTTGACCTCCGCCACCCGGTTGGGTCCCGGCCAGGGGATGTGGGGGAGCGGCCAGTGGGCAGCGCTCCGCGGCCAGATGCCGGTGCACTTGAACGCCGGGGTGATCTGCACCACGTACCGGTCCCGGATCCGCAGCTTCACCTCGCTGGTGTCCGCCACCATCTTTACCACGTCCCTGTAACTGCACTTATCCACGGCTTGGGCCACCAGGGTCTGGAACCGGGAGCGGATTTTGCGGGCGGAGAGGTAGCCGGAGGCCGTGATGAATTCCACCCAGAGGGACATGCTCCGCTTGCGCCCGTCGCTCAGCTTCAGCACCGCGCAGCCCGGCAAGGAGCCGTCGTCCA
Organism: Haliaeetus leucocephalus; assembly: GCF_000737465.1. NCBI lineage: Eukaryota > Metazoa > Chordata > Aves > Accipitriformes > Accipitridae > Haliaeetus > Haliaeetus leucocephalus. Next base: position 8,163,293 of record NW_010972787.1, read on the forward strand.
CGAAGTTGAAGACGCCCATTTGGTTCAGGTAGAGCACGACTTCGAACTCCGTGGGGGAGATGACCTCCAGCCCCTCGTAGCGGTTGTCCATCTCGTTGAGGGAGCTGATGAAGCGGGGCTCCTGCACCTCCACCTCCTTCAGCACGTCCGACACCACTTTGCAGACTTCCCGGATCGTTTTGGCGATGGCGGCTTTCCTGGCTTGGCATTTCTCGTTGTAGTATTTATTCAGGTGGTACACCAGCTTGGCCTGGGCCGCGATCATGTTGGGGCAGAGATCCGGATTGTACACCGGAGTCTCGCAATAGGCTGTGGGATCCAATGCGGCTGCTAGGGCTGGAGCCAACTTCAGAGGAGAAACGGGCTGCCGCACTCTGAAACGGAACAAAATGGGGTTTTTTTTTTTCAAAATGCGCCGGGGCTGCTGCTCCTCAGATGCTCTCTTCCTGCTTTTTTAGATCAGCCGTCTTGAAGTGTGTGTGGC
>NW_010972787.1:8163847-8622187 GCF_000737465.1 Haliaeetus leucocephalus
CGGAGGGGGCGATATTTTTCCTCCCCCTTTTTTTAAAGGGTCCGTGAGTGAGAGGAAAGCATCGAGGGCTGCACCTTCCCCAGCAGCAAGAAAAAACAAAAGTTGCACTGAGACACAGCGAGGCTTCCAGTAGTCAAAATAATAAAAACCTCTTCGTATTTATTTATGTTTTCCCGTAGTAATCACTCTGTGTGTGTGTGTGTGCGCGGGGTGGTTAATCAGACGGTGGAAAAAAGTGCCGTGTGTGTGTGTGTGTGTGTGTATATGTCAGAAGAAGCTGGCTGTTGGTTTGTATAAGAGCCCAGATGCACTCGTGTGGAAATTATAAAGGCAGGGCCAGGCAGGCGGGCGGCCAATCGCCACTGGGCTCGTCACTGCAGCCTCTTTCAGCTCCAACCCGGCTAATTAATCCCTCTCCGGGAGATAGATATGTATACACAGGCACACACACGCACACGCACACGCAGGCACATATAGAAAGGTAGAAGGTTACTGGCAGAAAAACCCGCCCCGGTCATCCGTTCAGCTCAGAAATCAAGAGAAAGCGCTCTCCTTTGGGTGTAACTCGAAGGGTTATTGCCGTTTCGAAAAGGACTTGGCAAAACCGCGCCGAATCCCTGCGTGGCTCTCCCCACGGCCGGGACGCGGACGCAGGTGTATTCCCGGGCGTCCAGCAACCAGGGAGCGACGGAGCGGGCTGGCCCCGGCAGGAGCAGGGGCGTAAATTCATTAACTCACCCTCGGCGGCACATCCCGCCGTCCTTTCCTCCTGATAGTTGCCTCTAACTGCAAGCCAGAAGTTGGCGGGGTTGGGTTTTTCGTGGTTTTTTTTTTTTGTTGTTGTTGTTGGTTTTTTTTTTCCTCTCGTGAACCGGCCAGATTCACGGCAAATGTAGCGGCCTTTGGAATAAAATATTACGCAAAAGTCCACGATTCGTGTTGTTTTAAAAGATCTTCTGACAGGCTCTAATCCGTTTTGAGGTTTAACGCGTTTCGGCGTTGTCTCTGCCTTGCTTTTTTGTGTTTGTACCTTGTGAAGGGAGAATCAATCGCTAAACGCGTGTCAGGTCTTTTTCGCGTTCCCTCCAGAAATCGAGTAGCAGATATGAACGGTAAATCTCATCTGCCAATTCTCGCCTTCGTTTTTATGTTCCGTATAGCGCTCCAAGACGTTGTGAAGAGTGCATGTTCCTCTGCTTTTTCAGGCGCACTAGAAGTATCTAGTCATTGCAAAGCCGGGCGATTTCTCGTATAGCGAGAGCCCCGCCAGCGAACTGCCTGTAGTGGATGCGCACACGGGGAGGGATGCTGGCAATGCCTGCAAACGTGCCGGCACTCCGCTAATCTGACAGTTCGGGGCTTCGTGTGTGTGTGTGGTGTGCAATTAGCAAATCTCTCCTTCGGTATTTAAGTGTTAGTAATCGGGACCTTTATTTGCAAATAAGCTGGAGTGGCAAACTCTTCTGCTTTGCAGCATTTACTGAGCTTCACTTCGAGAGAACCCTTTTTTTTTAAGAAAAAAATAAACCCGCGAAGCTTTTAATCGCTTGGAATCTCTAAGCTACTGCCCGCTTACTCATTCTTAAAGTGACTGTCACAGGCACATCCACCGCGAAGGAGAAGCCACACCGCAAAGAACATTCCACGACATTTATTCAACGCCTTAATGCGACCAACTTTATTGCGCGCAGCGAAGAATTTCTGCCTTCGGGCTTGGCTGCTCGGGCTGGCGTTCACACGGGGGCTCCCGGTGCCGCTTCCTAGGAGGAAGCTGCTGCGGGAATCCCGTCCTGCCCACCCGTGAAGCAGGGCCGGGGGGGCCTCGCTGAAAAAGAACCCTGCCGGTGACAGCCAGGTCGCCCCCGAGAAGCTTTTCCCTCTCCCCGGCGGAGGAGCGGCCGCTTTCTGGCTCTTTCGGCCCAAAGACGAGCGAGTTCCCTCCTTGCCTTTTCTTTCTCCTTCGCGTCCTTGCCCGGCCCGGGACACGCGTGGGTTTGCCCCCCCCCGAGGCTGCCGCCTCCTCCATCCCTCCCTCCATCCCTCCCCGGGGAACCTGCCGCGGGGGCCGGCCCTCTCCCCCCCTTTCCTCGGGCCGATGCCGGGGGAGGGGGGGACCGGGGGTGCGGAGAGGTCCTGCCTTCAGCCGCGGAGCAGGGCACGACCGTGCGGAGCGGGGAAAAGCGGCGAAGTTGCGTCCAACTCCGGCGGGCGGCACCCGGGGACCGCCCGGGGCGGGGGAAGGCTCATGGCGGTCCCGGTCCCCGGTCCCGGTCCTGGTCTCGGTCCCGGTCCCGGTCCCGGTCCCTGGTCCCAGTCCCAGTCCCCGGTCCCGGTCCCGGTCCCTGGTCCCAGTCCCAGTCCCCGGTCCTGGTCCCGGTCCCGGTCCCCGGTCCCAGTCCCGGTCCCCCCTCTCCTCCCCTCGGCGGCGGCGGAGCCGGGATGGTCCGGAGGAGGGTTCGGTTATTTTTTCCCCCCTCCCCCGTGGGTTTCAGGTCGGTAAATCCGGCTGCAGAAGGCAAAAGGTGGGAGCTTTCAGGTGCCGGTACTCTTTATCTTCCTAACGTGGCAGACGTAATTTAAATAAAAATCGCGCCGTGTATCCTAAATCGGAGCTTTCGGGTGCGTGGTGCTGAGTTCCACTCGGGATACCGAGCAGTGCCCTGCTATGGGAAGCATTAGCCTTGGCTTTGGCCGGGTGACGTTTAGCACTAAAGGTTGCTATTAGCTCCGCTACATCATTTCGTTTCACACCTACGCAGCAAAGATTTGATAGTTCGAAGATTTGTGGGTTTAGGCACCGCTGACACCGGTCAACCGCTGAAATGTGACTGCCAAGGTGACCCGGTCGTTTAACGTGACAAGAAGTCGGTGGTTTGGTTTGGCTTCTGAAAATGATTGTCAATCTGACTATATGTGATATAAAACATGAATATTTTTGAAGCTTCTGACCACTTACTGCAGTTAGTTTTTCTCTGTGGTTATTAATGTGTCCTTCATAAATTATAAAAGGAAGGAACACCTTTTCATCACTGAGTTTTATTTGTATACGTATTGAGTTGTTCTGGAAAATTGAGATTAAAATCACCTCATTAAAATGATGATTGATCATTTGTCATGATAATGGTACCATATGATATTGGTGACTTTTACCGAATTACTGTTTTCTAGATATTTTCCCCCTAATTAGGGGGTACTACAGCAGCATTTGTTGAACTCCCCTTGTTATTTCAAAGCTTTCAAACTACAGTGCCTTGTCACGTAGCGCTCATGTTAGCCAAAAAGCCAAATGGTGTTGAAAATCTTCGACTGCAGGTACCTGCCCATGCCCCCAAAATGTAATTTGGGGAAAAAAAAACCCACCAAACCAAAACCCAACAAAAAAAAGAAAGTTGCCATATATAAATTTCACCAATATTTCCTTTCCATATGGTGAAAAGTGTCAGTTAAAATGCACGTGCAGATGCATATACACAAAAAGTACTTGCATTGATATCACTTTATAGTTCTTATTATATAGTGATAGTTCTTTCATACACAACTGCTCATGAATTTTAAAGTTTTATTTTTTAATATCTGCCTATTGCGCTAGGGAGCTAGGAAAAAAAAAAATGAAGCTGAGTTGATTAAATTATTTATCCCTACTGCTGAAGTGAGTTTGAAGGCTCATTGAATGTATCTGATTTCTTGGCTTCTCTTTCTCCCCTTCCCCCTCAATTCATCCTGGTTATTTCATCCATATCATCCTGCCAGCAACAATAAATTTACTTTTTTTCAAGTAGGAAAACTAAAGACAGATATTTGTGCTGTGTTTGCTTTAAGTGTCAGATTATATAAAAATAGGCAGCATCATTTTTTTGGTGATAGAAGTTGATGGTACCTGCAATTTTCTGTATTATTATTTGTAGTTTACTTTTTGACAACACTTTCAAATTTAGGAACAAAGAAAAAGTTAAGTTTAAATGTAAGTTGCTATAGTGTTTACAAAAATTCAGTTTTAATGACATTGTACCTTTCATTACTTAGATTTTTTTTGGATATAAGTTTCTGTATCATTAGGTATGCGAACATTTTTCTTCCATTATCTACAGCTTTCTGCAAATGCTTTTTTACGTTTTTTTGAAAAAATGTGATATAGCTCCTTTTTGCAGTGCAGAGTTAGCATGCATTAGTGCTACACTTAACGTGTATATGTATTCTCTTCCCATTAAAAATAAAATAAAAAAAATGTGGAAAGAGTTTGCATTAGTGTTGGGCTTCGTCATCCTAGGTCTTACAGATGAACTGTTAATGCTTTAAATTCCTCTAATCTGCAATCTGTTAAGGGGAAAAAACAGTAATTGATTTGTTTTCTTTAAAATGTTACATCTCAAAAGTAAACATGGAGCTTGCACAACTGTAATTTTAGCTACAACTGCAGAAACACTCAAGCAGGGAAAAAATGCATTGAATTATTCATTTGGTTCACTTCTCCATCAGCTTCTCCAAAGCCAGACATTCCTTAAAGTACAACGTTTTATTTAAGCAGTCCAACACTGGTTTTTTTTTTTTTAAAGATCTCCTGCTTGGAGAATGCTCTTTTCTGCTGAACTGCGAGAGGAGTGTGGAATCAGCGGGGATTAGCGCCTTTTAATCTACTACATCTGTAGTGGGTCATCCAACACTGCAGAACTCTCATTACTCTCTCATGCTGTATATGATTAAATGACTGAAAATATTCAATGTTGACCTTGAAAATAAAGCTGTATGTGTTGGATGAGCAGCTTCCGCAGACTTCATGTCTAAACTAACCTTTCCCCTTGGTAACTTCGAGCCCTGGAATACGTTGTCTGAGAGACAACTAGAGCATTAGAAAAATGTAAGTAAGTCGAAACTGAAGCATGGGAGCATTTGAAATGCATCATTATATAAACTATGGCATCACTCAGCTTGTTCGTGCTATGTTTTAGGAATAACCCAACATCTTATTAGCCCAGTCGAGACGGGAGGGTGGTATGTCTTGACCATGCTTGGTTTTGTGACTGGTGTTTTTCTGTAAACTGGTCTCATACCAGCTAGCAAACTAAACTACATCATCTTGTAGGTAGCTGCTAGAGCTGTTGAAATCAGCAGAAATCATGTTGCTTAACATCTTTGAACACTAGCCTATGTAAAGCTATAAGTAAGCACCATCTTTTCATATACAGGTTGTCACATTAGGTGTTTATTGCTCATTTTCATGCTGCCAATACTTCGGGCACGTTAAGTCCCTCTAACTCAAAAAGAATCTTGTCCTCTCCCCTTACCGTAGGCTGGGTATGGTAAATTACCTGTGTAAGTCACTTTATCTTGATTTAGCTATAAAAAGACATGCCTAACATATTTCAATGCAGACTTCTATTTTTTAATGTAGTGTATAGCTCTCCGATATTTTCTTTCCAAATAATGGCGAAGGGAAGAGTTGAGTGAGTTGATCGTGAGTGATTAATACGTTTCATTGAACCTTATGAAGGCCCTGATCCTGCCAACGCACACATGGTTACCGAAACATTCAGCTGGTTCTGGTGAGGTCATGGGCTTCTTTAGGCTCACAGTTAAGTGCATGGGCAGTGATTTGCAGGATCAGGGCCAAAGCGGGATAACACTTGGAGATTAACATTTGAATAGGGCGAAATACGGTGTGCCTTTAAAATGGCTAGCGCATCAAATACATGCGTCGGTGAGGAAGTATATTTTTGGCCCAAATACCTTCTCTTCTGTCAAGCAGAACTTCCCTCTTAATTTCATTGTGTTTTAGCGATAGTGTTGAATTAGCTTCTTGAGGAAGGGCAGTGCTGTTTTGTCCATATTTCGACAAGATGCTCCCACAAAAATGCTTTCCCTAATCTGCTCCAAAGCCTTTAGGAGGAGGGCGAGGTTGGTTATTCAGAGAAATGAGTGGAAGATTGTGCTTTCAAAATCGCTATTAAAACTGTGTTTTTCTTGTACTTTTGCATATTTGGGACTGTTTCTGTAACTCCCCAAAGGTACAGAATCTTTTAACAGCCTTAAATATAAGCAACCTACTTGCTAAAAGTAACTAACTTACTCATTGTTCCTAAGAATATCCTAGCTATAACTGTAATACAAACTTGTCAACCAACTTATTATTTAAGGAAGAAGGGGAGAGATCTGTTCAGGAAAAACTTGATACTTAGTTCTTTTGGGCTCTAAAATGTATCGATTTGCCCACCACCGCTCTGAACTTTTTTTCTTAGCTGGTGGAACCTTGTCATTGTAGAGCGCAATATTTTATCTAGGGGGGAATTGAATCTCTTATTAAGAGCAACAAATCACTCTAGTTCTCCTCTTATTTGGGTTTGAAAATTTAACCTAGATCACCTACTGTCCTTCCTACTTTTCCCTGCCATTTTTTCAGCCCAGCTCAAGGACAGAATATACAGAATCAGATCCTTTGCGGCATAGTGCCAGTGTCACTGAAATGAGAAAGACTACAGAAATAATACGTGGTCTTGTAATTTCATAAATCTTCAGTACAATTGCTGAAAGAGAAATACTAGCTGCTTGTGGAAATATCTGTTTATCTTACAGGAATATTACTATGGATTTTTCTTAATAGTAGAAATAGATTTTGCCTTTCGGGCATGTTATCATTTGTAATACATTAGTGCCATTGAAAAGAAGAAAAAAAATTACAGCGTATCTGTTAGGGTAGTGACAATGTTTTCTCTTAAGCCTCCTTAGTTTTAGATGAGGCAAAGGAGATATCTCTATTAGTTCACATTTCTGAATATTCTTTATTTACAGTTTCTGTTGATATGGAATAAGTATTTTGTAAAATTGAAGGAAAATTCCAGGAAAAAAATTTATTTTTAATTTTTTTTTTCCCCACACTGGTTTTAATGCGGTGGATTTTCTTACGTTGTGTGACATACTCAAAATACATGTCAAAAATGGATTGTGAGTATATTCTTTACTACTTTTTATTTGGTCATTACGGTGGTAATTTCAAAGTTATGCAGTGTGTACAGACCTACTAAGAGAGAGGTTACTGTGATCAACATGATTCTGTCTTATTTTCAGTAAATGTTTTGCCATCTCTATTTCTTGCTTTCTTCTGCAAATTATTTCCAGGAATGAACTGGCTAATTTTGGCTTCAATTATTTAAAATAACCTTATCAAAAGGAACACTTAACAAGTGCAGCACTCCTACTAGCCCTCTGAAGCACAGAAGAGTATATGGCATGTGCTAGGTTGTGCTGTAATGCGTGCAATTTTCAGCTACACTTCAAGAGATTGCTTCTTTAAGTAGGTAAAAAATGACAGCAAGTATGTCGGACAACAGTTTTCTCATTATATTCTGTGAGTACATTCATTATGTATTATTAGTCCTTAATTGTAAAGATAAAATAATATAACCATTTATCTTGGCAAGCCCATTATTTATAATCTGTACCTTACAAAATTGTGTGGATCTTGTGGATGTTTCCTTCTGCACGTACTGTTCAGATTTTTGGCATAGGAGAAAAGAAAAAACTTTTCAGGTTAAATTTATGACTCACCTAATCCACTCTTGGTGGGCAAACTGCGTATTTTGATAGGGTAAGAGAAGTCCTCTCTCCCTCACCCCCCCAAAATTCAGTTCTTCATTTGTTTTGTTCACCACGCTGCATTAACACCGTTTTCCCTTGTGTGCATCTGCCAGTGTACAATTTAGCCACGGGCATCTGTAGACCTTGTGGTGATCAGTATTGCAGGCAAAAGCCATATGTGTTTAAATAAAAAAAAAATCTCTTTATTTCATTTGCTGTTTTAACTGGATGGATAACTTTTGTGCCTCAAGACAGAGGAAGAGAAAATACAGAAATAATTAATTGCCTCTATTCTTGAGGCAGTTTCATTTTCCCTCTCCAATATGGAATGCTTGTCAGCTTCCCTGATAAATGACTGCATGTATTTGCATAGATTTTACATTAACACAAAAATTAGTTTTATTTGTGAAAAACTAGTTTACATAATAATGCAAAATCTAGCATTATAGATTATGTTTCTGAATTTGAGAGACTGGAGAAATGAGGGGATTTTTCTTCTTCTTTTATTTTTTTTTTAAATTGTTTGTTTGTAATGTCAAGGCATATTAGTTTTTAGCTTTGTATTTTGTTTCTGTAAAACTAACCAAATCAGGGTCTTTTAATGTGTATAAACCATTTTTTTCAGACTTTCATAGATTTAATAATTGATGGTAGTATGAAAATGACTTCTTTCATAGACTTTTACACATTCCATTCCATTTATTAAATACACCCTTAAATACATTTGCAAAATCTCGTGGAACTGTTTTGAAAAAAAAAAATTCGTGGCAAACTTAACTGTTAAATACACTGTAAGAATACACTTTAAGTTTCTAATGCTGCTGTTAAAATAGTGCTCCATCAGGTATTCTTTCCAAGCATTAATGTACTGCATTAGCTTGTATGCCAGCGTAGGACTATTTTTTTTTCCTCTATCTAATAACCTGTCTCTTTTAAGTAATTAGGCATTCCTAGCTTGAAGTGACAGTACTATACCTCTAGTTAAAAACTGTGTTTTATTCACCATTTGTCATGTCCATAAATAAAATTTACAAATCAATCAGTCTGAAATATCTTTGAAGGAAAATATACTGCCCTAATTTTGAGCCAATTGTCGTTATTTTCAAGTGACATGAATTGGATGTTTGCTCCTATAATAAACCTGGTGTCTTGTTGTCTAAAGGCAACTGCTAATTGTCTATCAGCCCATTCTCCACGCCAAAGAAAAATACAGATGCATTCACTGCTGCTGTTTCATGCTGTATAACAAAAAGAAAATATCGCTCCTCATGAAGCATGCTATACTTGATGGCAACTTAAGGTAAAAGAGTGCCTTTGCCACTTCTTGAATCTGGGACACCCTAGGTGCCAGCTGTCACTGCTCAGCTAATGATGACAAATGCCCCTCTCTATGCAGATTGCAGAGCTTGCAGGCTGCTATGAAAGGCAGCCAGATTACCTTTCTTCAGATAGTAACTTAACCTTTTAAACTCAAGTGTCAGAATGAAATTATTAGCTGGGATAGTTTCAATATCTGTTTCTTTAAAAGAGAAAAAAAAAAAAGAAAAGAAAAGAAGAAAGCAGTGACTTCAAATAATACCATAGCAGCTCGTATTCACAAATTGTTCACGCTTCTCTGATGTTTTAAAAATAGGAAATTGCTGCCACTGTGCCTGTGAGCACTCTATGGAGTTTGCTGGCGCTGAATGCATGAATACTGAAGCTGACCTCTCGGTTGCACTACATGGAAACGGGGCCAAGCGGGCCAAATTCCGCCCTTGCTTACATCCGCCCAGCGTTACTGATGCACAGACAGATCACAGGTTAACTGGTGCTATTTATAATAGACCTTAATTGATCTTGCATATTGCGGACATACTCGGCTCTCTCCGTGACAGTTCATGTTACCGCTCTGAGTCTATGAACCTCAGTTAGAGTCCACTGTATCAAAATAACCGGGTATTTATTTTGTGGGTACGAGCGGTTTCACAGAACTTGGCGCCATGTGGTTAATGTTAAGTTACTAATTGAAATATATTCTTCAGTCAGAGTTTTGGAGTTATGTTCTGGGTTTTCTTGGAAGTAGCTAACAGACGTGAGGATATTACATAGTTCCTTAACAGTACGTCAGAAGCGTAACACAGTATGAGCACTGTATATGCTGCCTAAATGCATAGGTGCTTTTTGAGTGTGTACACATACGTGTGTCTGTTATTTTTAAGTGGGTCTAGTTGTTTGTCTTTATACACTTGAATACAGAAGTAAATAGACACATGGCCATTCGTATCAATATGCGTACACATGCCTACACATGTAACATCCAAACAATATACATTTCCATGTTCATATTGAAATAGTGACATATATGAGCATATTTAACTTGCACATTATATTTGGCATTAAATCAGTCCGTACAGTGAACTGTATACGAATATCAGTTTCCCTCCGAGTAAAGCGTAGTTTTATTACATTAAACAAGTGCCTCCAATATTTTCACATGATCAAATCAGCGGGCAATAATAGAAAACTACAGAAAAGATGTGAAAAGGCATTTAATGAGAAGACCAGGATCACTATGGTATAGGGATGCAAAGAAGCAGATAACAAGAATAGGAGGAAAAAAATGTGCATTTGGTGTGAGATTGCAATGTCCCAGACAGAAGATAGTTATTATGATTGGCAGAAAGTGCAGGAGGCAGAAAAAAATGAGCAAGTTTACAGAGCAAAGTTAAAATCAGATCAATGTTGCAATAATTGTAGCATGGTTGGTTCTGTAGTAATCATTAATGAAAGGTAATCTGATCCATGAACATAATGTTAATTAATACTCTTTTCTCCAGGAAAGAATAGATCTGATTGCTGATATGTGCGTTCTCAAAGAACTTCAGTCAGTACTTACCTCTTTTGGCAATATGCTGTATGAAAGAGAGGTGCTGGTTAATATTATATTAGAAATGTTTCCTTTTAAAGTTTGGGGAAGAATGTTTAGTTTTGCCTGTGCATAAGTACGTTAAATTTTAACAACTGGTTTGTTTTGCTTTGCTTTGTTTTTTTCTTTAAGTCGTTATGTTCAAAGTATTTAAAACTATACACATTTCATTATTTTGAGCAAGTGTAGCACAATCTGGGAAATATAAAAGACAAAGATCTAGTGTTTCATACTCAGCTTTCTCAGCTTGTTGGTTGAATAGGCATCAAATGAAGTCCAATGCCTATACAAAAGAAATGTTCCTTGTTTGGATTTGCCCCATCTGTGTCATCTGGTGGCTTATGCAATAGGAGGTGTTATCACATGAATCCAAATGCACAAGCCAGTTGTTTTATGGACTCTTTCTGTGCTTGGAGGAGTTTATAAGTTGCCCACTCTATTGTGTGTCACTCCCAGATGACACGTGTGCATTCTGCTGAGCATATTTTGGGGGTAATTATAACTAATGAAGCCTGGTACACAGCTTGTTCGCAGAGTGATTTATTCTGCTCCTGTCTGATTCCTGAGAGTTCTGTAAAACGGTTATATTGTGCCTTCCGCTTTGGACATGTATGGGAGCATGTGGTATTGGGTCCATCTGAGAAAATTTGCTATTCAGTGTACCACAGACTAATTACAAAGATATTGGCTGGGTACATCTGTTTAAAAATATAGGGGCTAACTGAAATTCTAAATGGGATCTCTAACTTTAGGGGTAATGACTTTAGTATGGCTCTTGTTTAGTCATTTACTCTTCCCAGACCTGCAGTAACCCACTTAGATTGACTGCTGTTAAATGGCTCAGAGTTCCTCTGAACCTGTGCCTTAAGGTTAGGTTCCCTTTGTACCTTTTAGCAAAGCACATTTTGTTGTGCAGTTTGAGTTCTGATAACTGATGATACTTTGTGGAAAGATGGGTTTAAAAGTTGGGAAGGAAATACCTTGTAGCTTTGCAGGTTTCAGAAAGCAACAACAACAAAAATCATTACTGAAGCCTGGGTGTCAACCTTTATTTAACCTTAGATGTACCAGTCTCACCCCAATTTGTCTTGGCTTGCCAGTCTCTCACGCAAGTAGCTCCTCTGACATTAGTGGGACTCATCCTCTGTATGAGAAGTACTCATACATTTTTTTGCCAGGATGGTTTTAAAAATCTTTTTTCCAAGGCGCTAACATACCTCTGAAGTCATGAAGTAATGGAGCGCACAGAAGCTGCAGGGTTTGTCACTTCATCTACCAGATTCACAGATATCCAAGCAGACTGGATGTTTTTACAAGTATCTGGGCATCTGTGTTCAGTAATAATAGTCTTCAATTGTGTCTGTCTTCAGTTTTATCAGCTTCTCCCATCTTCACCTTCTAACTCTGTATCCAGATTAGAAAGACTTTTGCATCTTCTTTTTTTCAGTGCTTAAACAAAATTTTCATTCCCAGAAAAAAAAAAGAGAGGTTAAAAGTTATAGCACTACTCGTAGGAATGGGAGAAGAGAGATAAATACTTACTTTGGTACACATTTCATAAGTAGCATTTTGTAAGGTTGGAAAACAACTGCTTAGTTCACACCCTTCCTACCAGCTGCGTGAGTAGAACAGTAGCTTTACTGAGAATGAATTATTGTTTTCAGCTGTTTTTGTGAAAACAGCCTGGGGTGTGCTCAATACATTAGCAGCATGGTGGGTGAGAAGATACCCCTAGTTCTCAGAAGTGAAGCATATAAAATGACATCCCTCAGGTAAGCATGTTAAGCAAGAGGATGTGGTCGCTGGCAGAGCTGAAGTTTATCTGTGGCCTAACCTGTCCCAGCAGTGAAGTTTATCATATCAATAGCATTTTTCAAAACCAGTACTTTCACTGGGAAAGAAAAGGAAACAAAAGAAAATTTCAACCTCATTTTTATTTTCCTAACCATGAAGACAAAAGTGGACAAGTCTGTCAGTGACTTCATTCCTTCTCCTGACTTTGCATGGAGCATGTTCTCCTAGTAAGAGTTTGTGGTGTTATATACCCAAGAATGATAACCATCAGAAGGTAAGGGTGTTGGAGAAAAGCTGTTTGTGTAGAATGGGTGTGAATACACCTGTGTGTAATGTGTGTGGAGAGACATGCAATTTGTAAAGTGACTGGTTTGCTGAGAACAGTTGTAGCATAATGTAGCAGTTATGCTTAAGTTGTTTTAAATAAACAGAATTTGGTTTTGGACTGTGGCAGTGAGGATGTTTAGCTTTATGCTTTGTTCTGGATTTCCTCCGTATATAAAAGCATGTTCTGAGGACAATTTTTACACGATGATTTATGGCGATATGAAATCTGACCTTGGTTTGGGTTCGCTGACGATTCAATTGTGATAGGTTTTGACTTTTGGGGTAATGCACGTATTACCTGCTTACCATGCCAGGTATTACAAGAGGTTTGCTAAATTGACAACACATACTTATCATTGAAATCCTTAGATAGGATACACCTCACAGATGAAAACCAGGGATTTTGCATGTTTTGTAAGGCTTGCTGGTTTTTTGTTTGTTCTGTGTTAAAGGACCATGACAAACTACAATGACTGGTATATTAGAAAATGCCTAGAAATGAGCAGTTGTTTTCCTTGGAGAAAGACTGTCACGTTTACAGAACAGTTAGCTGGAATTATGTTTTTGTGCTATTAAAATATTGCCGTTGTCAGGTGTAGTTTTGTTTGCTGAGTAATCTACTCATGTTTAGTCAGAATACATCTGTTCTATATAATTTGAAACATTTCATAAAATATTTAAGATTAATGGTCCAAATCAAGCACTAGCTAAAACCGTGACGCTACCATGTCATTCTTCTGCGCTGACCAAACTTTTGTTGCATGACCTCATGTCTCATTTTCGTCGGCCTCCATGAGAGTTTGCATCAGAGCAGAATGTGGCCTTCCAAAAGCCGGGAATTGCAGCTGTAGTTTCATCCTCTGTGCCGCTTTCCTTTCTTCTGTAAGCTGCATTCATTTTATTCATTTCCATTCCTTTGTTACTTTACATGAATTCTGTGACAGGAATGACTATTTAAGTCACCTCGAACCTAGAAACTTATTTATGCTGTGCCGTGCCAGGGCTAGTGCTTGTGATATGCTTATCAGTTATGGGCAGGTGAAAATCATTTTTCATATGGGTATCTAGAAAATAATAGTAAAATAGTGCTCATTAGTACCTACAACGATAACCATTTAGCAGAAATGAGAACCAAGAAGCTGAGTCGCTTTTTGGGCAGTAAATTCTTACTTGGTAAGCTCAGCAGTGTTAGGAGCAGATTTTCCTTTCTGCTGGTAAGCTGTGCCCTTCCATTTTCCCTGGTCGTCTCCCAGATTTCTGGGGCCAGGCTGCCTAGTTGGAGCGTCTGTTTTCTGGAAATTCTGAAAAAGTGTTGACGGAGGAGTGTTTGCCATATTCCATATGTGCCGATCAGTCACACAGTGGACATGTCGGACTGCTTGTGAAGCAAATGCTGGCACGTTTTGAGTTTAGTGAATGCATAAGGAATTTGAACTGCAACCTCACACTGCCCCTGTGGTACTGTATGTGATGATCAGTTGTGCAGGCAAAATGATAGTGATTCAATTAAACCCTCAATTTTTATATCAATTTAATTACCTTTTTACAGCTTTGCAGAATAGGAGAAATAAATCACAAACAAGAAGACAACCAAAAAATACGCTGTGCTTGGGTTAGAAAAAAAAAAAATGACTGGATGGGCTGAAGACCAGGGCAAAAATATCCAAGAGAATGAATTTGAAAAGGAAGACATTAAAATTTTTCAGGAAAAATTAATTTGAAAACTTCTAATAAAATTTTTTTCCTTGAAGGGAGGGGACTAAAAAAAACCTATATAGAGAACCAAAGGGAGAAATCGGAGGACAAATTGTGAAGGAAGAAGTAGTTCTTTGCTTAAATAAGTTTGAATTAAAGTGGAAACGTGCAGGGTTTTCTTCATATAAAGATAAATACCAGACTAAGCAGAAATCCCAGCTTTAAGGAATCTCTACCTGTGCACCTAAGCACGGTTGGCCCACGTGGTGACTCTGATGTTGTGAATCACGCTGGAAAGTGTCAACATTTCCCAGGCTTATTCTTGGCTGTGCTTTAACTGAGCCAGCCTCAATGTAGGTGCTGCTTTTGTGGGCAGGAGTCATTGCTTTTTGAAAATGAATAAGGTAGTTCTCCAAGAGCTGCTTTCCAGAGCCCCAGACAGTGAAAACAGCAGCCTTTTCAGCATCCTTCACTGACCTAGAGGTTAACCTGTCCAGAGACTTATGAAAGCTATACAGTAAGGGCAAGCTTTCTTAGGATGGGAAACAGGATATGTTTGAGGAGAGGGAGACAACAGAGAGATTCCAGAAGTTGAGAGGGAACATGTATAATGAAGTTCATGGCACGTCCTTAAAAGTGTGGGTAATTATATTGACACCTTGGCTGGTATTTCTTTGCCTTCTAAATTAAGTCCTAACGAGTGGGACTGAATGAGACCTTTTTGGATGCACAAACTGCTGAACTTGCTTGTACTGCGCGGTACTGTATGTTCTTAAATTAATGTTACTAAACATGGGCTTAGGAGGCCTTCATTCACAAGCCTACATTATCTGTTATTGGTCTTGTTTAATATTTAGAGTGGCACACATTTCCATGTTGCCTTAGAGAAATAAAAATTATGTGATTCCAGCCTCATTTTACAGTCTAATTTTGGCAAATGCAAGAAATTGTGGGGAAAATAAAAGATAGAAAGAAGAGATAGGGGAAAAGGTAAAAAGGTTGTAATAAATAATGCTTGCTACTATATTATGTAGGAAGCTTGTATGTCTGCTTTTTTTTTTTAAGCCAGTATAAAATGGAATTTCTAGAAGGACAGTGAAGTAGGGAAGAAGTTCTGCCTAGGGGTTAGGACTGGGAGAAGCAACAGTTGAAAGGCAAAGGTAGAAGGCGTGAGAATTAGATTTCCATTCGATGTGAGTTTGTTCAGGTTGGTTGAGGCTGCTGAGAATTCAGAGGCATTTGAATGAGCTGCAGTGGCTAGTACGGGTGGGAATATTTCACTGTCCCTGCTCCCAGGTGGGTGAGTTGAAGACAAAATGGTAGGCGAGCTGCCTGTTGCTGTCTGCTAAGTAAGCTGAGCCAAACACTCGTGTTGTCAAGGTTTCCCAGACATGCACAGTTCAGTGCATGAACACAAAACGTTCAGCTGCAAAATTTACGTGTGGATAGGAATGTAGGCTCGATTTCCCACCTAAGAAAACCCAACAAAAAAATCTTGGCAATCCCGGGCAGGAGGATGATGACATTGGTGTAACATGATAATATGTTATTTTTCAGACGTGTCTGCAATAATGCATCACGTCACCTTGTTGCAATATTGGGCCTGTAATGTTCTGGTTTTGCTCTTTTGATGTACCCAGCGCTAACGTGGCTCTTCAGCTTTGAGAGGTGGGATGCTACATATCTGCGTCTTCCTCTTGTGTATCTTCGTGGACTCATTTGTAAAAATTGCCATTTTATCCAAATACTACCATTCTAGTGTTGCGTTTCATTGATACGCGGTGATACATCAGAAAGTTCACTCATATTTTGTTGAGTGTCGAGTGAAAGACTGATTCATCTTTTTAGTCATATAGGCTGCAAAAGTGTTCAGAGCACTTCATAACTGTTAGGGTGATATCCTGTCTAGAATACCTCTGTTAAGGCAGAAGCACAGAAGCAATTATTTATACTTCTGGACTGGTTAAAAAAAGTGTTCCTAAGTATGAATTTGTGCCTTTAACAGCAAAAAATATAACCTTTGAGTGGAAGGTCTAAATATCTAATTATAATAATCAGACATAAGTCCTTGTGAAGATTGAAGTATAAAATATCTGTATGAGCAGATGAAATTCTGGCATAAAAGCTGAGCGGTTTTATGGCTTTTGTGTGACCTTCACGGTAATAATAAGTTGCATGTAGGAGGTGGTCAGTTTTGCACAACCATAGTTTGTTTTGTTTGGGGTCTTCTGCTTAGCTGACTGGTAGTAAAAATATGCAAACTCTTTCTTCTTTTTTTTTTCTTTATGTGCACGAAGCAAATAAGTTGCAGTGGCCCTAATTCCTGTTATTAAACCTTGTTCATTTATTAATGTTAATCATGAGGTGGTTGTTAATCTGGCTAAAAAGACAGGCAAAGAAAATAGTTTTGTGATAAGAAAGCAGCTTTGTCTCAAGTAAGGGACACTGGATGTATTGCTCCGCACAGTACACTTTACAGAAGCACATAGGATCTGTTTACCTGGTTGAAATTCAAATTGTTTTATTATGGTGTCAATTCTTTGGTTTTGGCAGCACTTCTAAAGTGTCTATACACAAAAGGACTACCACAGTGAATGAATGCTAGTGTTGACACCACCTAACAAGCAGGGATTATGTGTTTACAGAAGAAGTAATATGATAGGTCAAGTATAAGAGGCACTTCTCAAGAGCACTTCACCACATAATGAGTGACTGACTAGAAAGTGCGGAGCTGCCACTCTTTGGCTTCGTTTCGGTGTTGATGCCTGCCTCTCTCCTCCAAAGCCCTCTTGATCATGTTCAGCTGCTCTGTTCTCATGTGGTGAATAATAGTAGAGTAAAGCTGCTTTTCTGTCTCATTTTTCTTGCTAATTTACACATTCAAGCCATTTTTTGTTTGCTATCCTTATTTGCTATTCCCTTTTGTCAAGGCACTGTTCTCTTTTTTGCCTCGGGCCTAGGAACTAATTTGAGCTTCTATAATTACTTCATGTTTTACACCTGTCTGCATATCATGCACCCCTTGTCTCTGTACTTAAGCTGTATATTTCCTTGGAAGAAAAAAAAAAAAGGCTAGTTTTCATATACAAGGAATCCCCAAGTTTCTCCTCTCAGTCTTCCTACAGGAGAAACACAATTAAACTGTTGAGATGTTCTCAGCAATGCAGCTGACCTTTTGGGTTCATGAAGGACAAATGAATGCTGTCTGTTCAGACAGTTTGTGTTAAGACATTGTTGAGCAAAGAGCCCTGAGCTTTGTTCCTCTTGAATGAAGCAATGGTTGTAGTCATTTTAAAATCATTAAGAGCCTGAATGCACGGTATCATTCTACAGTGTTTGCTCTACAGCTGCTCTTCTGCTTTAATAGCAGCTTATTAAATTTGGGTCAAGCGCACTCTGAAGAGTATCACAATGAAGAAACTGTTCAAAAAGTTACCTGTTTAAAAAAAAGGCAATTGATTAGATTTTTAACTTAAGTGACAGCTGCAATTCATTGCCTGTTCTTTGTGGTGTCCTGCAGCCAGAGTGGAAGCCTTTTGTAATTTGGTCTTCATTTTGTAAAAGCTTTCTTGAATAATCCAGGGTTGCTTTCCACTCCGAGACCGCCTCAATCCAATTAGGAGTTTAACAAGGGTCAAATTAAGGAGACTTTACACTTCATGTTTGCATCATTAGCCATAAGACTGTTTTGTGTGTGCGCGACTGTGTGTCGAGGGAGGAGGGGAGGCTGTGAGATGGGGCAGACACAAAGCTGTCATCCACCATGTGGTGCATCCCGTCGCTGAATGGAGGCACAGCAGGCTAGGAACAACATTTCCAGTTGTCTTTTGGGGCTGTCGTCATGTGGATTTCAGCTGGTACATAGTTGTTTGGAGGTTACAGGTGCTAGCTAGCGCCGAGGAAGAAGAGCGTGCTCTGTGCCTAGTCGCTTCTCTCCTGGTAGCCTATTGTTATCGGACAAATTACTGGGAAGAGATGAAGTTAGAAATCTCTTGAGCATTCATTATTTTTGATGAGATGACAACTACCCCGGTTACTTGTTCTCACTACTCATGCTGTTTCCTGTTATTTTTTGAAAACATAATTTTTATGCGTGTTAAGTGTATTGTACAGTGTGAACTTTCTTTATACAAGTAGTTTGTTAGCAGGCTTTCAATAGTCAGATGGGCGTGGGGAAGACTACAAGCATGCAGTCGTATTTCCTACAATAACAAGTAATCTTCTAAAAACGGCGCCGGTCTTACTTACGCAATTTTTGACTACGACTCCGTTTTCCTAATGAATTATTTATAGAAATTGTTGAAAATTAAAGAGAAAACCATAAGACCCTCCTTTCTGGGTAAGATTGTTCTTAATGACAAGAAAAATTCTCCTGCTAATCAGTGTTTAGATGTGTGGGATATTGCTGGAGAACTGTTGCAGCGTCTCTTTAGCAAATGCTTTGTGCTGCTACATACAAAGTAACGATTTATCTAAAAATAACACTTTCATTGTTCCTCCCCCCCTAAACCCATTAATAGGTACTTTAGTATCATGCGAGTTTTCATAGTTTAATCCCTTTTCAAAAGCTTTTCAGAATAAAAGCTCTAAATGGTCCTCAGTATTAATTTGATGTGACTTCTGTACAATATGGTTTGAAACTCTCAGAAGCACATTTTTACAGCCTACCCTTTTTCACTGGATCAGTGTGGGGAAAATACCAGCTAAATGTTTCATGGAGTCTCTGCTGTAAGACTTTTTTGTTGCCTTGCAGATGCTATAGCTTTCGTGTGATTTTTATTTAGTACCATCATTATTAGATAATACTTAAGCCAGATCAAAAACTCTACATATATTATTGTTCATTGAATTTAAATTTTAGGAAATGCCACTTAAAACATAATTTTAAAAAAAGTTTCGACCTGTCTCTTGAATCTCATTTGATGAGAATTTAGCTTCAACAGTAAACTGTGCATAATAAATGGTGATTGAATTTAATGTAGTCTGTAGTCAATCAGATCTTTGTTTAGACAGGAATAGCTGGCTTTAGGGCTTTGGACACCCATAAATAATTACATTTTTAAAATGCTAAGCTCTCAGTGAAATATTAATATGACGTGTCTGATGGAAGTAACAGGAAATAATTTAAAACTTGTTCTGTCAACTTCTTTATCAAAATGGGAATGTATTTTCTGTTTGGATCGCAGCGTGCACAGTGACTGGTGAAATAAAAATCTTGACTATCCAATTCTTTTCGTAATGTATGTGTCATGTGGTGATTTTTTTCCCCTCAAAAACACTGCCTAACTCTGGAACAAGAGAGTTACAGTAGTAACAAATGGTGTGGGGTGTATATTTTGTTCTGTTTTTTTTCCTTAGTTACCCCAATTTTAAGGCTTTTGCATGAATTAGTATCACAAATGAATGAAGTGAATGTAAATTGTATGATGTAAGCCTATTTGAAGATGTCCAGGCTGTTGTGAGCTCTAGATATTCAAGAGGATCAGAATAATATGGGATTCAGAATGTCACAGATTTTGGTTCTTTGTTACCCAGTTTCTTTAGTCCAAAGAGAACCCAGTCACTTGACTATAGAAATATTTATTCTGGGTACTGTTTGCCATGCCCAGGTAAAATAGGGTATCAATAGATATTTTCATATTAAAGAAAGCTTCCATTGCTGATTTGTAGTATGCAGTCTTTCTGACTGACCATTACGTGTGTATATATTCAACACGTACCGGTTTGTTTATATCTTTTTTAACCTGGCTACCTTGAGGAAGGTATTTCATTTATAATTTCAGCATCCTGCAGCCTGGAGAGATGCCCTTTAACAAAATTGTAACAAACTGAAATGAAGAATCATAGTGGCTGTGAAATAACTCCCATAACATAAAATATATTTTATACTCTGATATTTTGTGATTGATAGGCTGAAAAGGGCTTTATTATTTCTTCAAAATGAAATTAGTGAATGCCTTCATATGCTGAGTAAAAGTCCCCTTTGCCTTTCTGCTAGATCCTTTTACTATAGTTTTTTTTCACTTTATATGCTTTGGAATATAGGCGGGCTGCAAGAAAAAAGAACGGGTTTCACAGCTGCAGTGCCAGAACTTACAAGTTGAAGGAAAAGTGGGCTTATGATCAGTGAACATTACTGGTCATTAGTTCCTATTTATCTAACAGAAAACACAATGACAGAAAAAAACAATTTCAGTTCTGTATTTCAGTAGAGTGTTCTACAGATATACATATGGACATTTGTATGTAAATTAGATACAACCTTTGAGCTCTTGGGAAGTTATCAGAGCGGACCTTGGTGTCACAAGCCTTCTGCCCTCTCTACCAGGATTTCTATAGCCATAAGAGGAAAGCCAACAGCAGGATTTATGCATCCGTGTGAGTTTCTGGGAGATCACCTAGTCACCATTTTGTGCCAGTGCCACAGAGACCTGCGGGTGGGAATGGTAATCAGGCTGTTCAAGTAAATCCTAAAAATTTCTACCAGATTGGAATTTTAGATAAACAGATTCAGAACTTACATGATGTCAGGAATTAAATATTTCTTCTCAATTACAGCAAGTCTGTACCGCATAAATTCTTAAACACGATGAAGCCTTAAAGGCTGCTGATCTAAACTTTGAGATTTCCTGTATCAGTGTGTACATTTTTGCTACTCTTTAGTGTTATACAGACATTTTCCGCATTTTAAAATTTATATTTTCTTCTGTTTATGTGTTGGCATAAACTAAAATGTCTGTCTATATTAAAAAACAAAGTTATTTGGATCCTTGTTGTAACAAAGTCACCATATACTTCGTTTGTTTTGTTTTGTTTTGATTTTCCTTCTTATAACATACAAACCCATTTACTAAACCTAGTTTTACTGTCAAAGGAACTTCAGTATGAAATCGATTACATAGTTATCCAGAGGAGGATCAGATGCCAGCTTCATTCCTTTTTGAAGGGCTATCTACACTTTTTTGTGTATAATGAATTTAGTTCTCTTGAAAGATGCTGGATTGACAGCCCTGAAGACCAAAGTCCTTTATTTATGCACGAGCAGCAACCGTTCTGCCTTTCCCACACTGCCCTCCCGATATCCTTCACCCATGACCCGAAGGATCCCCCTTAGGGGTGACGGCTTAGGAGCCTTCATACCCCCTCACTCCTCCTGTCCTCTGCCGACAGTGCCAACGAGAACGGCAGGGTGGTGGTGCCTTTGGGCTGCGAACGTTTGATAACTGCCTTTCAGGTCGCAGTGGACGTCTCATTTTCCATAGATTATTGAATGGCAGTCTGAGGGTGAGAACTTCCAGGCCCTTTGGGGTAATGGCAAAGCAGAGGTCTTGGGGTAATTAAAGGCAAGACCGGGGTTTGGTTCAATTATTGTATACAGTCTAGTAAATTAGAGTCAGGTTCTCTAGCCCATTACCAATTTCCTGATTGAGCTAGTCCTCTAGGACTTTTTACGGCACTACTAATGTTCCTCAGACCCTCTTCTTTTACTCACTGAAAGGAAAGAATGCTTTCTGGAAGCACAAGTCACAAATAGCCCAATTTTCTTCTGACTTACAAAAACGCAAAGCATAACTAATTTGAGAGTGGATTGTACCAAGTTTAATTTGACTCAAAGGCCTTATGGGCTAATTGAGTATGTTTCTGATCTCATTTATGGTAAAGTAAATTCAAATTCCATTTGAGTTACGCTAGATACACGTGTGGGCATAAGCGCCGTACTTGGTTCCCTGTGTATAATTTATGTACTGGATGTATGTACTTAGTCCTTTGAGACATAAGATACAAATGTACATGCAGAATTGTAATGGATCAAATAGCATAGTGCTAACAGAAACTCAGACTTTTTCCCTGCAATAAATTTATTTATCGTATTTTGCATCAGCGGTACCTTTATATTGGAAATACGTGCTCAGTGTGTCTGAGCTGCGATTCAGTTGCCCGCTTTCATGTGTATCTCGAGAAAAATGTACCAGGAGTTTGATTTTGTATTTCTAGTTATTCCAGAAAGTAACACATACATGTGTTTAAAAAAAAAAAAAAAAAAAAATTAGAAAAAGAAGGAAAAGAAGCAACTTTTGTCTTACGCTACATGGACGTATTTGCAGTATTCAGTGGAGTATTGAAATATTCCAAGCTCTAAATAAGAATACACAAGCCTGTGGAGATGAGGAGCTCCACATGTGAATTTATTTTAGAATCCTTAATGGATGATTTAAGTGTTTGAACAGTAAGATAATTCAGTTATGTATACATTAAAATCATTAAATGAAAAACACGTTTCTATATTTCAGAATATGAGAACCTACATTGTATACACACAACTATATGCAAAGCTCTCATCACATTGCTAAAGGCTATCCATGGCTCTTGGTGGGGGAAGAACTTCAATTTCATCCCAGTTGTTTCACGTTTGTCAAAATGATTGTGTTCTTAACAACCTGTATTTAAAACAAGCCAAAGTTTAAAATGAAATGATTTTTAAACAACCCTGTTCAAGCTTGGAAAATATTTTTCATTCTCTTAAAATATTTTAAAATAACAGCCAATCTTTTTACGAACAAGTTATTCAGCTAGAAAAAAGTGGACAAAAAAGATCAATCCCAAAATAATTATCTCAAGGGGTATAACCTCCTGAAAAACACATTTAATTTGAGAACATCGGTTCATAAAGTTGTTTATAATACCATGTTATTTGAGGAAAACTGTAGAATCTTAACATAATAATGAAATCCCATGGCAGTATTATAGTGACCATAAGCTATTTTTTCTCTGCTGAGCTCATTAATAAAAAAATTGGGGGAAAATCTAGAAAAAAAATCTTCGGCAGTTTCTGGACTCTGCATTGCAGGAAGGAAATAAATAAGAAAAAAAGTAGATTTAAATTTTATATCAAAGAAACCCTTGAGGTGGAAAGTTAGGGAAAGCTGCATGGGTTTGTAGCACACAAAATGTCGCTTGAATTTTGCTGCTCAGTAGTTTGATATACTCATTTGCTGATGCGAAATGACGAGGGCTTAGAAAGCAGGGTTTTGTTTTTTAGCTGTCTGTAGACCTAGTGGGGCCTTACAGAACCCAGTCAGCAGGTCATTAACTCTGGAGAAAACAGCTTGCATTAATATGCTCTAATCCGGTATAATTAGTCAAATTACTGCACGCCGACCGGCTTGTCATGTGTTGTCAGATTTGGCATGCAGGCAGGATCGCCAGGGTCCCTCTGGAATGCCACCCTGGATCAGGGAGAAGGGCTCGTTTGTAGTACTGTGGATTTCTTGATGAGGAAAGCAAACGGAATCAGCAGCCATAGCCTTACAGAAAAGAAAAGAAAGAAAAGACAAAAAAACCCAAACAAACAAAAAAACCACCACAACAAAAAAAAAACCCTACAAAACCCCGACCAAAAACCTGATCTGTTATTATTTTGTTGAGAAATAGGGAATTCATGTCATGGGAACTATTTATGGCTGATACCTACTGTTAGAAATAAAGGCTGTTCAGTTGCTTCTTACAATTTCTATGTATCTAACAAAACTGGAGATCCGCTGTACTATATAAGATTAGCATTCATAAAAAGATTTAAAATAAATAATTACAAGAGGATCAGCTACAAATTACCTACCACACTGTGACACAGATTATTAAACTACCAGCGTGTGTGGGTGCATGTGTGTGTGTATGTGTGTGCTCGTGCGTGTGCATGTGCCCCTTTTTTCAGTAGGGGAGGAGGTTATTAAACTATAAAAGGGCCATATTAGCATAAATTTACAAGAGCTCTTGTTCTGGCAGCATGATAAAAACCTGTGTTACCTTTGCATTAACACTGAATTGCTTGTTGTGCTTTTGGCAATGACAGATAAGTCAGTGTAATTCCCCATCGCAACGGAAATGATGCTCCAGATTCCAAACGCATCCTGAAGATGTCACTGACAATAATCTTCAAAGAACGGCCAGTGAAAGTGGGCTGTATGTTTGCAGGATGATATACTGCAAATGACAGGAAGAATTATGTGAGTGAAGACGAATCTGTAACATATTATTAAGCAATTTCACGAGAATAACAGGGATAAAAGGATAATGGATGAGGGTGTCATTATTACCTTCATGTAGAGGGAAAGCAAAAGCAAAGGTAGAGAGACAAGATTAATTGAGGAAGGGTGAAGCATTCATTGCTCATCAGCTCTTTTGTACTCTCAGCTCCTGAAATTCCAGACAAAAAAAAAAAAAAAAAAAAAAAATTGCTCAGGGCTGCATTTTAATGCAGCTGGCAAGACAGAGCCGAAAACTGACAGGGCACTTTTTAGTCACCTCCCTGTTCCCATAAACACACAGCGGCTGTTACTCCTGGAGTCTTCCTGTGGTCAGAACAGTAAACTGGTGGGATGTTCTTTTTATATCGCATCTACTGGTTTTAATTGTGCTTCTGAACTCGGCAGTTTTATCTGGTGATGGCGTGGAACTGAACAGGTCGTTCCCTACGCATTGTTTGCATTGCACAGTTGCAAATGTAAGTAGGCTGTACATAATAGATGTCGGCAGAAGGGCTTCTTCCGAACACAAAGGCAAGCTGGAGCGTCCTGTAACGGTAGTGACAACATAAAATTATGTCACAGTATCAAGGTTTTACTAGGGTTTAATATACAAGATGAAGAAACAGGAAGTCATTTGGCAATTGTGCAGACCAATCCTGCAGTGTTAATTCAAGTATAATTCCCATCGAAGTCAAGTTTTGCTTACTCAGAGAGTTATCACTGGGTGAATAATTTCAATTACCATCCTCATTTTCTGTGCATTCTCCAAGTAGCAACTGATTTTACTGCAGAACGTAGTTTTAAAAATATTCCATTTGCTTTTAAAAATCTTGGTGGATAATACAATTTTTTAAAAGTATTTAAATATTGTATAGATATAGAATGTTTTCCCCCGATAATGACATTTTCTCTATGTACATTTTAATTGCAAAAGGAATGTCAGGGACCTGGATAATTAAGAGCATATAACTATTTGTATTCAGAGAATGGATTCTGGGGTTTAAGCCTTCATAGATCTAAAAAAGTACTCAGCTTCCTTGATTTTCTTTTCTATGTTTATTTCAGATAAGAAGTGGTTTTGATGAAGTAAACATAATTGGCTTGGTTTTTTTTTTTCTTAACTGCTAAAAATTATTCCAAAAATTTTGACACCAAAAGAAAGGGAAGGAAATAAATTTCTCAGCTGCTCTCTCTAGGGGAAAAAAAAAAAAGGGGTTTTTTTTTAGGAACTTTAGTACTGTAAGGGAGACAGAGGAAAACCTGCAGTTGATAAGAAAAAAATAAATAGTGGAGAATATGTATCGATTGATTGTTGTTTCTAGTAGTGAAAATGGGGTTTGATTTCATAAAGTTGTGTATTTCTTAAACTGAACTGCTCATCTACGGTAAAGGGCATATACAGGATTTCAGCAAGGATAGCTGAGGTCAACAGCCCAGGCTCACTCACGGGCAGAGTCTGAAACTGAGACACTGGGGGAGAAGGATTTTCTTCTGCTACCTCATGCGTAATAGCAAGATACACCGAGAGCAGTAGCGGAGGACAGAAGGGGGTCGGGAGCTGGGTTAGGTTGGGAGAGGGCTGCACTTTACTGCAGAGGGTTTATCGATCATTGATAAATATCTGTGTGAGAAGAGTAGATAGCAATTTTGTTCAGCATTATGCTTTGATATATTAGCACAAGAGTATGGGAAAGTTGTTTCAGTAGAGCGAATGCTGTGCTGCCCAGGAATCAAATGATGCTGTGAGGAGCCTCACAGGACCAGAGGATTCTGTTCAGGTTCGTTACAATGGTTTTATTAGTAATCGACAGGATCTCGTGCTTAGATCTATCACAATATCTATCACAATAACCTGCTTGAACAATGTAACTTAGAAACTGGGTCATTCTACAGACAGAATGCATTTCTGTGCTTGAGAGTTCAGATCATGTTCCTTTTTGTGGATTTTACTTGTTCATAGTATATACTACAGTCGTTATGTTTACAAGTCTAAAATCACTGCCATTATCAATAAATAATTATCAATAGGTAATGGTAGTGATCAGATAACCCTTGTGAATGTTGCTGGGTATGTTCAAAGCAGTTGTTGCTAACGCACATTCAGACTGCACAAGATATCTGGCTGGAGAGATTCATGTCAGTCTTGTATATTTTAAATTTAAATAAAGCATTGTATTGACCTATTGCAGTGATTTGACCACAATGCTAGTGGTTAGACTGCTTAACATCAGCAAAATCTTCTCCCAGAACACGTGGTAAATTTTTGGCTCTGAGAGGACGGGAAGATTCTGGTCCTAACACTCACCCCTCTTGTCCTGAGGGACACAAGTCAGTTGGTCCATCAGCCCTACTTTTCCCCTAGGTTGACCTATTCTGTTCCAGTATTCAGCAGTGTAGTATCTTGCAATAAACCCCTGCAGAACTGACCAAGAATCATGGAGAAAGCGGGAATCTAATTGTGTTCACCTTGTCCCATCGACTGCTCAGAGTAATGTTTGTTTGACTTTATTGAGCCTGTGCATTAGAAAGGGGAAGGAGGTAGAGAGGAACGCATTTTGCCTCCAGAGATTTTATTTTTCTGTGACTAGGAAAGCTCAAAAGAGCACAGTGGGATTTTTCATGACTTTGTCTTTAACCTGAGCCACCAAGAAATGTATTTAGCTTTGCAGGTTAAATGCAAACAAAAGCAAGTTTGCATTTTTTTTTTTCTCTACTGGTTGACCTACCACTCTACTGAAAATTCTGTACACCTCAATTTTACAATGCCAACATGTGGCATACGCCTCAGGTGGCTTGCAGTTACTGGTGATTACGTGCAACCAGGAAAGAATCCAGCTTGACAATGAGATTCTCAGATGAGTTTCCTTGAGTCATTGTTATAAAAGAAATCTCATTCCTTTACACCCAAACTGTTCATACATGGCCTGAACTAAGCAGGGTGGGACACGCCGACTCTGCAAAACTGGCTTTATAGAAAGTTTTGGACAAGTATCTGAACTGCTGTGTTCATACTAAACTGAAGAGTAATTCTTGCCCAGGGAACCAGAGGGACGTCCTGACAAGACATAGTGATGCCTTCGTTGTACGGCATCGCCGCCTTTCAGGGGGTATTTACAGAATGCAGCGATACTGTAAAAGGTCAGGATATTCTGGTTGTGTTTTGTCTGTACAACGCCTCCTCTCTTTCTTTTGTCACCCAATCATTTGAATAGAGTGATGTGTTCATGTTCTTTCTCTCGCTCCCTTTCGTTGTGCTTAGTGCGGCTCCCCCTGCTTTTTAATGATGTTTCTCCGATCAGAGTTCTTTTCAATCCAAAGCTACTGAAATCAGTGGAAAGACCTGGAATTATTTCAGTGGGTTTTGGATAAGGCCCAGTCCTTCTAAAATCAAGCAGCTCTGCAATTCTGATCAAACCTTTTGCAGTTTAATGTCCGTGAAAATCCTTAGACATTAGTGGGTTCCAGAAGCGTAGAAATGCTGCCATCCTCATCCGAATGGGGTCATTTATCACGGAGGAAAACTCAGATAGTTAATGAATACAAGTTCCAGTTACCTTTGTGTTCCTATTATGTTATTGTTTATACTATCAGGAATTTTACTTGAGATATTTGTTGAAATATGTGATGCTTCAGTTCAATATTTTAATTTTCCACCTCCTTGCCCTCTAGTGGACAAACGAACTCATTATTGTCAGAGCCCGACACATCTGGGACAGCAATTACCCCTAAGTGGATTTTCATCTTTACGTGAAGTGATGTTTTCATGTAGAATAGGCCTTGGCTGGTTTGGCTCTTCGGTTGGGATCTATTTAGTTTGTCTGTACTGAGGTAGGAAAATGTTACTTCCTGGTGTTATTTGGTGTAAGCTTAGAAAAAATTGGAATCTTTTTAGGAGTATTTTGCTCAGTGTCATAAATAAAGATCCCAGCAGGACCAGACTGAATCTTCCCATATTCTAAGTTTTTAATAATAAGTTTGAAAAGTCGTAGTTGTTGATTCATTCCACTATAAAATGACAAAAAGTATTTTAAGTGTTTGGGTTTTTATAGAACTAGTTGACATTTTCCATTGTAAAAAATTTATGTTTTTTCATAAATATTAAAAATACCCAAAGTTTTCCTGCTGGTAGAGAAAGCTGTTCCAACAGCAGCCAACTGATTTTTAAAAAGCTCTTCCAAGAATAATGCTCTCACTAGATTTTTTTTTTTTTTTTTAAAATACAGCTTCAGTACCTCATTCTCCATGGTAAATATGCTACAATGTAATGGTGCGGGAGACTCATGTCAGTATTGTACAGTTGCATTGGAAGATTGAAATGGCCAAAGGGGGGGGGGGTCACGGTTTTCATTCACTGAGGTATTTCACAAATTATTATGGCCTCATTTTGTTTATGTTTTGCAATCTTTTAAATGAATGATAATACCATGGACTCTTAAGGATAAGTGGTTGATACGAGGAAGGAGAAATGTATGTATCTTGTCATCCTCCTGAAGGAAATAGGTGTTTCTTCTCAGCAGTTCCTTAGACATGGGTGAAACACTCTTCCATGAGAAAAGCAAGTAAGGCCACTCTAGAGGTTCCTGCTGGTGGGCTCCTGCATGTAAGAATAAATTTGGATTCTCTGAAGTACTTCCAGTTTCTCCTTCAAACTTCCAAAGGTAACAGCTGCTTAGAACACTCAACATTTTTGCAAACAAGTCCAAAATCAGCATTAATATTTATAATAGCTAATGTATCTTATTTAGATGCTGCTTCTAGAGAGATGATGTAAAAATTTCTCTTATTTATTTTCTGTGGTGTTAAAGTTTTAAATTATTTATCGTAATTTATATAAAATGGATTCTTCTGTCAGCAACACTGATACACCTCATTCAATTAATTTGGTGGGATAGCATCAAAATAAATGTAGGAAAAAATTCCCTCCAGTTCAGGCGTCCTCTCCCTAATTCTGCTATATCTTCATTTTGCCTAATGATTTCTGGCAGAAAAGGCAGGCAAGCGATTGTGGTAATTTTGCATTGCTCTCTGTTTTGGAAGTTTGTCTTCAGCCTTGTCTCAGTTTCCTGTTGTGCTTTCAAAGGAGAAACACATCCTAGCATTTTAGAGTACGAAATGGAAAAAATGCAAATACTCAAAAAAATAATGCTTTTTAAAGGGGATTGTGTGGTTTTGGCATGTATGAAAATGTTCAAGTGCTACTACATTCCAAGAGGATGTATAGGTTAAAATTACTTCTGTGTGCTTGACAGAGGTAGCTAAAAGTGAATATAATGTTATCATAAGATACAGTGGTTAACATTAAATTTGGATAGAAGAAAGTTGGATGCTTATCACGATAGGAAAAAGGTTAATATTTTAAAGTGAGGCTAAAGGTTGACAGGAGAAAAATTGAGTTAGTTTGCAAAAAAGAAATTTGTTTCTTTAAGTGAAAATTGGGGTCAAGAGGCCAGAGCTCTCTGCTTCAACATGAATGAAATAAATTAAATAATACCACCATAAAGCAGCGGTGTATAAGCTAATGATAAAATAGTACATGGTGGTTTTGAGAAAGGTACTGTCGATGAGGGGAAAAAAAATCTGTAGAAATGCTGTTTCAAATGAGTGGGGTTTGTTTTTTTTTTTATTCATTATTACCATTGTTTTCAAACAGAACAGCTTCTTTTTCAGTTGGAAGCTTTTAAATTTATTCAGTACCTTTAATTATTAACAAAGGCAGTAATGCTGATGTTCAGAGAAAATTACAATTTTAATAATTACATTCTGTCTTAATAATTACATTTCTGGCATTTCAGATGGGTGCGCTATTCTGTACCACTTCATGACCCAACTGGTGTGTGATATTAGATGTTATTTCCCCATCTGAAATCAACAGGAGTTGACTGCATTTCTTTGGTCAATGGGTAGTAATCCCTGTGTATGTGAACAAAGAGAAGACATTGCATCAATCTGTAACTAGTCATACAAAAATACCAAATACAGGAGATAGGAAATCTATCAGTATCATTGCCCTTCATCATGTCAATCTATGCCTCCAACAGGCAGAGCTGGGCAGCTAGTTTACTGTCGTCATGACCAGCATGGCATACCTTTTTTTCCGTAATCATAAGCATCTTTTTCTCCATTCTTTTTATCAAATTAATCAAAATAAAATTCCTTAAAAAAACCCCAACCAAACCAAACCAAACTCCAAAACCTGAACAGGTTTCTTATTTCCTGCTCTCTAAAGGATTTTTGCAATCTAGGTAGATTATGTATCAAAATACTAACAGGTTTTGTGACAGCACTTGGGTCTACTGTCCCATTTTTCAGACTTCAAAGATGGTTAGGGGATTGTAGGTTAAAGTATATTTACATCTGTGTCTAGGTTCCTTGCAGAAGTGCATTTGTATCTAGACTGCTCACAGAAGATGTTTCCATTTCTATGTATGCAGTAACCCACTTCTGTTTTGAGTTTGTCCTCTCAAGTCTAGAGACAGGTTTCGAGTAATGGTCAGCTCCGCTATGTACCCTCCTGTGTGAGTTTTGCAGGCTGGGTCCCTGGTGAGCAGTTTTAGGCTTTGCTGGAAGGTCGAGGGTCACCACTTCTCGCTGGCCTTGGCATTGGGGGCTGCAAATGTCTCAACTTCTCTTTTCTTTTTCACAGCTCTAGCCGTAGTCTTTAAATTTTGAAAGAAGTGATTCCTTCTCTCTTCCCAGGAAAGTAAGATGATGCCTAATTGAATACCAAATACCTCAAAATGGGAAAAAATAAAAAAAAAAGAATCTGATTGGTCTTCAGGTTAAAAAAATAATAATTAATACATCTTAATGGTTTGGACCATCTCATCCATACAGAAACATCAGGGTGGCCGTAGCTTTAGTCAGCGTATATTTGGCAGCTGAAGCTAGATACTACCCTTCCATCTGGGGTCATAGTTTGTTTTAAGAGAGTTATGTATGAATTTTCTCTAAATTGTAGCAGAGGGTCATGAATTAGTGTCTAAATGTGGGCTTGACAAGATTATTATAGTCTGTATTTCATGCCAGAAACAAAGATGAATAGAGATAGCAAGCTTTTAAACAGACTTTCTGACATCTATAATGTCAGCAGAGAGTGAATGAATGGCAGGATGCAATAACAAATCTTCATTTTTTTATTATTTTCTAGGGATTAGATGGAGCTACAGCCATTCATAATTTCTTCCTAAAATAATTACTAAATACTACATGAACCAGTCATTTTCCATCCCAGTTACCTTCCAAATAATGCAAATTGCTTACTAAGATGTACATAATAAGATACATACACTAGAAGATAAATATGTTTTGATTTACATTTAGGAGTACATAGGATACAGTTAGTTGACACTTTGCACTTTCATTTTAGCTGAATGTGTATTTTTAAGTAATTTTGTTTGCATCTAGATCTACTAATTTGTTTTAATGCTTGTTGGGGGAACTACTTTTTGGGTTTTTTTTAAATAATAATTTTCAGCCTCTATTTCTGTGGATTTACTGGTTATTAGATTTCTGGAGTGGAGATCTACATTAGCAATTTTTGATTATTAAATTTCTGGAGTGGAGATCTGTGTTAGCAATTTTTGAATGAGAAAGACAGGATGCCTACCACTATACTACCGCCTTTTCACAATAGCCCTTTGAAGATTTCAAGATTTTCCTTTTTGTTTATTCATAATCTGTGTGTAAATAGGAAAGAACCACCTATGCTGAGGCCATGGGCTCCAATGCTTTTTTTTTTTTTATTGTTATTCTTAGGTATGAATATTCATTTCCATTTCAGAAGCACAACCAGCCCCACCATTAGTACTTTGGCAGGTTTTGCCCAAATGATAATACAAACCCTAGAGTGATGGCTATGAAGAGATACAATATTCTACGAACCTAGTTTCTTTGAAATAATAAAACCACATACCATTAGTCATACATTTTTCTAAGTGTAGCTCCGCCAATGGTTGCAGATATTTTTATATCTATATATAAGTTGGAAAAGAGTGTGTATACATAGCGGTAAATGCCACAAAAGCATATCCAGGGACTGCAAATACTGTCTCATTTTCACTTCTTCTGTAACTGCTGGCATTAATGTTTTTATTGGTTGTCTTTTTGTGAAACGAAAGACAAACAGGTCCACTAATGGAAACCAGCATAAAGTGCTAGTAGCTTTTAAAAATGTTTTCCTCCCCCCCCCCCCCAAAAAAAAAGGTATGTAATTGAAACAAAAAGCATTGTTTTGATCCTTTTTTTTTTTTTAATTTATTTTTTTTATTTTTATTTTCCTTGAGCCCATCCTGTCAGGCTGCAAGCGTGAAAGTTATTTTCTGGTGGTGTGATTAGATTGGGGCTGAACTCTCCAGCTGGCAGGCCTGTCTGTGACTGGCGGCGGCCTGTCCCCAGTGCTTGTCATCTCCTGACATGCCTGACAGGATGGGGACAGCAGCCCCAGACAGGTTCATTAGATGGTGTTTTCTACAGCTGGGCTAAAAATAAAAAAAAATAAAAAAAATAAAATAAATAAATAAATAAAAGGCCACGCTTTGTCAAGGCCCGAGCTGTAGGGGCCTTTCTTGTTGGTTTAAACCAAGGCCTTGTTTTGACAAATTCTGATCTGCGCAGTTTTTAGATTTTCTGACACATTTTTGTTTTCTTCCCCTTTGGCCTGCGCTCTTTGCACTCTGCCTTGTTGCTGCTTCAAAATCCTAACACGGCCTTCCCGGGAGAGCGGGGAGGACGCGTGCGGAGGGCTTGGAAGAAAAATAGAGCGCTCCAGTGAAACAGCAATAAGTGTTCATTTCCATGGTGATCAGCCCAATGGCACAAAAAACAACCTTGGGACTCTCAATAAGCCAATTACAAGAAAGGTTAAGAGTTTTATAGTGCCAGAAACATGCCATCTACATGAGAAAATAGTATCATTACCAGCAATCCACACTGTTAAATACATTGCTGTCTGATGCTGCCAGAAACGTAAGCTGTTTATGTTCTTCAGGGTTTTTTGGAAGCTGCCAGAGTTTTCTGGTGGTATCGTCAGGCTTTGGTGTGGTACATCAAAAATCTACGTGGTTATAGATTACAAAACTGTTAAAGCTAGTAATAAAACGATTTGAAAGCATTAGGCACGTTGCACATCACAATGTTAACTAAATGCGTTCAGACTCTGAGTTTCTTACAGATTTGTATCGGATCTTCACTTTAGGTTTTTATCATAAAGACAAAGGATTTGTACATCATCTATAATTAAGGAATCTCCTATAAAATATTTTTGGAAAGAAAAAAAACACTTAATACCTTATTTTTTTCTATTGCAATTACATAGCACCCCGGACTGGTGACTGTAGTTTGACTCCAGGGTTACCTGCTGTTTTTCTTAGGGAGTGTCACTTGATTCTGGACTTTTTAGGTAGCTGCAACATGCTGGTGTGTAAAACACTGCTCTAGCTACTGGGAATAAAAGGAAAATGTTTACTATTTCACTTAACTTTGCCCTTCTGCTTAGGAGTGTGGCGAGCATTACAGCCTTTTAGTTTTTCTGCATTTAGCTGCTTGCGGCATGAGCACTGCGGCTGGAAACCAAGCCCTTCATTCACAGAAATCCTACCACTTACCTTTCCTTTGTATTGTTAGTTACTGCTGCTTTAGTTCATGGTCTCTATGACAACTGTTTAAATTGGGATGGGCAACTGTCATCTGGAGTATTACTGAAAGAAAAGTGTTAGTGAGCACACAGTTCCATAGATAGAGCATTTCAATATAATCCAATTTTAATTGAGCTCCAGAGACTTTGATGTGCTGCCGAAGGTTGGGAGAGAGCTATTCCAGGGAGAAATTAAAGCAGCCCAGCAAGGCTTCACTACTCCAGACTGTCACCATTTTAAATAAGCATTAGCATCAGACTTAACCTTCCCCTATGAAACATCTCACTTTTTTTTTTCCCCCAGCGTTTTGCTGCCTTTTTTTTTTTTTTTTTTTTCAATACGTATAAAGGGAAAGACACTTTCATCTTTTTATATACATTTCTATATTCCCTTGATTAAGTTTGAAAAGCATGTACTGGACCTGAGATGCATCGGAGGCTGTCTATTGGACCTTGCATTGCAGTTCATAGAAAGAAATAGAAGCAGAGCGAGGATTAGTTTGCAACAGTCAAATGGCATGCGTTGGATTTTCTCTCTAAGACTGCTCTATAAGTTACCCATCCTTGTGGTAAAAAGTTGAGTGGGGACTTATTTTAGCTTGGTTTCATCATTAATTCCCTTTAATGTAAATGAAGAAGAGCAAATATCTCATTGTAGACTCTCTTAGTAACAAAACTAGGTTCTTTCTGTAGCTATGCGTCCACTGGCTGGGGTTTTTTTGTTGTTGTTTGTTTGTGGATAATAGCCAAAAATAGTCATATAACAATTAGCGGACTTATCTCTGGTTTTGCACTGTGAGGAGATTAGAAGGTGACTGTAAACTTTTGAACTGTTGAATTAAAATCTCTTGATTGCATCATATAGTTTAATTACTATATGATCCTTCTGTACCATTTTCTTTGTCTCTCACAAATGTGTACACATACAAAAACTTCTAAAATGAAAGAACATCATAATAATAAAGCAAAACTGAGGATCACTGTATATTTTCCAATATTTCAATATACATTGGACAGCATTGCATGTTAGAGAGCTAAGACACATTTTAACACGATTAATTTTCCTGGCTTTTAATTTTCCCTCTTTTTTTTTTTTTTTTTTTTTTTCTCTTTATAGCTTTCTTGTCTTTCAATGAAAGAAAAGCAAATTTGCAGGGTGCTGAGCTGTCTTTCTGGATGCTCAGTACTCTCAGCTTCTACTCCGAACAGTAGGAGTTGGGATACTCAGCTGCAAAGAAAAGATGCATCTTACAAAACTGAGTCTATCAGAGACAGACTATTACATAGGATGCTTGTATTCTTTAGAAAGAATGTGATATGCATCAAATCCAGACTTAATGGCAGTAGAAATGGAACCATTCACAGTACAGGCAGTAATCTGTCTATACAAGTTAATAGGGTTTATTGTCTACTAAAGCAATTAGCCTGCTACCTACATAAAAGAAAGGTAAGGATCTAGATTAATAGGAGAATTTGAATAGTTGGCTGTTGTAATCTATTAAGAAAAAGTGGAAATATCAAATCTCTTTGTAAAGCTTGAGGTAAATTCCACTTTATCAATAATTTTTTTTTAATTAAACAAATGTTAAGGATAGATTAATTGAGGCTATATGAGGGAACTGTCTTTGACTGGGATTGGCACACTTTTTCATAGTCTCATAGTACCCAGAAGTCCATAAAATCTAAATACCCTCTGTGGTGGAGCAGCTTGTAGTGGGTAAAAGCAGAAGCACATTCACACAAAGCACCTCTACATGCTGACAGGTGTTGCAGTAATTTCATACTGGGAACCTAGAGTTCACCAGAGGAAAGCCTGTTAGTATGCCCAAATTTATGACATGCAGGTTTACATTCCGTTTGGCTAGAAATCCAAAGAGGAGGGAACTCTATACTAAATCTGCTATAGCACTTCTTCCCCCAGCTATTGCAGACATCAGAAGACTATACGTGTGCCCCGGAATCCATTTGTGGTAGCCAGCTGAGTAGACTCTTAATGTACCTCCTAGTTTTCATGAGGGTTTTTTGTACAGGATCACACTCCCCAAAAAATTGTACTTATCTATCATTTTGACCTTTATATTTTTGAAATTAAACAAGCTGATAGTTAACTATGTGTAAGTACGCATAGAATGTACAGAATGCACATAGTAAAAATATTGTGTAAATGTGGCTCCAGTTATTGAAATAAATCTAAAACTCATTTATGGAGTTCCTATATGCAGTTTACATTTGATACATGTTAATTTCTGCAGTTTTTATATTTTGTGCAGATTTATTTTTCAGTGCTTTATTACTGCATCTGATAAAGAAAATGTTCATTAAAGCAAGTATAGAATGTATAGCTGCTTTTTCTGTAATATTAAAGCAAAATAAGTGTAATGAAATGCAAACTAATTAAATGATTATTCAGTTACAGCAGGCAGTTTGCAAGCACTCCAAGTTAAAATTCTCAGAAGAAACATTGCTATTCTTTCCTTGCACAGACTTAGTAATATGAGATAATGTTCCATATATAATAATAAAAAGTATAGTAGAATTTTGTTTGCTACTGGAGCTGTGGATTAGGTTTTTCCCAGTGCTATAATGCCTTGTCTTCTCCAGCAGTGCAAAAGAAACTCATCTTAAGCTCATCTTAAGTGGGTTGATAAAGAATCAGTTGGTATGGCAATATATTAGGAAGATGAAGATATTTTGATGTACGTTCACCATAATTCACAGGCAGTGTAATTGTTCTTTGGGGACGTTAGAAGTTGACATAACATAGAGTAGCCCTGATTCTGCTCTAAATTCCAACACCAAGCAAACTGACTTCCAGGAGTTACTGGTGCTCCACACCCAACACTTCCAGGCACAGCTGAGCATGTGGCAGCTGTAAAATTTTGAATTTCTTGAGGATTATGCTTGTCTGTTACAAACTGTAATACAGAAAGTTTGGGGATGGTGAGGATGTTGTAGATGTATAGTATCTATCACTGTATAAATCCATGTATTTCTTTTTGCTTATAAAAATAAATGTTAAATTTATTGCTAAAATGTCAGCGGTAGAAATTACTCCAGTTATATTCCCAAATGTCAGGATTAATGAAACAGCTTTTGTGTGTGAAGTTAACAACAAAGTATTACTGGTTTATGATCAGTCTTGTATAGGAACAGATACTAGGAACAGAAACGTTAAAAAATTAAGCTCCATAGTAGAAAAAATGTTGTCTTCTAATTACTTTTATAGATCTTAGATCATATGTGTTCTGCACTGAATAAATCAACTGTGTAACTGTTAAAATCCAAGACACTTGCACATATCATCTGTATGACATTGAGTTCACATCTATAAAAAGAGGGACATAAACCTATCTTTCTACCTGTCATTTGGTAGGAAATGGGTAATGTTTAACACAACTCAATAGCTGCACTTTTCTTAAGACCGGTTATAGTGCCTTCAGTTATTATAATGTTAAGGATTTGCATCATGGTATGTCTGAGTCTTTAGACATTTTTTTATTGCATTGCACTTTTGAATAAATATATTGGCATGCAAGTTCTGGAAAAAAAAAAAAAAAAGACCCTGAGGATTTTATGGTGGCTTTATTCTTGGGAGAGAACATATCACATAACTTGTGGATACCATACGTTATTTAATCTTCAAACTATTCCTACATTTTTTTGCTTTTGCTGAGTCCTAAAACTTGATTGAATCACTTATCCTTAGCGCAAGGGAAAAACTAATACACATGAGGAGGAAGTAAGCACCCAAAGACACGTTTTTCAGAACCCGGGGACTCTTATTTCTCTTATTCCTTATGTTTGAAGGGAGCAGGTTGCCTTGTATGTTGGCACATTATGACCAGCGAGCCACACTTGCTTTGCAGTCCCTGCAGAAACACAGCAGGAGTCGGGGAGCTTCTTTTTCTATTGCTTAATCAGTCATACATGTGCGGGAGCTTGCCAGGACCCGCTTGCCCCTGCCTTTCCTTGGGGCAGCGCACAGCCGAGGCAGCGGCTGCGGCTCCCTGGGGCCCGCTCCGGCCCGGGCAGCGAGGAGCACTCATCCAGCCCTGGGCGCGGGGAGCTGGAGCGGACGGCGCTCTTGGGGAAGGGTGTCATTTGGGTAGACATACCTTTGAGATGGAAGGGAACCGAGTGCAAGCGCCTGTCCCAACTTCGCGCTTGGGGCAACAGAGAACTCGTTTGTTTTCGTGCTGGTGTCTGAATCTAGTCCTGCGACTTTTCGTAGGTAAAGCTCTCACAAATTCTGTCAAACCCACCAATATTTCAAGTTTAATAAAACTGCATTTTTCTGTCAAGTAACTATTTAATGAATAAATGTTCAGCTTTGGTTTCAAGTTATAAGCATTTATCAACACTGTCTTCTCCCTGGATCTGTGAGTATTGCAAGTCCTTTCTTTCCATTGCTTTACTTTTGCTAAGGAGATCCAGAATGAACCAGTTGACAGAAAAACAAGCTCTTCATTTTTAATGCTGAAAAAAACTTCTGTGTTTTTGCTCAGATCATATCAATTTTAAATCCTTTTTTTTTTTTTTTTTTTTTTTGGCTTGTCCACTCAAAATGTAATTTGCATGGTTCTAATTGAAAAAAATTGATTGCATTTCACTGAATGTGGTGCTGGGGCAGAATTGCTCAGAGCAGTTTGAGTGTAAGTACTGAGATCACCACTCGCCTGTTTGGATTAATCTCTAACCACGAGATGTAGATTGAGAATGGAAACGGCAGTTCTGTTAAAATTTCTCACTAGATTCGAGTCTGACATCCTGTTATTGCCAAAGTCAACACAAAATCATCTTAAACCTTGTGTGGTAACAGGCACAGTCTACTTCAATCCTGTTGCTAACTAGAACTAATTGAGCTTCTCTACTTCGGATTTTGCCCCAATATTTGTTTCCTCAACCTCTGTGTTTTGAGTTGGGCTGTGGTCTAATATGGCTTTCCATGGCACTGGAGCGTATTTGTCTTTTGCTTCTCCACAGGCACAGTCACCCCAGCCAGCACCATCAGCTTTATTCCCACTTTCAGAATCCTTAAATCAGCTGAAACTTCTGCTTAAGACAGTAATTGTTGCAATTTAGTTTGGAAGTAGAGCCTAAACAAGGCCTCTGCTTACCTTTTCTAAGGTGGTAACGTCTAAATCTGCCACCTCTTTCTGATGCTATTCTTCCCAAGAATTTCAGTCCATTGCCAGCATTTCAGGAGTTACCTAAACCGACAAGCTGTTTGCATGTTGCATAGAAAGGAAACCGTGCAAAGGCACACAGATGTGTAATGCCCATAAAATGAATGATAAAAATCATTATTATTCAGAATTCTGTTTTTGCGAAGATAATGTTTTCCCATGTCAGTAGCACTTGTCCTTGTATTTAAAACTATGCATTGGTGTTTCACAAAAGCAGAATTAGAAATAATGCAGTTAGAATACCTACAATATTCTCTTTAGATTATTTTGATCCGGATGTTAACATTTAGCAACAGTGTTTCCTTATCGAGGAGCAGGGTTTTTTTACTCTAATAACCTTACTGCAGCTGCTTCTCAAGAAATCCCTGTATCCTTTCCATTACTTTCCTCAAACACAAAATCCTAACATGCAAAACTATTTTACCAATGAAAAGAAGAAAATGGCCTGAAAATGGGCCAACTTCAAATAATTTTTCAGATGACTGAAAATGAATGTGGGAATAAGAGCGTCAGTTACTGTCAGCTGAGTGGGCATTGTTTTAATGGATACTGAAGCGGTATGCTGACCAGAGAAATCAAATTTAGAAAAGGCTGGGGTGAACAGAACCTCATGTTCTGTTTCAAAAAAAGGGGCCTCTTGAAAGCTTAAAAAAACATTGCAAGTAGAAGTATAAGCTGAGAAAATTTGGCAAGGAAGTAAAGCCCAAAACCACAAAAATAATATCTGCATTTTTTAGATCCCTGAAGAGGAGGAGAAAAATGAAGCAGGAGTGCCAATATTTATTTAAAAAAAAAAAGTTCTAAAAAAGATTTTTAAAACTGATGTGAATGGAGAAATTATAATGGCACATAATACTCAGCTCATCCTGCAGAGCTGTATCACAAGTACACACATAGTATCACAAGAGCTACTTGGAGGAAAGCTTTTAAGGCTTACAAATAAAGAAACATTTTACACAGAAGAATGTTATAAGGAAGGGGAAAGGAGACCTTAATGTAAAGAGAAATTGAGAACGTTTTACTGGACCAAAGTGTGCAAAGCAAAAATGATAACATGGTATTTTGCTGAGATTTTTAGAAGCGTTTACTCTTATGTGACTATGGGTAGTGAGGCAGAGAGAATGTTCTTAAAGTGTCTTAAATGTATATGAAAAAAGAAAAGAGTAATAAGCCAATGAAACACTAGGATATTAAGTGAATTTGAATTGTCCTTCCTGTCTATTTACATTCTCAGTTTCTCATTTCAGAAAAGCAAAATATAAGGTGTTTCATTATTTGAACTTACCTGATTTTGAGATTTTTAATAAATATGTTTTCTTTATACATTTACATATCTTGGCAGGATATATCCCTTGTTACAGTGTATGCATATTTTCCCTGCTAAATCTGAAAGTTGATCATACTCAGTGCTTCATCAAACATTTTGAAATTATATAATGCTTACTCAAGATGGTATTTCATAAACTCTAAGAGTCTGGTTCCATTCCATTAATGTCTGTCATTTCAGTCTGTATTTAGAATACAAGAAGCAATCGTGCAGTCTGCCACGTACTTGTAGTGAGCTCCATGTTGTTAGATGGTTCTGGAGAAGAAAGTTTGCTGTATGTGCACAGGGGCCATTTTTTTGACCTATGAAGATCTACATTCAGAATTTCACATTTTTCTTGAAGCAAATGGCAATGCTAGCAAACACTTGAAAAAGGGAAATCCGAATCCCTGAGAGGAGAGAATGATTTTCAGTAATTGTTTTCAGGTGTTTCTAACCTCTAAAAGCGTACAATGATGCTGAACTGTTTTATGAATACCTGTTGTGTACCTGGGGCAGGCGCATAAGCCCACTGCTGTAGCTGGCTCTGGACAGCTCGCTGATGAAATATCCATTCACTGTGGTTTGGTTTTGTGAAGTACTCCTGTGTTTTATTGGCAGGCGTCTTCTTTTAAGTGCTGAGGTTGCACACTTGGAAGCATCCTGTAAGACATTGACGTGGGGAAGGTACCAGATAAGTTCCATGAATTTTGTGGTTACCAGGCTGTTAGGAAATGGTTAATATGAAATCAACTGCTGCTTTGTGACTGAAGCATACTATTGCTTGCTATTTCAAATATAACTATAAAGGGTAGTAGTTTTTCCCACCATACTTGCTTTTTTCTTCCCTTCCTTGGCACCTTTTTTTTTTTTCCTTTCCTGCCTATTCATATACAGAAAAGATGAGGTGACCACAAATTTAGGTTTTAGCTTTTTGATTATGGACCTCTTCGCTCACTTTATACAGAAAGCAGGAGATACATTTTTCACCAGACCGTAGGGAGGCAAAAGACGCAAGCAGAACCTTTTGGATAGTTCAAGCCCATCACAACAGTGCTTGGTTATTTTTCAGGAGGGTAGTGTCAGACTAACAAAAATATATATATTTTTTTTTAAGTTTACAACAGAATTTCATTGTAAAAAAAAAAAACACTTTCTCAACCTTAGGGAACATTAAATATTCATGTGACAAGGATGGACAAGGGAGCTTCAGAGAGTTTCTCTTCTCTCCTTGGCAACTGCATTCACAGAAAAGTCTGTCATGAGAAACTATATGCAAGCGCCTGACCTGGAAACCTGGAACACCAAGGCTGTTTTACTTTTGTTCATTTTGATAACATAGGTGTAGGGACTGCAGTGTAACTGAAATGAACCGAGATTTCTTCTTCCTGTCTTTTGTTCAAGGTTGGGAGACATGAGATAGACTTATTAGTTGGCTCTTGCAGGTAATCTGTCTTCCAAAAGTTGGTGATGGTGAATGAAGAATGAAATACAAACAAAAATCCTATTTGAACTAAAGTACCCCTGTATATGGGGATGACAAGGATTTATTTTGTATTGGAAGAAACACAACTTTGCAAACTTAGTTAAGAAAAAAATAAAGACAAAAAAGGTACAGCATATAGTTAGTGCATAAATAAAATAGTTGTAGCTATAATTGCCAGTGTTGAGGAAGACATGCTGAGTTTGGTGAAAATTGCAGCACTGGGCACATAATTCAGAGCACTTAAAACACTGGAAAATAGAGACACCTGAATAAATTATATTAGGGTTATTGGACTGCTGGAGGGGCAAACTGTGAATATACAATACAGTGCTTTTAAGCATACGTCTCCAAACCTTTGAATCAAGTAAAAAGATGAAGGGTTGCTTTGGGTTGGGCTACCAGGACGCAACAGCTTCCCCCTAGACCTTACTCAGTCAAGACAAATCTGTTCAAATGCAGAGCGAATACTTTTTGAAATGTAAAAAATTAAAGTTGAAGAAGTAGGAGGGTAAACTTAGGAGAAGGAAAAAGGATAGATTCATAGAAGTTTCTTGCATCTCTAGAGGAAAAGGAAATAAATACCACTTGGCAAAGACAATGCCCTGTGTTGCCAGGTACCAGAGCCATTGAACAGATAGATGGGATTTTGATGTCTAAACCTAGGACGTGCTGGAGCTCTTTTCTTTAATGTTCTAACTAAAATAGCAGTGTCCAGGTTAAAGATAGTAGTAGCTACACTTAAGCACTGAATAAAACTGTCTTTATAAAATGAAAAACTATCTTCAGTACCAAAATTACAGTATTCTCAGAAGCCCTTCTGGTCACTGATAAAGGGAAAAAAAAAAAAAAAGCTTTTAATTTCAGGAAATGGCCATTTTATTCAGAAAGCATGACTCTGAGGATCATTTTCAGATTTTGAAAAAATAATCTATAGTAACTCTGGAATGTATCTGTGGAAATGCAGCAAAAAATGAACTAGTTCTACTGTATGTAAGTACAAGACAACCACGTCCCTTACTGCTCCTGTTGTTTGGCATTATTAGTACAAAAGGTAAAGAATAATAAAGGAAGTCAGGGAATAAGTGCTTTGAAAATAAAAAAAAAAATCACAAAACCCAACAACAAAGTTATATTACATATTAGTAGATATATGCATTTTGCACTAGGTATAAACAAACCTTGACAAATGTTACAAGTATCAGTTGATACTTCCATTGAGGAATCAGGTTAGAATTAAAATACCCTGAACCAGAAATCTGGTTCCAAAAGGCAAATGATGAATTCCCATTGAAAACAATAGATTAAATTCACATACATAGGCATTAATGAATCACTCCAAAGGGCTATTTTTTAAAAAAAAGGAAATATTGAGCAATAAGCAACAATTCTTTGCAACATGCCGGAGAAGTGACCATTGTTACCATAAAGTTAGCGACTGAGAACAGATAGGACTTGTACAGGCTGCTTTCCTTGATTTCTTTATAGCACCTGATTTTGTGATTATTTCAATTCCAGAAACAATAATCAAAAGAAAAGGGCCAGAATATCCT
Source organism: Haliaeetus leucocephalus (assembly GCF_000737465.1). Lineage (NCBI taxonomy): Eukaryota > Metazoa > Chordata > Aves > Accipitriformes > Accipitridae > Haliaeetus > Haliaeetus leucocephalus. Next base: position 8,207,325 of record NW_010972787.1, read on the forward strand.
TTTGCATGCAGTGTCTGGTGCTATGAGGTACCAAAACATGGCATAAAGCAGCAAAAATAAGCCTCAATACTAAAGTGTTTCTCCTGTGGACATAACCTATCAGGAATTCTAGCAGAATGAAAACTAGTATTTCTGGTCTTCCTGTTAATGCAATATTTCAAAATTCCAGCTGTTAATTAACAATTGATTTATTATCAGTAATTGAATAATTACTGAAGTAGGTTTATGATTAAAAATGTCTTGGCTCTTAATTGGAAAAAAAAAGGAGAGGTCTTGATTACATCAGAAATAAAATTAAAATAGTGCAGCCTTCATATCTGAGCCAAGTAGGAAAGCACTTCAGTAATGGTTCTGCTTCTCTTCTGTAGAGCCTTCCATCTGAACATCCCAAGCTGCTTTACTAACCTAATCTAAGTAAGTGTCACCAGTAGATGTTTTTCCATTTCACGAAATCCTGAGATTTGGAGACTTCTCATTCCCTTGTTAGGGTGACAACTTCATCTTATTGCAATGCATCCTAGCAAATTTTTATTCTTGGTTTATCAGCTGGCCAGTGGACCCATTACTACCTTTAAAACATATCCATATTTCTGAGTAAACGAAAAGGTTTTACAAGGAAAAATGAGCTTTGAAGCAAACAATTGCAGCTGATACTAAAAATGAAAAGTGTCCTCAGTTCAAACATAGACATTGTTGGTTGGCTGGTTGGTTTTTATTTTATTAAAACCAGCTTATTTAAGATATAGCTAGAATTCTGTGCTTAGTCATGAAGTTTCAGCCATTAAGACATGCCTAGAAGAAGTCTTCACGACTGTTTTTAGGACAAAAACTCATAAAGCTATCAAAATAATGAGCACTGACTTTAAATATAAACGACAACAAAATATTGGATGAAGCACATAGTAATTTTGGCTTCAGATAGCTAGGTAACGTAATTTTGGTGTCTTTTGGTGAACGAAGTGGTAATTTCCATATTTTTATGAATAATGAAATATACAATACATGCAGTCTGTAAAAAATGTAAAATAGCCAGGCCTTCATTCATGTGATATGAGAAAGTGAAATGCTAAAAATCATCCTGGAAATAATAATAATAATAAAAAAATACATATAAACCTTTTAAAGGATTCAAATTCAGAAAAATGAAGTTAATTTGTTTCAGCTCTTATAACAACAACAAGAAAAAATCCTGTAACAATGTCAGTAATTTCTGCTGTAAACTGTAGGTACCTAATAACGGAAGGTTTAATGCATCGCTTGAAAATAGCGTTAGAGGAATGTTATGGAAGATGACAAAAATGGGTAGTATATCTTGGACAGGAAAACAATACAACAGAAATACTGAAATAATTGAGATGATTTGATATTGACATGATAATCTGATATTTGTAGGACTAATAGACAGTTAAGAAGAGTGTAATTGAGGACAGTAATTGAATTATAGACTCCTTCCTTTCCTCTGATTTCCTATCCTTTCTACTGCTTTACTGGAGTGCTCTCTTAAGTCTTTCATTTCATAGTGGGGTGAATGTACCTCTATGAAGTTACAATTGCTTTATACTTGAGTAAGAAGAGGAGGAAGAAAGAGGCAACCTGTGTATGGTCGGTATACAATGTGCTTTTAGTGTTGATCTATAATAACTAAGCTGTGGCAGGTATCAAGACATTGTAAATATATTACTGTGAATCATCTAAAATGTTAATACACAGGATACAGTCAGTATTAAACATTTTTCTTTAGAAAACAATAGGACAACTGGAAACATTTTTGAAAAAAAAAAAAAGTGAATTCCTGAAGCACGGTGTTTTGTCCAGGTACTAGTTCTTTGGCTAATCTGCTGGCTGCTCTAGATCTGGTTACGGCTATATACATTTCAAACTCCTCCCTCTGGGAGACTGTTTTCATCTTGAGCTTTTTAAACTTGAGTGTTTTCCTCCCTATTTCCTCTCTGTATCTTAAGAACCTGTGTATTTACCAAAATTATGTATCGGCAGCAGAATACATTCAAAGAAGGAGGGTGCTGAAATCTTCACAGTCATTGTTCTTAACCATCTGAATTTCACATACACAATACCAGCTGTATCCTAGCATCTGATCTCAATGAAAGACTGAAGGAAAATTTGGTTTATTTAGCTCATCAAAGAGAAAGCTAAGCAGTAACTGGCTCACAGTCTGTAATAACTGACACAAGGAAAAGTTATCTGATACTAGAAGACTCTCTAATCTCACAGACAAAGGTGTCACAAGATCTAGTGGCGAGAAGCTGAAGTCAACAGAATTAAAAGTAAAAATAAGGTGCAGATTTCTAACCACTGCAAGAATTTAGCATGTGAGGTGGTAATGCCACAGCTGGCCTGTGACTGAATGGAGGGAACATATAGTCTCTTGCGTGTGTCTGGGGGACCTCCAAAGAAATCAAGCCCCTTCCCTTCTTCAAGGCTGTGTGTAGTTAGCGTGGAGAGCTGGGTGAAGGAGACAGTGCCATCAGCCACAGCATTGCTCTGAGTTTTGTCAGTCATTTCTTCTTGTAGACAGTACAGGGGGCTCAGTGTGTTCCTCTGTCCAGTCTCCGTCAAGGACAGAAGTAACATCTGAACGCTCCTCCGTGTGCTGAAGCACATTTGTATCGTCACTGTTGTTACCGTTACCTCTGCCATAGACTCATCATGGTTATGAGAAAAAAGTTAGGGAGAACAAATTAACAACAATCCGTGGAGCTCTTTTAACACCATGTGTATAAACTTAAATTAGCTTTTTCCTATATGAAGACATGTTACTAACTTGAAGCTACATCACTGAAAAAACTGAAGGAATACAATTTCCGTTACCTCACGCCTGAAGGATCGTTGACAGCAGCAACATGTGGTCTCCCTAACATTCAGAAGGTGGGGGAGGTCATGATTACAGAAAGCAAAGACCTCAACGGAGTAAGTAAAGCACTGCAAGCTGGTGTACCAAGAGTTTCTGTGCACCTAATGGACAACAGAGAAATTCAGTCTCTCCAGTCTGAAGCCTTCTTTTTGCATTTCCCTTTATTGAAAGTGTTCCTTGTGTTTCTTCGTTTCACTGAGGCTGCAATTCTCTCAAGTAACTGCAGCCCCGGGGAAGGCAGAGTCTGCAGAGCACGGGATACGCGGTTGGGTGGAGTGAGGGGACGGTCCCATCCCAAATGTCTGACTCCTTGTAGGATGAAGCGTCAGGGTCTCAGCTATGGGCAGAGCCCACCTGAGCAGAGGTGGAGGGCTGAGGGCAGCCTTCCAGCTGATGAAAAGGATTGGAAGAGGGTTGTTCTACAATGTGTGATACTGCTGGAATGATAATTCACAGATGAGATAAGTTAATAAAGCTGATACCTAATTAAATTGTGTCTTTTTGTCTGTTTTCCTGAACTTCCGGAACACTGAAAGAAGAGTGAAAAAGATTATCTAGGTATCAACATCTAGTCTTAGACCAATACCTTCAATTGAGAAACTGACAAATTGGAAAACCAATGCTAATTTTTAACTATTTTATTTTAAAATGTCTCCACATTAATTTTAAAATGCAAAAATATAAATTGTGACTTTTTTTTCATGGGTTGGGGTATTAGATGTACTCAACTTTAGAAAAATTATGGTGTTGACATACTGTTCTAGTTAATTTCTGTGTTTATTAATGGAATGGCGGGAGTTCCAATTTATGACTCTGAAGTGAACGTGAATAGCAGGTTCTATTTTTTTGGTTGTACTTTGCACTAGGTAGCCTCAGAAGTAAATCTGTTATCCGATACCTAACTGACAACTGTGTCATGCACACTGTTGGAAGAAAATACAGCTAAGCATAATTGCGACTGTGTCCATCAGCCTGTGCTTGCTTGTAGAGTTTGGAGTTTTTTGAGGGAAATAAGTTGATGTGACTCGTGAGAAATAGGTTGTAGGAGTATCAGGTTACGGTACTTACCGATATTTTTCTAACAGCTATACTTCATTGCATTTTTTAAAAAACATTTAAGTTCATGTTTTTACTTACAGTTTTTAAGTGTTAGATACGATTAACTTAATTGTACTTCATTGATGGGTAAAACTTACTATGTTCTTATGCAATATTTTAATGAAAAAATCCTGCTAATAACTGTCACCTTGACTTTCTTTAAAGGTCCTTGCCTATACAGAAGGCCTTCATGGAAAATGGATGTTCAGTGAGATTCGAGCTGTTTTTTCAAGACGTTATCTTCTCCAGAACACAGCTTTGGAAGTGTTTATGGCAAACAGAAGTATGTCTTTGTTTATTTTGTTGCATAAAAATGTGCTAGTAGTTATTTTGTGTTATTTATTAATCTTAGAATTTAAACTCTGTGCTTCCTTTGATAAAATGCTTATGTCTCTGTTCAGTAATGATTACTCTTGCATGTATTCATTGCATATCATATTAAAATCAATCACATAAATCGATCTCGCTGCTTTCTGTGCAGCAGTGAGATTTATTTATAAAAACACATCATTGCAATTGGTAAATTCTTCAAATGTTTGATATTTTAGTGGAATATCCATAAGGATATTTCCTTTTCTAATTGTACACTGAGTTAAAGTAAAAAGGACCAGATCAATAAATGGGTCCACTCAGGTTTCTGTACGTGCTACCCTGAATCCGGGTTGAGTGGTTGGTGAGGGGTGTCAGTGGTCTTTTGCCCTGAGGAGCTCTGATGTAAGTTCTGATTTCAGCTGGAGACGGAATTAAACGCTTTCTGGTCCTGTGTGTTTTAAAGCACCAGTTAGAAGACCAAATGCCATGCCAACTACCGAATAGCTTCCCAGCCTGATACGAGGTTATATGGCTTAATGGTAGGCTGTGGGTCCTCTGAAGTATACCTCACTTCAGGTCTTCTGCCAGATGGGAGAGTTAGGGCCAAGACGTTAACCAGCTCATGGTACATAGGTATGAAGTATGCCAGGAGTTTCTGTTCGAACTTGGATCCCCAAGAGGATAAAAGCGGAAGTGACTCCTCTTCCCAAATAAAAACCAGAGCGTTTTAAAAATATATGCAGGTAGAGAAACAGACCGCTGCAGATGGTTTACTAGTCTGTATTTTCTCTTCTTCATTTAGCTTCTGTTATGTTTAATTTTCCTGACCAAGCAACGGTGAAAAAAGTTGTGTACAGCTTGCCACGTGTTGGAGTAGGAACCAGCTATGGTTTGCCACAAGCCAGGTAATTTAATTAAAATAGTTTGTATATATTGTGTTTATTACATTGTACAAATGATATTTAAAACATGTCAATAGTACAACTTTATTCCTGTCATGAAACTCTAGATTTTCTCTTTCTTAAGGTTAGTTTGAGAAACAATACCCTTTACTTACTATATTGCCTGTTACTATGGAATAGAAGTAAAAGTATTGTAAATTAGATTTATTTTTTTTTGTAATCATTACAGGAAATAAGTACCTTCCAGTGAAGGACTAGAAAAAACACTTATACCTTATCTCTTCAAAGTCTTGTTTTCAGTCAGGTTTTATAAATGTGTAGACAAATGTTCATCCTTGCTGTGATTGTTAGGCAGGACATGGAGCTAAACTTGACTAGGTTTTGTGTTTGCTGAATGAAAATTATTTTTTTACATGTATATCTTCTCACTTGTCTTTTATGTGAATGTGTGTGGGTTTTACTTCATTGCTCATCAGTAGAGTGGTTATTTTGCAATTTCCAAATTTCTTCCATTCATTAGTATAATGCATTATTCTTCTGTTTCCAAAATTAAGGAGGATATATATTTTGAAAAGACCAGCTAAGGTTCAGTTGTAGAGATTTTCACATACTATGGTCAAGTACAGTTTTTATTATCTCATCAACATCAATATCCAATCAGCCTATGGTCAGAAATAAGGCTTGAAATTGTCAGATCCTATACTATAAAAGAATTCATATTTCAGTGATGGGTTAGATGATTTTCTTGTGTATTTCACTGAGTTGTGGAGGGAAATTTCCTGCCTCCATTTTTTTGTTTGTTTGTTTTTTTTGTTTAGAAATGTCTCTTCAGACCTAAAATTATTTTTGAGGGTCTATCAGCAAAGTTTGGTGAAAAATGTTTAGGTTCAGGATTAATTTCTGGTCAACACGAAAGAATAATAAATAAATAGAAGGGAGTGAGGGAACAGCAGGAAATTCACAAAATATGGTGCTTTGGGTTCAGATCTCCATTTGGCTTGACTGGGCCAAAAGCCAATGACTTAATCATCAGTGTAATGTCTGGGATGTGTCTTTCTCTTTCTTTAAGTCATTTCCTACAAACTGGAAGTTCACATTGTCCTTGTTTTATCCCAGTGCTGAATGTGGAAATACTCTGAAGTGTCAAAGCGTTTGTAGGATTGGAGAACTATTTCATTCCCAGCTGAACATCATTTCCTGTCATGAGCTCAAGAGCCTCATGATGCCTAAGGCTTGATCTCCTGAATGTGCTGAAGTTCTTAGGCAAACTGCCAAATTTCTCAAGTTTTCACTGAGATCAAGGGGAAGTTGGGGCATTTCTTTGGAAGGTGCATCTTGTTAATATTTGCATTGCTCTTCCAAATACTCAAATTAAAGGAATTGCTGTCTCTAAATGGAAAGTAATAGTATTCTTTTCTGAAATAAAAATGGCCACATGTTCTAGAACAAACAAAATGCAAATTTCTCAATCAGAATTTCATATCTACAGTGACATTTTTTACTTTTGAAATTCATATCCTTTGTGCATTATTCAGTGAATAATTGTCTGAAAAAGTTTGTTGATATATAATTATTTAGAAAAGTTTCAGCTTCACTATTATAAGCAGTTATTTCCATACCTTTTTGATTAAAGTTCAATTTGAATCGAAAATGAGCTTGCTAGCCTTCAGAATAAATCTGGCATATGGTAGCGAAGTTGTTTTTCTTTCTTGTTTTTGCGTAATCATGGTATGATTTATGCACAATAAAGACCCTGTAATCATGGTTTTTCCTTTTTGTCTGTCTACATACCCTTATTGTCTTCAATAGGATTGCAGTGGAGTAACTGAAGGAAAATCTGGCTCTATAACTGCTCTGTAGTTAATATTTTATTGATGTTAAAGTACAGTTTCCCTTCCTATGAATATGTTTGCTCTGGAATGCTCATTTTAAAAATTATGCTTATTTGTGTAACTAACATAAGGAGAAATTATGCTGAGTAACCAAAAGAACCTGCTATGCTGAGTAAAATATCATTTTTTTTATAACCAATTTTCCAGATTAAGCTGTACTTTAAAATATTTTAACAAAAGCAGATCTTTCTGGTTGTTTTGCTTGAGTTCTTTAGTTTTATTTTTGTAAATAATACTTCCTCTCTGATACTACTCTGATAAACATTTCATCCAAAGTTAATTACATTATCATGAAGAATTGCATTCACAATGGAAACATTCTGAAGGAGTAAATTACTTTTAATGCAGTACATAGACTTTAAGTGCATTTTTGTTTTCATGGAGAAATCCTGCGATTGACAGAGATGGAAGGAAATAGAAGGAAAAAGCAATGTTTATGATCTTCTAATGGCACAAAGGATTAGAAGCAGGCAAACTAGTATCTGTTCCCAAGACTGTTATAGACCTGCTGTTCTGAGCAAGTCTCCAGTTCGCCTTTTTGCTACCTTTCCCAACAGCCTGTCTAATGCTTTGATTCGACAAAGCATTCAAGCCTGTGCTTAATGTTACAAAGAAGTAATTATGTCCTTAAAATTAGTCACATGTTGAAGAGTTCGGTCTGATTTCGTAATCAAATTCATCTGTCTTTGATAAATGCATTTTCACTGTTCCTGAAACATGTTGCATTGACTGGAGTTTCCTTATGACCTTGCCATATGATACAACTGGGCAGACAGTACTGTGCCTTTTATTTAACCAATTTCTACAGATCTGTATGATTCTACATAGGTAGAGTAATATCCACATTTATACAACACTATTAGCAGGCCACTTTTTAGAGTTCTGACACCTCAGGTGTAATTTACAGATGAATTTTTATGGAGGGTAACATCACAGCTTAGAAACCAGCTGTGAGCTGCCTGACAGTTTTGTAAGTGTACAGAGATCAAAAAATTGGTAAAAGATATGATATCATACTTCACCACTAAAGATGTGCTAGCACATTCCACTGAAATTCTGTGGGCTATTAATGCATTAGGTAAAACAATGGCTCCAGTTATTAAAGCTAAGAAATACAAATGATGAAGTTTTTGCTGAAAGAAAACATATTTTGGCTGGTACGGTAGCTCTATTCAATGTCAGCTCAGCTCTGCCACTTACTCCACATCAGTAGCTTGGTGATGGATTTCCAGATCTCAGTGTAGCTGGTTGCAGAGGTTGGATTTTGGGAAGGGAGAGGGATAAGAAAACCAAGATTTGATGTCATCAAAGAATAAAACCCCTTTTAGGGTTTTGATTAAAAGTAAACATTGATGAGTCTTTTGTCAGAAGCCAGTGACTTTCCCAAGCCTTTTTCTTTTTTTTTTTTTTTTCTGAACAGGAGCAACACAACACAAAACGTCACATAGGTGCTACATTTTTGACAAGATACTTAAAGATTCTTTGTATGAGATTGGATTGTAGCTAACTAAATTAAAAGTGATTGTGAAAGGGGGTGGGTCATGCTCCACATACGGGATACATAACATCCCTTCCCTCAACAAAATGCCATGAAGTGTTTTCTAAACATATTTAAAGCATATAAAACTTGAAAAATTGGATCATCCCCTTGTACATCAGAGAGTCCTCTGCAGTTTCCATTTTGAGTAGCTATTTCACGGTTCTCTAGAAGCAAAGGAAGCACATTCATTTGTGCATCTTCATATTGGTGATGGCATATCGAAGGAGAGAAATGGTTTGATCAAAGTTGGGTGGATTTAGCAAAACAGAAAACAGTGGGTCTTCCTGTGTTAACTGAAACAAGCAGGTGTGGAACCAATTTATTGTGCATAATTTTTTCCAGTCTCTGCTGAAATAACTATGAATCTTTCAAACACCTTAGATATGGAGTAAATAAGGAGCTTTTTTAGTATATTTTGATTTTCTGTAGAGTTCACTCAAATCAGGCATTCAAATGTGAAGTCCAGCACTTGACATTTTATAGATTTTTGAGACTCCCTGGGAGACTGTGGGTAAAGTCTAAAAGCAGCTACTAAGCTGTACTGATGCATAAATGTTGTTTTGTCATGGGAGGAACAGAAAGTCTGTGACAGAATTGCTTTGTAAATTTAATGATCTCTTTAGTATTTTATTTTCTGTATTTATTAATTTGTGTGTAGTGTTAGTTGAAATTTACTGGGAATAATACGCCTTTGAGAATGCCACTGTAAAAGTAATTGTTGTCCTATAAAATGCAATATAAAATATGATTATATTCAGATAATTCCTTAGATAAATTGTTTGGAAGAAGCATAATAGAAACGACTTAAAAAATTTTTGTAATGTCTCCTACATACTAATAAAAAGTATTTACCACTGGCATCCTACAATCTACTGTAAAATAAGGCTAGCCAAGCTGGCAAGACCTTATGTACTATTTTAGGTAAAAACGGAGATTAAAAAAAAAAAGAAAAAAGTGTGCCTACAGTTGCATGGTCATTTTTGTATGCCCAATTTGTAAGCCTAAGTGTGGCAGACATTGACAACCTACACATTGACAATTTAGACATATGATTGTGATAACTGTACACTCCAATCTCATACCAATATTCATCCTTTCTCCAGAAATAGGGTTTAGTGCATGTGTAGGAGTATGTATATATATCTTTAGAAGTAGATGGTCCACATTTTTGTAATCGCTGCCCAATTTGACACCTTGTATGTGGCTTCATTTTAAAAAAATACTCGGCATTTAGAGTCAAGAAATAGTACGCTTAGTGTGTTTAGTGTGCAAGTGAAAGCTGAAGCATTGGGTGTCCGTATTTACTCTTGACAAGCTATATAAATACTAGATATATTCTTTAAATTCATGAATAGGCTACACATTAGGGGTCCTTTTTTTTTTTTAACAGGTATAAACATTTTTCTCTATTTTGATCCATTTATAAGATTTAAATTTCTGTAAAAACAGTATCTGAGGAAATGAATTTTTTCTCCTTCCAAAGATTTTCCTAGTCGTCTTTTCAGCAAGGACTACTTCCTCTAGAAATGAGTTGTGAGCAGTGAGGCTATTTCTGTTTTTTTCAGATTTTTTTCTCTAATGCATTAGTCTAGACTGAATCTGGTCCCCTATATTTTACCAGCCAGGGCCAGTATATACTATGGGTAATTTAGAACTTGGTGCACGGTATTTGGTTATTGTGATGTTGTCAAATTGAATACAGAAGGGCTGAAGCTTTCTGTTTTTCTCTTCCTTGGCACAGTAGTTTGGTTCTTTCTCCCTTAACCAGTCATTTAAGTTTTAGAAAATGTGTGGAAATTGAGTATCTTAGAAGCTTCTACTCCTCTTCCTGATTTGAATGAAATGCAATTCAGAAGTTGTTATGGAGAGACAGGCAGATGGACATGTGAGCAGCTAACTGAATAAACCTTGTTTCTTTCAGAAACCAGGCTATAAATAGAAATCTCAAAGCTTACTGGGATACAGGAAGGGATCATGGGTAGCTGACCATGGAGGAGGTGCACAAATTGTGGAATAAATATCTTCAGCCCATGTGCTGGAAATATATGGCACTTTAATCTATCACTCACTCACCTTAATGAACTTATCTCAATGTATCCTTTTGAAACAGGGAAATGGTATTATGCTTTTATTCCTGCTGGACAAGCCAGGCACCAGGAGGTCTGCAGTTTCTTTTACTTCCAGTCTTTTAACCAGATTCACAATAAAATAAAACACAAAATATGTTATTCTGAATTATTACAATGCTGTAGTACTGGTAAAATAAAATACAGCTCTTAATTTTAGTAATTTCTCAAATAAGGGTAATAGTGTGTTCTTGACTTCATTAAATGAAATAAAAAAGCCTCTGAGAGAATCTGAAATTAATCACACTAATAACATTGCCCTACATCTTAACATTTAATGAGGCTCTTAAAAAAAAAAAATCATTCTTTAAATGTATTTCCTAGGAGAATCTCTCTGGCCACTCCCCGACAGCTTTATAAATCCTCCAACATGACTCAGCGCTGGCAGAGACGGGAGATATCTAACTTTGAATACTTGATGTTCCTCAACACTATAGCAGGTAAGGCTTCTGACTCTTTAATCCTTCATAATATGTTTACGTTTGTCAAAGTCTTAAGCACCGTGACTTGATAGAATACATTTATCCCTCTAGAATTCAGCTGCGGCTTTATGATAGATTCTGAAACACACACATTAAATTTTATCAGAAAATGCACAACCTATCGCTGAGACTTTAGATTCATGTATTGTGGAGGCTGTTCCTTGCTCCCCTTCTGCCATTTCCTCTGCTGACAGCTTTGTCTGAAGCTTTATTAGAGTCAACAAACCATTGCCAGAGAGTGTCTGGAAATAATAATGGGAAAATGTAATTTCGCTACTTCATCATTCTCAGCAACAGCAACTAGACAGCAGAATAACAACAGTATTCTGCCCAGTACAGATGTCACCTGGATTGTGGTATGATTAGATTACAGCATCTTTTCTCATTTAGTTCTTTGAGCTGAAATATAATATCAGATTAGGTATTTAAAAGGAGAAATAACTGCCATAGACATCCATTCGTTATTGGCAAAAGAAGAGCTTTTCTGGCAATTATCATTAATTAAACATTCACGATGGCATTATTCCTTTCACCTTTCCCTTTTCTATGCGTTAACTCCTGTGGTAATTTTAAATGTAAAACCCAGCAGTTTTCTACACCATACACAAAGATTTCCAGGAGGTTGTCTGCTATTACGATTCCTGCCTGTAGCACACATGCTGCTTATGAACCTGCCTGCAGAGAGCCTTCCTCAGACATTTCACTCCAGCGAGCTTTAATTTGAAACCCAAATTAAATTCCACCAGGCATCACTTTGTACTCCAGTGTTACAACTCTCATCTCTACTTGGTCCTGACTTTTATGCTCGAGGTTATCCTCAGGCCAGACATAAGACAAACGCAAGCATGAAACCCGAAGGTAGCACCCGTTGCGCTGGCCGGTCGGAGGATGGTCACTGTGTTCTTCCCGGTAGGGCGGTGGCAGAATTCAGGAGCTGTCAAACTCGCTTGCTTTGAACCTTCAGGCTTTTCCTTCCGTGCTTATATGGTGGACATCTTCCAGGCATCCAGTCTTACAGACGTTAATAAATGTGTCACGAAATCATCCCAGGGTGATACAGAAGTGCTACCACTGAACAGCTGGAAACCGGGGGGCACGTTTCCCTTGTGCAGCGGAGCACAAAGCAGAGTCCCTGAAGCTACCGGAGACCTGGGCTGGAAAGTCCAGATGGTGCGGTCCAATGCAGTCTCGCCAGCTCGGTCCCTGAGCGTTATGGCCACAGTCCGGTGGATCCGTGCCAAAGGAAGGAGCCCTGCTGAGGGTGCATTACCTCTGGCGGAGCACCGCAAGGATGCCGCTATCCCGCTTCTGGACGCTGGCCTGCCTCCAGCAGCTCCGCCTCTCGTGCGGATCCGCTGCCCTTCAGGCGATGGGGAAATGCAGGCAGAGCCTCACGGGCTCCCTGACCGCCTCACCCGAGCCTGGAGGGTTCACTGGAGAGCTGGGAAAGTCAACTTAGGTCCCTTCAGTCCTTGTCCCATACATTATTGACAGAACCGTCCTTCACTTCTAATTTCCTTTTTATGTATTCATTTCTTCTGTAAGCGGTGTGTCTAAACTCTTTAAATGAGAGTGGACAAGAGCTGAGCCAATTTTTGATAAATTACTTTTCATTTTTAATCAGTTTAAAACTCCAAGGTCATTTATTTTTAGGTACATCATCAAAGCATCCAAACCTGGAAGGCATCGTTATGTCTGAAGTCAATTAGGAATTGCAGTGACACTCACACTAAAGTATCCATCAGTAAACAAGCTTCAGCCTGAAGAGATTCCTTCAGAGTATCTCAGAGGTCTTAAGAAAAATGTTTTTTTGACCTGTTGTTTGATACTAGTACTGCTAGGCAGGCTTTATAGCCAAAAACCTGGGTGGTCGCATGAGGCAAGTTTCTCTTACTGTCATCTAGTGTCATTCACCTGCCTTACAACAGGCTGGGCTGACATTTGTATTCCAGGTACCACCGGCTATGCCCAAGGTTTTGAGGATTACTGACTCTTTTTTTTCTCTGTGTGTGTGTGTGTCTATGAGCTTGTATTGTATTTGGAAAAGCTTACAGCAGCTTGGTCAGTACCTCAGTAGTGTCTCTCTCTGACTCAAAGCACTTAATTTCTGGCAGATTTTTGGTATCAGTCTCTTACTGGTAAATCTCATTTGTTCATGTAATCTCGTTTTAATTGTATAAGCTCACTTGCTCATTTTTACAGCATTACCTACCATCTTAAGAAGTCTTTCAACAGTGCATGATCAAATTCAAATTTAGGTAAAGACTGTGTTCCCTGAAAGAGAGGGTGGTAAATTTGAGTCTCTAGAAGAAATTCAGCCTAACTCTTTGTCTCCATCTTGTACTGACTGACTTATTTCATAAAGTCATTCTTTTTAATGATGCTTGTGGGTCACATGAATCAACAAATAAATGTTTTCTGAAGGAGAGCCAATATGCTGATTTTTAAAAGTTTTGGAAGTGACCAGTATTGGTTAAATAAAAATTGATACCCATGCATACTCTTCCGCTAAGATGTGAGCAAGGTGTTGAGTAACATTTGAAGACCTTTTCCTTGTCATAAAGAATATCCCTTACTCTAATTTTTATTTCATACCCATCTGCATTGCTTGGCTTTTGCTAATGGGTCCTTACCAATCTATGTATTTTCTGTTCTGTTTTCATTTTCCAAGAAGGGTAACAGTCATTAAGTTAGTTGGGAAGAAAGTATCACTGTACGATCTCATAAAAGATTTTGGAGGAATGTCTAAAAGCAGCTGAGATTCATCTGATAGTGTTCCAGCAGGATTAGTGAAATAACGGGTCCTGCTGACATCTGCTATGACTATTGCATGTTAGAATGGCCTTCAGTGCAAAGAGCTTGTAAGAAAGCATGATTGCACTGCTGTATTATGTGCTTTCTATTTCTGCTTCTTCATTTTTTGAAGATTTTGAAGATTCATGGTCTATATGAACATAGATAAATAGATTTCAGTTGGTAATGTCATTATAACATCTGCACTCACTGATGCGCTCTCATAGAAACTCATGATTTTTTTTGAAAATTAGAATAAAATTTACCTTTGATAGCTGAACTCCCTGCCAACGATACACACACAAAAAATCTTTTCTGAAAACAACATAAGAGAATTAAAACTGACTGAAACCTAACAGGCAATTCTACACATGACAATAAACATTTTATTCCAGTTTGGAACAAATCCTTAAGTTTTTGAACTCTTTGATAGAAGCAAAAATTCCCGTTATTTTTTGGAAGATCAATGTGGGTTTGTAGTTGTAATGAAGTCTGCACTTCAGCTAGGAAGCTGACTTCCAAAAACTCACGAAGAACTTGGGGGTATTGCAAAGAATCTCATCATAAAGTTCCTGGCAAGCCAGAAACCCACCCACAATGAAGTGCACGTGAGCTCCAAGTCCGACGGCGGTGGAGAAAGCTTCAGAACAGAACTATATGTTAGAAAGCCTAGAAGTTCTTACGTCCCCAGGCTGTTTTCTGGCTCCCCCGTTGGATGGCACTGTACTGCCAGGGGCTGAGATCTGGGGAACTGTGGGGTCGATTGCTCCGAGGCAGCCTGAACGACACCACTGGTTTTACAGCTGTGCCTATATTTCTGTAAATTTTCTGCTGAAAGATATTTCTCCAGAACATTATTTTACAACAAATAGGCGTTTTCTGATGAAGCACTAAAAAACTTAATATCTCTGCCAGAAGTACGATACTGGAAGCAAAGTGCCTCTACCACATGTTGCCCTTGTTTTGATAACACTGAACTGGTAACTGTCCAGATACATCTGTGTTAAACTGAAGCAAATTCTTATATGCGCTGTAGACAGGACCCTCAGCAGTCAGAAGAAAATACAGGAGTTTCTATTTTGTACACAAAGATAGGGTATTGAATATATTCATGACCGCCTTTGCCAAGTAAAGACAAGACATGTATTTTCTTTTCTTTCTTCTTTGGAAATCCAATTTTCAAATGCATTTTTAATTATACTCTTTTGTAATGAGATCCCGTAAGAAATATTTCCTTAAAAGATACAACTTCTTTGCCAGTAACTGTTTGTGTAGGCAGCGATAGCCTACTTTTAGACTATAACTGTTTGTTTAAGCAGCATCTTCTTTTCTAATGATATAATTATTTTTAGCCATTGAGAAATATGTGCATCAAAGGGTTTTTTTATTCATGTTGCCATTTAGCTCCTATTGGCTTATTCAGCATAACTGGGCCATAGCTTAGTCAATTAAGAAACATGGAGGTTTGGTGCTTAAGAAATGTGGATTATCTGCTGGTAAGTAAGTGATACATAGGTGCCTTCATTGTTTTTTCCCCTCTTCCAAATAAATAGAGGTCCACGAACAAAGTGATTTAGTACACTTTTTGCCAATTGTTTATAGCTTCCTTTCTTCTTACAACGGTGCTTAATTAGTGTCTAGCCCTTTACAAAACTGCAAGAAATCACTCATGTTTTCTTGTGATCGTTTTCTGAAATTATTCAAGAAACAGCAGCCTTGGAAGGGAGTTGTTCAGAAGGGGGGCTTCTGACGCCATCGCATTTCCTTCATTTGTGACACGCAACTGGGTCCTTTCCCACAAGAAGTCCTTTGCCTGCTTGTTAATCCTGTTAATTACACAGACCCGTTGGTCTCTGTAGAACAGAACCACTGAAATAAATACAGGAACCTCTCCTTAAATCTCTCCCTGGTTTGCCGATATGTCTGTCCTGACAAGCATGGCCCCTGGCTATTCTATAAGTTCTTAATCAATGTTTGAAATACTGAAGTGTCCCCTTGGAAAAAATCCATCTTTCTATGACTCTTTTTTTTTTTTTTAATCTTTACATCACCCTGTTACCACCTCTGAAACATTGCCTGGCTTCATTTTTAGTTTAACTGTTTCTGTTGTGATCTGTACTTGTGACTTAATAACTGCCTACTTCAGCTGTCATAGTTCTCTCTCCCTACATCGTTTCCTATCCAAGGATATACGATTAATGTCACTTGCGCTGGCCTGATGACTCATTGCAATTTCAATTCAAAATCGTTCTCCCTTTTCAAAACTCTTGCAAGTCTTGTTTCAACCTGTTTCTCTGACCCTCTAGCCAACTATTTTCTCACCTCCCTATTCTGTTTCCAAGGTCTTCACCTCTTTCTTGCCCTCTTTTCCAACTCGAGCATATTTCATCATGTTTACAGCTCTGGGTTTTTCTCCCAAAGGTAAACATTGCACTCTGCTACTTATCAATCAGTCTCAGTGTTGTACTCTCCGTGCCCCTGGTTTTTGTCCTGGTTGTGTAGACATGAGCCTTCCTGGCCACCTTCCCCCTCCTCCTCCCCGTTGCCTTCTCAAGGATCCTCTAGCTTTGAAGCCGCTATAGTTGTACTCGTCGTCCTTCCTTCAGGTGCGGACGAAGAGGCCGTGTTGCATATGATCAGCACATATGTCAACTGAACCCTCTGGGTGATGGAGGGAACCGTAAAATAGTAAAAAAGTGATTTTTACTATTCTCAGTTAGAAGATTATTGAAAACAGTACTTAAAAGTAATCCCACTGCAGCAAAAGGGACCAAGAGGAGTGGGGACAAGAAGTTGTTTTGTAATATGGTTGCAGTGCCCACTGTTTTAGTTAGAAGTCTAGTTTTCAAATCTATTTCTCGGTATTTAACTGATTTCTGCTGGTTTTTTTTCTTTTCAAAGTACAGTATATTAAATGTGTGTTTGCGTTTGTATTTATTGGAATTTTAATTCTTTTAAATCCTACCTGCCACAGCTTTTAAAAGAAGTGGAGAATAATTATATCCATAATTTTTGTAAGTCACTTCTTGTAGTGGAAAGGGATTATTTTTAAAGGTTTGTGGAAAAAAATTACATCTTCAGTCAGGTAATAAATTCAGATGAACTTCTTCCCCCTCCCTCTTTTTTTTCGCCTGTTTAGCATTTTCCACTTTTTTACTCTGTGATGTACAAGCCCTCACTGGTTAATTATGTATATATTTAGCTACTGCATGTGTTGGGCTTATTATTGTCATCTAATTAGATGTAACTCGAACTACTTGCTTCTAGAAAAATCATTAAAAATTCTTTCCTAATGACCTAGAGATGACAAAATGTCTGTAAAGTGTGAAGAAGCAGACAAGCACAGGAACATCGCTCTTAAAGAGTGTTAATCCAGATGCTGCAATCATCTAATTAAACAATATTTTGCTGTCATTAACATTTTCACCAAGGAATTGCAGTTATAATTTCTTTGTCAGCTGTCTCTAGCTCACTTTACCTTCAAAACTAAAGTGCCATATAAAAACATTAAATTGGATGGTTTAATTAAAAAGTTTTTTTTAATGAAGAAGCATATCCAGTATTTCTGAGATCTCATTTACTATGCTTCAATTTTATTGTTCAAGTAGATTAGTGTCACAAGCTTGTGATATTTAATATTCAGCCTTTAATATTAATCTCTGTAAGCCTACTTGGGGGAAAATCTGAAGCTTCTGAAAAGGTATAGGGACTACCAATAGCAGTACAGGTTTCTGTTTTATATTTATTTACCTTACGAAAGAACCAAATAATTCTTTCTGGAAGCACCAGACAATTGATGAGATAGCTGACTTTACTCTGAAAATCATCATTGTGAAGCCAGAACTGATCAAGAAAGCATTCCTAATAAAGTTGAACCACTAATATTTATGCATGTTTAGAATTAGGGATTTGTAATCCCATTATAGGCCTAGATCACTGTCCTCTGCTCAGATAAGCATAGATGTGTAGTCTTATCTCATCACGTAGGTTTGGTCTGCTTTCACAATTTAAATTATGGTTTGTCTTCTCGAGTAATTTTTATTTGTTGATATTAAAAAGAAAATTGTTGAATTGAGAAAAATAAATCACTACCTTTTTTTACTAAACAAATTAATAGCTATTATTAGTAGTTAATCTCTTAATAAATAAAGCATGTTTCATAAATATTGAAGTAGGAGAGAATTAAATATTTTGTTTATTTTTTTCACAAGGCTATGGTGATATTTATCCAATACATAATCAGGAAGGCTCCATTGTTTGTAACTTGTCCTACCTAAGCTGAGAGATAAGCTGCTTCAAATTATTTCTCATTGTGGGGTAAAAAAAAGAACACAAGAGTTACTGCAGTGTCCTGATATGGAGCTAATTCCACATGATGATTTGTTCTTGTGTCCATACTATAAGGAACCTATCAAAACCACAGAGCAAAGGAGAACTTGTGTACAGCAGCTAGGCTCAGGATTGCTTCTTGATCGCGCTATTCACATATTTATGATTTTCCCATATAGAATAGGAAAAAAAAGTCAAAATCTTGTTGACTAAATATTGAAATTGAAATGACTGAAATGAATATAAAAATTAAATAAAATATCAATATGGAAAATCTCAATTTTTAAATAAAAAGAAATTTTGGATAACCCTAAATTTCCTTTCAAAATTTTCTGAAAGGATGTTCTCACCTTTCCAAATGTTTCTAGAAAGTGTTTTCAATTGAAGGTCTTTATTACTGTGAACTCTCTTCCATAAAACTTTTGATTCTGAAGAATCATCATTTTCGCTTAGGCTTTGTAATAAACTGCAGCCATCTCAGTCATTTTCTTCCTGAATCTCCAATTTCTTTTAGTCTGCTGTCTACATAGACACAAATGTCTTCCTTTTGCGGAAGCTTTTGCACATTCTTCTGTTAACTTAATTGAGGATCCTGATGGTCAGAAAAACTTTTCTTTTATAAAGGTATAGTTTTATAAAGACTGTGTTTTACAGAACCTTAAATTTGACAATCTCAAGAAACTTTACAAACCATATGTAATTAACCCCTTGCCAAAGAAGAAAAGAATATTCTGATTTGAAGGATGTGGAAAATGAGGCAGAGTTGTCTTACTCCAAGACATATAGACACGCCCCCCCAAACCCTACAACAATTAATACTCTGCCAGAGAGTACCTTTCCTTTTCCTTCCTCACATCGATACTTTCTGGTGTATTTCTTGATTTAATTGTTTGATACATTCTCATTCTGTCCAAGAGCGGTTTGCATTCATTCATTGCTGACAATAAAGAAGTGTTTTTTGTTTCTATACATCTTTATTTGTATGTGGCTCACAGTGCTGGTATTGCTTTTTTAACAAAGCTGTATTTGCACCTCCGTTTTTTTTTATATTCTTGTGAACACCTATGTGTTCAAAATGCAAAAATGAGGACACACAGTTGTTAACAATATGCACTTTTCCTGTTTTCAGTGAAGCTATGTACAAAATAGAAACATGCTTCTTGTTCATCAACTTCTATTGAAAATATAAGGTGTTTGTAGAGCAGTGAAAGTTTCACATTTCATTAAAGCAGAGCTGATTTTTGTGGAGAATTGCGAATGCTACTCAGAACAAGGAAGCCTGTGTTTTCCTGTGCTGGGTTTTGTACCCCAGGAATCTGTCCAGAATCTGGAAGGAAGCAGTTAGTGAGACAGGGCTGTAAATCTGCCACAGGACTGGGAATTGTTAACCTGGGTTATTTCAGTCTGCTAATTATATTATATAAATACACACACATGTATATTTATGACCTGATTTTGTTTTTTAAGACTCATGTTGCATATTGTGTGGTTCTCAGTAAATCAATATGGTGGATGGTTCTGTACTAAGCAACTTCATTTGTCTTATCACTGAAATGTTAGATACTACCAAGTACCAGCTGACACAGAAATAACAGCCTTTCCCAAACACACTTTTCCTGGTAATGAATTCATAATTTTCTGTTCACTTCAGTCGCAGATTGTTCTTTTGAAACTGTACCTAAAGATGGCTTTTGCACATTTGAGCTGCTGGGGTGGTAGCAACGTTACTTTCATTATGTTCGGAGAGAGTGGCCTGGGGCAGTCAGCTCTGTCTTTTAGAGGGGAGAAAATGTTTTTTAATTTTCCAAGTGGTTACGAAACAGTGTTAAAGCAAACATGACTTCCTCCACTTTGATTGCACTATTGCAGTGAAATGTCACTACTTCTTCAGTAAAGAAGAGCCATGGGGAATAATGGATTAATGCAGTCTATCTAGGACAGACCTAGATTTGCAAATCTCAAGTTTAGCCCCTCGCTATTTGGAGTCTCATTTAATCTTTGCCAGCTAATGATACTGCATAGAGTTGCTGGGAAAAATAATAGTCTAGTGGTTTTAGATTTTAGCATTCATACAATGAAAATAGCTTCAAAGAAATAAAAAAAGTTTATTGGCATATGATGCATTTTAGTTGATCTTGAAAGATACTGTGCTGTTTGTATTATGCAGATTTCTGTGTTGACTTCTGATTCAAGATAAGTGCTTCTAAATGCCTACTTTTGTCTGGAAGATTTATACCTGATTCTGTCAAGTGGTGGGAACTGGGAACATGTGATGCAACAGAAGTAACCACTAGATTGTTTTTCAGCTGGAGAAGTGGACACTCTTTCCTAATTCTTGAAACATTTTCTTTCTTAATAGGACGAACGTACAATGATCTGAACCAATACCCTGTATTTCCGTGGGTTTTAACAAACTATGAATCTGAAGAGTTAGACCTGACCCTTCCAGGCAACTTCAGAGATCTTTCGAAGGTATGCTTTGATTCTGTTAAAGACAGTCAGCCAGCCCTTTTAGGAAGAGATTTTGTTTTATATTTATTGTCTGGTTAAGTTAGGTCTTTATCTTCAAGTCAGAGAAGTCTGAAATAGACTTTTCTATCTTAGAATCATTTTATACTGAATCTCAACATTATGCTGCGTCCGTGTCCCTGACTGATCTGTTTCCAAACCTGCAACTCCTCTGTATCTTCTGGCTTACAGATCATAAGTGCGTCAGACCACTTGATCTCACTAATTATCTCCCTTAGTTTATGAAAGCTGATCCTTTGGAAATAAAAAGCTTGGACTAACTTTTCACTTTATTTTGCAGTGACTGGACGAGTAATATAATAGCAGCAACCTCCTTTTAGTTTAATAATTATTCATTAAACAAATATTTTTTATTTTAGACCCTGGAGTATCTGGTCCCTATCATTACTTGTGGGTTTCGTCCTCCAACCGGACTTCGGCAGTTAATGCCTTATAATAATACCGTTCCTAGTATTTGTTTCTCCAATAGCACTGGATGGCCATCTATACCCAGCTCTGGTACTCCAGTTGTGTCAACAGACTGGAGAGAACGTGTGCCCTGGCCACAGGTGCCTAGGGAAGGGCTCTACTTTTGGCCAACTGGAATAAATACAAAAAACAGGGTTTGAAACTGAGTTGTGGGAAGTATCTTTTCCCGGTTCCCATCAACTAAGAAAGTGTGTGTACTTTCTCACCAGTGAAGGTGGGTAGCCTTGCAACATCCCCAGCACGAGGTTTCTGTTGTCTGGGCATGACAGCTTTCGTGCATCCTCCACAGTTCCTCAGCCAGGAGGGAGAAGTGGCTCGTCCAAGTTGAGTGAGGCTCAAAACCGCGGGAGGCTGTCACTCGCTGACTTAAGGGATGAGGCTGGAGAGGAGAAAGTGTCCGAGCACACATCCTGGGCAGCAAGGGAGAGATCCCACCCTGGGTCTCTCACAGTCTTATATCCCTGTTGGAAAGAGTGTGCTTGCAGTCGTAACTGTCCCTGGAAGCCTGCTTTTGTGAGACTTCCAAAATAATTTGAGTGGGACTTGATTGTATAGTAGCAGATAGAGCTACCTAAGTATCCTCTCCCTTTTTTCTTAGATAAATAAGTAAGTAAATAAAACCAGAAGTTAAACTACATTCACAATATGACTCAAATGTAAACAAATTTGTTGAGACTCTACTTACATTATGTAAAACTTCTGACCTTTCATAATATTATAGGTACGTTTCACAAATGTCTTTTTCCGTTCTGTAACACCATTGTAATCTGTGCCAGGAATGATAAAAGAAAATCCACAGACATGAGTTAAATAAAGACCAGTGATCATCTTGCGCTGGCTTGTTCCCTAGCATGTATAAAAATATTTCTGGTTTAGAATTGTGTATAGTGATAAACCTTTCATTAAGATGCTTAAACTTTTCAAAATCTCTCAGACTCACTTCTTTCAAGTATTAATATCACCGCGTGTGGTGAAGTGCAACAAGATTAGACAGTGTCTCATGAGTCCTTCATTAGGTATTTGGGTTTGGTTGACTCCAAATTTTTGTGGCAGCCTATTAAAGTATGTAATTGCTACAGGAAGTAACGCCATAGTTGAATAGATAGGTTTTCCTCATGAGTTAGTAAAAGCTCATTATGGAATTAGTGCTTGTATAGCTTAGTAAGTATCACTGTACTCCTGGTAGTGCTCTCCCTTGAAAGGAAATGTAAAATCAAGTCCCTGGTAATTTATGTTTCTTCAAGAATCCATGCAATGTGCACAGCAGTATTTTGCCCGAGGACCTTTTCTTACCCAATTTGATGACTGCATTCTCTTATTCAAAAGCTACCAGTAGTTTCCTCTGGAAAAGCTAGGGTCTTGACCACTAAAAAAAAGCCCACACAGAACTAGTTAAGAAGAACGGTCTTTCCTTTCTGGCAATATCTGGGCTGCGTTTATCCCATGGATGTGTGAGAAAACACATGTGCAATCTGTAAAGTGTTGTGGGATCTCTCAGGATAAAAGGGGTGTAATTGTCAAATTTTTCGAGTGTTTATTATAATAACATCTGATAGGTTTCATTTCACAATGGTTTTAAAAGGAAAAATAGACTAATGATTTTTTTTGTAAAAGGCAGTGGCTAGTTAATATGAAATGCCTTACTCTGTGCACTCGGGCTGTTACGCATTACTTGCATCCTGTTTCAATTTGTGCATTATCAGTTAAAGTCTTCAAAATCAGAACGTATCTGAGGTATTTCCTTGGCAATTCTGTTTTCATTTTCGATATTGTCCTGTATCTGTAAGTAAGCCCCTTCTTTCCTTGTTAGGGACGTGAATCCTGAGTAGCCTAGTGCTTAAAAGCAGGAGTCAGTGATTTATTGTTCGCATTATTGAACCGGGGTGTGCTATCAAGCCTCAGCCAGACCTCTGGGGCAGGCACACACAGTATCCTTTCCATGAGGAGCCACTTCCTTCTGTCAGATTTTACCCTGCAATGCAGAAATGTTCCTGCAGATTTGATGGCAAATCAGAACCTCCAGCTAAGCTGTTGATGGATAAAATCTCCTTTGTCAGTTCCTGACCTTCTGTCTTCCTGTAAGTTTGCCCTTCTTAGGTTTCACAAAGCCTCTGTCCTTAATATTTATTAATTAATAGCCCTCAAACAAATCTTTTGAAATTATTTAGAATTCTAACACTATTACATATGTGGTAAAAGCCCACAAAAGCAATGAAATTAAAAGGGAAACCTCGTATCATGCTTGTTTTGTTGGTTTAAGATAGTTTTGGCAGTTAAATGTAGTTGCTAATTCTAACTTTTTGAAAAATAATTACTTTGTGTATTATCACACAAAGGTCATACAAAGCTCCAGTGTCAGTTATGATAATTGACAGTACTTCTTTTGAAAATTTTTAACCTTTGCTTCCTAGGCTTTCTGTGTAAAATATGAGACACCACCTTTGTGGTATCACAACTCCTAAGTGAACATACATGACAAATACAATTCGTATGTTTTGTGAAAATGAAATTAGATGTATTTGGCTTGCCTACGATGTCAGTGACAGAGTAAAACATATGCGTTTTGCATTTAGCTCAAACTTAAATATTTACATTTCTGCAAAGCCATCTTGAACATGTAACTTGTCCTTTCCTTCCATTTCATTTTATTCTGGTTTTATGTAGCGCTCCTTATTGTGGTACTTTTACATCCAGATGTTGCTTGTTCTCTCAGAACAATTATATTTAAATATTAGTCTGAAAATTCCTCTGCCCTTTTTCTTTGAAGTGTTTGGAAATTCCCCTACCAAGGCTTTTTTTTCCTTTTACATACAATTTGAGATTTAAAAACAGGGCCCATGGGCATGGAAGGTGCTGTAGCAGTAGGATATATTGGACCTCTCATTTGATTAGACAGTGTAGGCTCAAGTTTTATTCATTACATATACAAGGTTAAAGGTTATATTTATTGTTTGACAGGATGAAAAGCTAATGAAAGAGGCTGTCATAGATACATAGATTATCTTTTCACTATCAAGCCACCAGGTGATCTGCTTATTTTCTTCTTTATTGAGATTTCCTTTGGAAGAATACCTATGGTATGAAACATTACTACAGGAAGTGTATGCAGCCCTTGCTGTACACTGAGGTTTTGGGGGTTTCAACACACTTAAAATGTGATACGGTTTGTTTGTGCAAAATTGTATGACTTTTACTCCTAAATTATAGTGAATGCATGGGTTTGACATGCTGCATTGTCCCTGCTCATTAAAGTGTAAATGGGAATTTCTCCTCATTTACTTCTAGTCATACATCCTGTTAAATAAAATGATTTCTTCACCAGGCAAAGTAATACTAATATTGGCATGTGTATGAAACATCACACGCCCATTCATTGAGTGGAAAAAATTATATTTTGTTAATATAGAAGGTGTTTGACTGACGGGTGGTGATAAGCATAACCACTTTTCCTTATTACTGTGCCATTTCAAGAAAAGGAAGTGATAAAGCCCCAAGGCTTCTAAATGTAATAATGCAAATGAACGCATCGAAGTGTGAGTATTTCAAGGCAAACCACACTTAATACTTCCAAAAATGTGTATGCTGTGGAATGGAGTTTATGGGCTTATCAAGAGCCACTCTCACTGGAAAAAAGAAATCAGTTTCTGTAACTTGAGCTTCTCTCTTTACCACACAGAACTCTACCATCAGAAGAAAAATGAGTTTGATTCTCATTTGGTTTAAGCCACACAATTAAACATTTTCTTTTCTTAAATAAAAAGTTCATTTACTGAGTGAAACTCTGGTACTTTGAATCTGCCAGAACTCTTATACTTGATAATACTGATACTGATATGCTGAAGAAAAGCTGTTTACCAATTTGGATAAAATTAGAATTTATTTTAAACTTTAAAGTACCATCCTAAGATGTCCTACTTAAAAGTTGTTGTTTGGTGGTTTGTTTTTTTTTTTAATAAAAAAGCAAGCAGTCAGGAAAAGCTCAGTCTGTATTCAGCCAGAGCCAAATAAAGCCACGCTCAAGATTTCTTTTATACCCAGCTACAATTTTGTGCAGTACATTACAAAAAAAAAAAAAAAGAGATAAACAGATAAGGTAGCTGCTGCATGAATTAGAGTCAAGATAAGCAGAATATTTCAGTGGCTGGATAAATAGGATGCTACATTCAGTTCTGCTCTCATGAGAGAATGTAGTTCTATGAAGATAGCTGGCAAAACAGTAAATATTACATGAGCTAACATAACATGTCCAGTGGATATAAACACTAGATGTATTGACAATACACTGGTTCAAAGGCCAGATGTCTAAAGAGATTAGCCAGATAAAAAAGAATTACATGAATAGCAGTGTGTTTTTAATGTTAAAGTAAACACTTACTTTATTTTTAAATGGAAAAAGAAGCATAAAATAAACTCAAAAAGCAGCTTTTAGTACATCAGAAGTGAAGTGGCTGAATAGACATTGTCATACAGTGAGTTGTTTTGCTTGGTTGGAGTAAAGAATATCTTATAAAACCATTTTATGAAAAGTTAATACTATTTGATATGAATCCTTACAGAGGGCTTTTTTTAATAAAAAGACAAATGGTGTGTTTGGCAAAAGCCATTTATAAAACATTATAGAGAGAACTTTTTAATTAATGTTCAGAACAATTTGTTTGACTCAAATTCAGTTTCTGTACTAGTCTTACGGTTAAGGTACTGGACTGAGACATAGTATGTGGATTGAGCTTTGCTTTTGTATTGTTTGTACAAGTCATTTTAACTCGTTTACACAGCAGCAGACTCTCATTGAAATGGAAATAAAATTATTTTCTTCCATTATGTGAAGATACAGGCATTGATCCATAAATAAAATTTATCTCCATTTTATAGCCATGGGATCAGATTAAAACGATAGCAATTGACTTTCTGGACTGAGAATGGCACTGTAATGCTATGGAAAAGTGACCAGAACTCCACATACCCTGCATATTTCACAAGAAATGTGAGAGACTACCATTACTGTAGAACTTGTCATCTAGTAGGACACATGCCTCATCAGAGTAAAACTGAGTTTGTTGCTGGTTTGTACAACTGAGATTTAAAGTCTTTACAGAAAATGCATGCCTTTACTGAAGGATGAACTGTTGCCATTTCTTTGGGTAACAGCATTTTGCCGCATGAACATTAAAAAAGCACTAAGGAAGCCAGGGCAGACCCCTCTGAATTTACTCCATGCTGTTTTATTTATGGAAGTTTTCACTTTCAGAAAATGCCTGGTCATTTGGTACACACAAGCTGATCGATTTGTGGTTAATGAACAAGTTTTTACATTACACAACAAAAAAATGAGAGATTTGAGTACTTTCCATTAGCATTTTCAGCGTGTACGGTTTCCTACAGCAGGGGAGATTTAAGTCCTTTCCATTGCTGTGCAGAGAAGTGGTTCGCATAAGGGTTTCCAGCACTGCACAGAAAAGGAGAAAAGGGGGATCAGATGTTCCTTCTATTTCTTCACCACAGGCCGGAGAGGAACTGATTCCGGTTGTCCTCTCCTCATAAACAGTGCTCTGTTTGCACACCAGCCCCTCTTGAGCCAGCGCAGGGATTTCCAGCGCACCTTGGTATCGTGAGGGAGTCGTACTGTGGAAGGTATAGTCACACCTACGCAGCTTACTTGGGAACACGAGAAATCTTTGTGGAGTGGCAGAAATGAACCTGCATCTCCCGAATCCCAGGCTGCCATCCAGATCACTAGTTCATCCAATACAGGGTCTGTCCCAAGAAGTCGAGGTGAGACTTTCTAGCTGAAGTCAAGCTCTACCTCGCTCTCTCCTTTTGCTCCTTCTTTCCTTCCCTCTGGGGCAAGGGAGGGTAATTCCCAGAAAAGATTCTTCCCAGAGATTTTCGCATGAAAATTTCCATACTGTGCAAGAAGAGAGGGGACTCTCATGGTATTTCACTTAAAGAGTCCATTTTATTCAGCAGATATTTTGTGCATTTCAGCATTTTTCTTCAAATGAATCCTAAAGTAGTTGAAAGAAAAGTGGCTTCTGACTCTGAAAAGAATATTGATGAGGATGAAGGTAATCTTCAGAATACAGCTTTTTAGGTTTATCATTTAATAAATTGAACATGTGTCTTCTGAAAGTAGATTATTTTTGCTACTTGTGCAGGCATTTTTACATGAAAATGGGAATGCACCGTCTTACAACCTTCTATCTTTTATCTTTTAAATTGAAATAACACTTCTCCCTGAAGAACCTAAAAAATGTGATGGTGTGTTTGCATTAGTGTTTTATGTGACTTTAGAAAATTATTTTTAAGTTATTGAGGGAAAGTACCTTTTTCATTAAATGCAACTATATATATATAATTATTTTTTTTTAAGTTATTTAAAGCTATGGGTTAAACCATCATTAAAATTTTTCTAGTCTGTAAAATGAAATACCTTGTAATTTTTTTTGAGCATCAGCTCTGCTTCACAGTTCTTGTTACTGTAATCAATTACAGTGAAGAATGAAAACACATAGCTTATTTGATGAAAGACATCTGATCAGCTTCAAATATATATTTGAAAGGCCTGGAGTTTTGATTTTCAATCTTGCCTTAATCACCATATCCCTTCTCTACTGTGCCTTCAAACACATACGTACCATAATATTGTGACAGATGATGCCTCTGTCTTCCATAGCCCCAGAACTCAGCGCGGTGTAGGGTAAGATGCACCTTCACAGTGGAGGGAAGAGAGATTCCCAGGGTGTTTTTCCATTACAAAATACAATCTCACCGATTTGTCTGCCATTTTGTGTTTCCTTCTCCGAGGGGGTGAACGTTTCCTGTTAGCAGACTCGGGTGTGAATTACTGCTTTAGTTTTTGAAACGTGCAGTTGGGGACTGGAATTTGTTCTGCCAGAGAAGTGGATGCACAGTACCGTAACGAGGGTGGTGTCAGCAGGTCCCATGCGGTCCCCAAAGCAACCCAGAGCCCTGATAAAATTTAGCAAAGTGCACATATAGCTGCACAGTTTGTCAGTCCAATAGGAAAAGAATGTCTTTTAATAAGTTACTCTTTCAAGGAAGTGGTTGAACAATCATTTTTATGTATTGGCAACTTATAGGCTGCAATAATACCAGCATGTTTCCTAACAGTGGCAGGATGTGTAACACAACAGGGTATAACAAGAATGCAAATATTTATTTTTTTCTTTTTCCAGTAGTTGGGAAACAAGCCTGGAAAGCATTAGGGAATGGTTCGTACTTCTTTTTCAAGAATGTTTTGTGAGGTCTTGCAGTGAAGTCTGCACCAGATAACGCTGATCCTTAGGGATTATTCATACATTTTACATGTATGAGAAATCTAGTAACATCTTCATGACACAGCAAACTACTAAGCATCCAGAGTGTCTCATGTGAAAAATACTGAAATCAGAATGTTTTAAAATGTAAGTGTTCATCAAACACTGGTATTTAAAAACAAGCTCTAATATTTAAAATTGGAAAACATCATGTTCTATGTCAGCCTTTTTAACAGCCATCTCAAAAAACATAGCAGTGCTGAAAGAATAAAATACTTGTAGCTTTAAAATTGTTCAGTTACATATGTAGCGTAGTGAAACACACTGCTTTGACCTTGTACTGGTATTTCTATTCCAAATGACTTTTAATTTTAACTCAGTAGAAAATTGTGTGGTAGACTGAAATGCGAGAATACCTGTTAGCATTTTGAAAAGGGTCAAAGTCCTTGAGTATATGCTTGTTTTCAAGTTGTAATTCCCATAATAATATCAATTCTGATATTATTTTTGATTAATACAAATCAAGTAATCATTTAAAATTATAATAAGTTTATACAATTATTTGGTGTGGAAGCGTGCTCTCCTCGAAGTATTATACTCTGGGTGTTTGGTTAATTTTACTACAAAAGCTAAAATGTGAAGATTCTTTGCAGATAGGTAGTAAATATACTACTACTATCTCATCTGGAAAAACAGATTTAAGATCACTTACATATTTATTTCAACATTTTAGTTACTTTCTGTTGTATTTCTTTATCTCTGTGACTTTTGTATCACACAATAACATACATTTTGCAAAACAATTCTGAGATAAAGTGGGTAAAAAACACATAGAAAAGCATG
Source organism: Haliaeetus leucocephalus (assembly GCF_000737465.1). Lineage (NCBI taxonomy): Eukaryota > Metazoa > Chordata > Aves > Accipitriformes > Accipitridae > Haliaeetus > Haliaeetus leucocephalus. Next base: position 8,236,788 of record NW_010972787.1, read on the forward strand.
TATCCCCTAAGTAGACATGTCAAAACCAACAGTTCCTACTCCTGTCTTACATTTCTTTTGGTTTTTACCTGATTTGTATAGATTGTCAGTTAAGTATGCTCAGAATGGACTTTGAATTTGTGAATAATTTCCAAATTCTATTGTTTGTAAGTACAAAGCTTGTTTGTTTTGCTGGGTAAAATGTGGCTTTGTTCAGTCAGAAAGTACATCCAGTCCTGCAGGACTATGCATGGTTTTTAAGTATTTCTGCTTAGGATCACCAGACACCATCAGCAGTTCCGCGTGAAATCTTTTCATCATGAACTGTGCATTACAAAGTATCCTGTGTGAGCAAAAGTCAGTTTTCATTAGCTGTGTGATTATGGTGAATGACAGCAACAGAAATATTAGTTTGGCCTCAATGCATTTTAAATGCAGTTTTAGAAGTCTATTTCCAGAACAATGTTACTGCATTAATTGGGAAACAACTCATACTTCAAGAAGGTCTTGAAAGTTTGCAGATGTGGATCACTTATATTTGTCAATTAAAGTAAGGAATGTCATAAGGCTTCTAGTACACAAAGCCTTTGAAAAGAAATTCGAAGATTACAGCGATCTGAAGGGATTACTGCAGTATGAAATGAGTTTGGCTGCAGAGTCTCCTATATAGTGAATCTTAACACAGAATTAACCTATGGCATATCAGACATGCTGCCCTTCAGCTGATAATATATTTGACCTCTTATCCCTTTGCAGCCCATTGGTGCTTTGAACCCAAAGAGAGCAGTCTTCTATGCAGAACGGTATGAGACATGGGAAGATGATCAGACTCCACCTTATCATTACAACACCCACTACTCCACATCTACTTCTACGTTGGCTTGGCTTGTTCGTATTGTAAGTATTTCTGGATCCTGGTTCTCGTTAATATCTTTATCTACAGCACCTCTTCTGTCACTTACCACTATTTTGACTTTTTTAATGAAAGTACCTTTCTGTCAAAATCTCATTGTTCTTCCTTACCTTAAAACCTCAGAAATTCTGTAGGTATACTGTGTATGCTCATTTGTAGTGATTGGGGGGTCCTTCCTACCCAAACAATCTGAAATATATTTAGACACAAAACTGTGGTGGTGTAAGGACGCATACGAAGAAGAAAAGCCATCTAAAACTAAATCCATCTGAAAAAAAGTCTCTAGACAATACAGAAAGCTGATACTATTTATATATTCATTTATTATTTTCAGCTAGGGCTAGATACATACAACATTAAAGAAAAACGTTTTGTAAAAAGCACATTAAAATGTGTCACATTGAGAGGGGAACTATAGAACCAGTTTTATATTAAAGCTGTATGGAGTAATATTTCATGCAAATTAACTGTGCTTTTCAATGAATTAATAACACAGTTTTCAGAAACGTAAAAATGTAGATTCTAACTTCAAACTGCTATTTCAGTTCTGGAAACCTGATGCTTAAATCCTATCCTCAAAATCAGATCTAAGGAAGGGGGCCAAACTTCCAAGATAGAATGAATCTGAATTCAGTTTACATGTTAACACAATGAATTGCAGAACAAGGAGCGCTGATGAGAGACTTAAGGTTTCACAGACAAACCTGAATTAATGAAAAATTGAGTCACTATATAATTACTGAACTTAAACTGCATCCTGCCAATAAAAATCTGTCACGTAAGGTGTATTCTAAGCATGTTTCGCACACAACCAAGCAAAACAGAGCCACAGAAAGCTTGACATCTGAGTTTTCACTCATCTCAGCTTCCGTTAGACATGTCCTGTTTTTTCTGGTCAGAAGGGAAGAATTCATTTGTCTGTGAGTTTAGGATATACTTCTTAACCCGTGGGAACCTAAACGTTGATTACACTCCTACGTGAGGTGGTCACTGTATTCCTTTTAAATGTTGCTAAATTATTCATGTACTGTGAATACGTTTTATGGTTCACATGCGCTTCTTTGTTGCCTTAAAGTATATTAAAAACAGTGGTTTTATTTGCGTGTTTATCTATTAATTTTGGCTGCTATTCAACAAAAGATCCCCTCTTGCTAGTTGGCGAATTCTTAGGTCTGAACGTCTGCTTACAGGCTGAATGTACAACACACCAAGGAGTATTCATTTCCTGCATTAGGCTAATGCTGTGTCATTTTTAGTACTGTTGTTTATGTAATACTGTAGGTGTTCTTGCTCTCTTTCTCTTCTGCCCTGAAAGAGCAAGAGAACAAGGTCTCTGCCTTGATGGCCTTGCAATATAGAAATTACAAATTACATTTGTTAGAGCAAACGATATATGTGAGAGTAGAAAGCAGAAAAGAAAAGGAAAAGCAGTGCTTTCCAGGGAGGAGATTGCTGATGGCAAGAAGGTGAAAACAAAGGGAGAATTTAAATATGGGGACACACCTAGATAGGTATTTTAAAGATTATTTAAATAGGAGTGACTGGCAAAGAAAAGCAATCACTAGTGGGAGGAGACAACAGAAGTGAGAGGGAGACAGACGTGGCGAAAGTTTAAAGCTCAGAAAAGGGAAAAAGGAAATAACGTGATGAGATCGGATAAGGCTGCATATGGAAACCCTAAATAAAGATTTGAAAATAAGTGTGTATAGAGACAGGAAAAGATTATAGCTATGGGGATTATAAACTCATAGTGATCCTTAGAGAGAGATTTTTGGCTACAAAATAAAGGATGAAAAACCCTAAGGGAGAAGATTATGCCGGTGAAGTTGATAGATAAGCCTAAGTCAGATTTCTGGAAGTTAAAGTAGGATTTCTTGCTCGTGAATTTTTTGAGCTAGTGTTTTGGTATGAGTTTGTGAAGAAGGCTGTATAAGAACCTTTTATAAAAGGTAAATTACAGTCTAGTCCAGGAAGAAGAAGGTGACAATAAGAGATGCAGAGATTCAGACAGAAAAATGCTTTTGGTATTTTAAGGGGTTGGAGAAGATTCATGGGAAGAGCTGTGTTACAGTAGAGCTTTTGGTAGAAAGTGACAACAAACTGAAAGAGAGGAGTGGAAAGTAAAATCATGGGAGAAGACTGCATAGACCAAAGAATAAAAGAAAAGGGAAAGGAAAAAAGAGAGGAATGGAGAGAAAACAAAGAAACAAACAAACAAACAAGAAGCTATGACAAAAAGTATACTGGGAATGAGGTAGTCTAGAAGAAGCAGAACGAAACAGTATAGAGTAATGGGGACCCAGGTGGAGAAACTACACGCCTAGACCTTTGTATTGGATGAAACAGTAGTTGCAGCAGGAAACGAAGTTTCAGCCACTCTGATGTATGCATATAGAGAGTTGTGTAATTGCCACAAAACCTTAAAATTTTTTTTGAATGTTGCTTTTTGGCTTTGACAGATGCAATCTGGTTCCTGTCAGTTCTCTTCAAAACATTGCTTGTAATATCATATTTCTGAGTCAATTCTGTGATAATCTGCTCCCTACTGCTTTATATTTCCCTCTGTTGCTTTCCTTTATCTGACGTATCAGGCTACTTTTATAAAAGGCACTTTATTCCTTAGCCTCAGTTCTGTCCTGTTTAATTGATTTTGATATCATCGATCTCTACCTTCATTTTGTCATTAATAAATTTTTCACTGGTAGTAGTTTTCTCTTGAGTCCTTTTGTGTATGAAGAGTGTCCAGTAAAAACCTGTCTTTAAAAGTGACCTATTTCATTATGTTTTCAAAAATATGATAGTGGCTTAGCATATAATACGTTGAATCTACTGATAATTACAGCAAATATAATCATTTTATTATTAATTTTTGTTCCTTTTTCTGCCTTTAGTTGTACTTAATAGAATAGGGTGTAATCCTTAACTGAAGCTATGAGCTACTAGTGCATCTGCAGACCTTCTGTTTGTACTTTCTGTGAGCTGGTTGTACAAGTCTAGGTGTGCTCCATTCTCTTCTGTAAGAACACTAGGAGAAAAATGAAAGCAGTTTCAGGATACGCAATGGTTCAGCCTCGCCAGGCCATATATCGGATTGGTGTTGAGGTTTAAGCCCAGCCAGTAACAAAGCACCACGCAGCCGCTCGCTCGCTCCCTCATCCCCGGCCATGGTGGGATGAGCAAAACGCTCGTGGGTCGAGACAAGGACAGGGAGGGATCACTCACCACGTATGGTCACGGGCAAAAGACAGGCTCAACTTGGGGAAGAAACAAAATCAATTTCATTGACTACCAATCAAATCAAAACAAGGATAATGGGAAGTAAAACCAAACCTTGGAACACCTTCCCCCCACCCCTCCCTCCTTCCTGGCTCAACTCCATTCCCCATTTTCTCTCCCTCCTCCCCCCCAGCAGTGCAGGGAGATGGGGAATGGGGTTGGGGTCAGTTCCTCACCCCTTGTCTCTGCCGCTCCTTCCTCCTCAGAGGGAGGAGGCCTCCGCACTCAGCCCCTGCTCCAGCGTGGGGTCCCTCCCACAGGAGACAGTCCTTCATGAACTTCTCTAATGTGAGTCCTTCCCACGGGCTGCAGTCCTTCAGGCACAGCCTGCTCCAGCACGGGCTTTGCCACGGAGCGGCGGCCATCTTAGGGGGCATCCATCCCCCTGCTCCGGCGTGGGCTCCTCTCTCCCCGGGCTGCAGGTGGGCATCTGCCCCCCCGCTCCCTTCCATGGGCTGGGGGGGACAGCCTGCCGTCTCACTGCAGGCTGCGGGGACATCAACCTCTGCCCCCGCTCCTCCTCCTCCTCCTCCTCCTTCTTCTTCACTGACCTCAGTATCTGCAGAGGGGTTCCTCTCACATTCCAATCCCCTGACTCACAGGGCATTCCCCTTCTGAAATCTGTTCTCCCAGAGGCGCTACCACCATCACTGAGGGGCTCGGCCTGGGCCAGCGGCAGGTCCAGCTTGGAGCCGGGGAAGCTTCTAGAAGCTTCTCACAGGAGCTGTCCCTGCAGCCCCTCCCCTGCTACCAAAAAAACCCCACCACACAATTCCAAAACAATTGGTTACGGTCACTTTTGAGGGCTATACCCCTGAAACTCTGCCAAAGCAAAATAATTCATGCACCCTCTTTTCGTACAGCCTCCCCCTGCCACGCACACATACATACACGTGTGCATGCACACACTCATATGTGAATTGAAATTATAATTCTTAATTTACCTGTACATGTTTATTTAAACTAATCCATTGTACATTTCAGACTACTACATCGTGCTAGAATTCTGAAACAACAAGAAACAATCCTCTAACTAGTTTCATAAGAAATTAACTGAGCCACAGCCTAGAAATATTTAATGCTATAATTATAAATGAATCCTGCATGATCTCCAGAAACCTTAGGTTTATATCCAAAATCAACTGTTTCTTGAAAGTGATCAGCTTGCTTTCTAAGTTGAGGGGTAGATTAAAAATTCAATAACTACTTTACAGAGACAGATAGTGAATGTAAAAGTCTATGGTATTGTTCAGTCAGGTTAATAATGATGATAAAAACTAACAGAGAACACCATGATTTATGTAATATTGCCTTTCCCTCCTCTGAGGTATTACTGAAATCAAACCACGGTTAAACATTTTTGCACATCACACTTCCTTAGATCTAAACCCAAGAAATTCTACTTATTCCATAGGAGACAACATCACCCACTAGTTTGCTCCAGCAAACGGAATAACAGGGATTCTGGAAAGGGATGCATTGTTCTGTTGATATAGTTCCATTTTGTATACATGAAATTAAATATTCGTAGTTTATGACTAGGTGACCTTACTACCTGGTTCAAGAGTCATTTTTTTCACGTGCTTTCTGTCTGGACCAGTGAATGTTTAAGTTGCAGAAGGCAGAATAGTTTAAACCAAGAATGCTCCATCAGAATGCCATATACTCTAGTGACTTGAATGTCAACCTGAAAAGCAGACAGAAGAAAACTGAAAAGTAGACAGAAGAATGACTTCTGGCTTCAATCATGTAGAATGTAAATATCAGCATTTTTTTCAGATTTTGGGGTGAAATAGGCTAGATTTGTGGTGCAATTGGATGCTCTCAGTAGTTGCTGTTGAAGAAGTTGTGTTTGTGTGAATCGGTTACGCCTTGAGACAGAGACTGGTACTAGAGAGTATGATTCTCCAACATGGTAGTCAAGAAGTTTGTAGAGGAACAATTGGTTTTCAGTTTCTGTTACAATGACTAAGTACTTGTACAAGGTAGAAGAAGTTCTGGATTTATTATGAGTCATGTCTGATTGAGCTGAAACCAGTTTTTAGTGAGAATCAAAGGTGGGGAAGACTTGAAATCCTCTTGTAAACAGAAGTGAATCTCAGTCTCCTTTTCAGTAGGTCTGCGCAGGACAGTCACAGATAGATCAGACAAAAGGTGTGCATCACTGACAAAACCCCCAATACTCTCCTTTTGTCCTCTTACAAATGGCCAAAAAGGCATTTTTGTTTGGCATAACATGTCTTAGAATGAAACATCCCTTCCTCCTCCCTCCCCTACTCCCACCATAAATGATCCAAATGGGACTAGGCACTATTAAAAGGGGATGGAGGGAGAGGAGCGCTGTTGAATGGGAAAATTCCTTGTTCCCACAGCTCAAGCTTGTATTCATCATAATCAAGTACCCCACAAATTTCTCTTCTTGTTGGCAGTGAACAAGGCGTGAATTTTATTCAGAATATTAGGAATGAGTAAGATGGTTTTATAATGAAAACATTGTGCAGCTTTATAGCTTTCACAGCAACAAAACCTTTACATGAAATGACAGTAATCGGTATCATAGAATAACAGTATTTAAATGAGTATATTGAATACAGATATGAATTGTATTTATATAATATAAGCACTTGACTTTCCAGAGAATAAAAATTACCTTAAAATTATGTGAGAGGTTTGAGATAAAGCAAGCGAAAGCTCTGAATTTCTGCAAAGGATTAAAAATCCAAAAAGATAGGCACAACAGGTCATAGCAGGATAGCATAATAGGGCACCCTGTAGTGCTCAGCTATTAAAAGTTTAATCCTTGATTATGAATTTTATTGCTTTTGTATATTTGTCTCAGATGCTTAAAATAATGTTGTCATGGAATTTTGGATTAATATTTTTACATAATTTATTGTAATTACATCATTTTTCTCGTTTCTGCTTTTTTTAAATCCATCAACTGCTGCTGATTTCAGAACCTCATCAGTGACCCACAGTCTGCTCCGCAATGATATTCACAACAAATTACACGTATCTTATAAAGAAAAAAAGTGATAGCTAGGGGTAGGTAGAAGACAGAATTATTTGTGCTCAGATCAACAACATATAAAGTTTTTCAGTATGGGTAAGCTAGAAAAATAGCATAATTTGCAAAGATTGCTATTGCAAAGAGATTTGGGGGGGGGGAGGGAATTCAGTTAAACCCCAAATAATTCTAGTGTTAAAAGAATTTATGAATGTTAAAATTATAAAATTAATAGAATTTTAGGATAAATTAATATAATCCAATTCCTGTGTATATTGTTTTGCGTTTGCTAGCTCTGGGTCTGAACTTTACACTTTTTAATTTATCTTTCACATGAAGTTCACCATAGGGAGCACTGTAAAATCTGGACACATAAAAACTTAATTTATTTTCTTTCAGTATTTCAGTTCATTGTGATACTTTTATGCTGCTCACCAAGTTGAGCTACTGTTAAATTTTAATATTCTGTTCAAATTATAAACCTCCTCCTCACTTGCCACACACTGTTTCAGTATTCATGAGTGCAAGCAAAGTCTCATTGTGCAATGGGAGTTAGGGTCCTCCAGCGAGAAATGACACTGTAATTTAATTATTTTTAATTAATTATTTAACATATATTAGGATTCTCTGATGGGAGTAAATGCACTGATTTCTTAGATTGTTACCTATTCTTTTGAATGTATCTTTTAAAAATAAATCCCCAATGTTTTAAGAGAAAAAAAATATGGACACTCCCCCATTCAATTAGCAGTAGAATGTCTTACATTATTGTAATGAAAATGATTCCATATTTGCACCAACAGACACTGAAAGTTAAAATACCATCCCTGGCTAACAAATAAATAAATAAATAAAAGATCTTTGTTCCTATATAAACAACTCCCTTAAGCTACTTCAAAGGTACTGGCATCCTATGATGACAGTAAGAGAGAGATCCCATTCCTTCTCATTTAGAGAGAGAAATTTAGAGTATTTCTCTTCTTTGAAAGAAAGTAGCCTGTGTTGACTGTTGTGTATGATAGAAAAGATTAATTGGGAAGACATGTAAAGATTAGAGAAACAATGGTCTCTGGAAGTCTGTATTCTTCCTTTTCTTTTCCTCCTCTTTTTGGATTCTTTCACTACCTTTGCATCCATGCTTTCCTTATGTATATTTTAATTGCTCGTAAATGCTATGGAAAATGAATTACTTCAATCCTCTTTAATCTTGGGTAATTCAAACACTATGTGTATAATATGACATAATTCCGTCAAACTTTATTAATGGAGGAGTTCCCTGCTTTGGTCAATAGTTTCAGAAAAGGAAACAGAAGATATAGAGAATAAATTCAAATAATAGATGGGTAATAATGTAATAAGAATTATGACCTGGTGATTATGAACTGCTTTGATTAAAAAAATTTCCAAATGATCATGCAAAGTAATAACTTTGGGTGTGAAGTTAACAAAAGGGACACTTTTTCAAGAATTCCCCATCAGACTTTGGCAGAAGAACAAGTAGTTTCCATCCATGTGGACATATTGCCAAATATTAGTTCAATCAGAGAGCTAATGGAGTGGTGCTAGAAAACCAGGGAGCTGGCAGTGATCTCGGTATTCAGGTTCTGCTGTCAAATTAAGGATTTGGTCCCCTGTTAACCCCTTCCCTGCAGTGAATAAAAATGGGTTCTCCAGACTGTCTTAAGACTTGAACTCTACCTACCCAAAAGTTAGCTGTTTCCATTTAGTACATTGAGAGTGTGGTTTCAGATAGGATTAGCAAAAGTAAAACTCTAAATATTTTGTCTCTGTACCTCTGCACCAAAGCGATGATAAAGCTAGATATCCTGTAACGATAGTCTGCCTCGTAATGACCATTGAGCCATTCTGCCCACCGTGAGGCAAAGTGGAACCTACTGAGGTCTTTTAAACTAAATGAAAACAAAAGAAAAATCCAGGTGGGGGATTTTTCAAGATTTTATTTTGGCATACCATCTTACAAGGGGTAAACAAAGCATGGTAATATAAATAACACAGAGGGTGTTTATGATGGTTACAGTGGAGTAGGCAGCCATTGTGAACTGGAACTAAGCTACATAGGTCTGCCACTGATGGGTGATTAGTCTTACGGAAGAGTGAATATTTAAAATAACCTTTCCTGCCAGAACTCAAGATCTATGCGTGTGCAAAATGTGTTAGTGCCAATAAATGTACTAAAATATTCAGTAAAGATACATGTGCATAGATATAACTATGAGGTGCCATATTTTTCTTTAATTCTGCCTTTATGAAGTATTTTGATCTGCAAAAGTAATTTGGATTTTGTTAGAAATCTGCTGCATGATTCCTTCTGCTGTTTTCTTAATCCATCTTCATTTCATTGACTACAGGAGCCCTTTACAACATTCTTTCTAAATGCAAATGATGGCAAGTTTGACCACCCAGATCGAACCTTCTCTTCAGTAGCCAGGTCTTGGAGGAACAGCCAAAGAGATACCTCAGATGTGAAGGTAACGTATACATTAAATAAATTGATAAATGTGCATTTTCGTTCATGGTATTTTGTTTTGTGTAGGGACAAAGAGGGTTTTATATTTAATATCTTTATATTCAGTATAGTAGGTAGTTTAAATAAAAGGTGGATATTACTAAAGATTATTCTAACAGAAACAATCAAAGATTCTTTGAAGTTGAGTGGACAAAAGGTGTTTTGTTTTTAGAGAAAAACAACCTAACTGATCTAATTTAGATCAGATAATCAGGAGATGGAGAAAAGCCCAATAAATTGTTCTTTCCTGCTGTTAACTCAATATTTGGCCCACTCCATAAAACACAGCAGGAATTGGATTTGACCTTAAAGTGTCATATTGTTATAGCTTGCCTAGCTCTGGGTTTGCATTGCCTGGGGCAATTAATAAAGCATTAATGACAAGACCCATTTAAAATGTTGGCTTTTCTGTACAGCATTAGCTTTTCCTTGAATGTGCCTGGGGATATTATGCAACAATACGCATTAGATTAAAACAACTTCTACACGATATACAGAAACAGCCGGAGAGCAGGGTGATTTTACTGTTGTTATTCCTTACCTATTGTTAAATACAAAGGGTTATTGTTCATATACATGGGACCTTATCAGGAAGAAACCAAAATCTAATAATATTTTGAATAATATAGTCCTTTCTTGATTCTCATTCTCTAGTAATAAGGTAGGCAAAGGCTGCAGTATACCATTAATTGCTCTTTTTTTTTAAACTTTATTTTAAAGTAAATATATCTCTTCTGTTTTGATACTGTCACTCACACTAGGAAATGCTAAAGTCAAGGTCACATTACCATTATATTTTTTACTTAACTTGACAAAAGACAATGATGTAAATTTGTTGATTTATTTTTATTCCAGAGCTCCTGTTTGCATAAATATTCCAGCAGTCTCAGAAGTGTATGTGGACAAACCATGTTGTTATTATTCAGTTACTAGTCAGAATAAAAAATTGTAAGTTGTATGGCCATCTTAATATATGGGAGAAAATGCTTTTTAAAGGAAAAAAATTAACCTAAACCTCTTACAACCCATTTCATGTTTATTTATGCTCCTCTGGAGGTCAACAGTATTTTAAGTACTCTCACTGTTACCTTTGTAAGAAAAACAAAGGAAATTTCAGAACTTGGAAGGAATTCGAGTTAATATCTGCTATATTTGAAATGCAGCCATTTCTTCAAATTCAAAGTGCTGACATTTTGATTTTTGCCTTTCAATGAAATCTGGTTTTCTTGGAATTCCACCAGAATATCTGGGGAAATGGCTTCCTAGGAGTGGGGCTAAAATAAAAGATAAGAGCCTTAAACTGAGGAATAAGGGAAAACAGTTGGAAGTGACTGTAATCTTCTTGTCTGGCTTTTGTACACAGGAGGAGGGCAGTTAAATACATGAAGGCATTGCAAAAGATAAAGGAATATCTGTGGACAGACGGAGGAATGGTATTCAACCAGGGTATATAATTAGTGAAAGGCTTGTTCCTAAACTAGCAACCAAATGAGTTATAAGTAAAACAAAGAACCGAAAAGTTTGTATGAAAATACCAGGAGTCTTGTGAAGCAAGTGGGGTGACTTAAACTGCTGCTGCCAGCTATTGCAAGGATGTGGGAATTATGGGGGGATAACAGTTGCATTACAAAATGTATTTGTATTAAAAAACCCCAAGTTATTAAAATAAAACAAGTATTAAAAAGGCGCTCAAAGCCAGATACCTTCCGAAAAGGAAGGCAAAAGGTGAAGATGTGGCGTAGCTATGTACTTTAATGTCACTTTTAAAAAAGGTAGTTGGGCATAACTTGGATAAAATAGTAACAATTAAGGGTCATAGTTGCACTGGGGGAAAGATTACAAAATAGTGTATTCTAGAATACATTTGGGAGTCTGCCATAGAGCCCCAGAGCCAGATTTAGATATATATACATTTCTATTATGCCATTAGAAAGAGAAATACTACTTGGAGCTAAGTCATTACAGAAAATCTAATATGGGAGGCACAGATGAGGTATGTTAGCCAATAAGTGTTTTCTCCAGATAATCCCTGACCTTCCCGTTCAGGGATACTTTAGGGATTAAAGATGCTGTTTAAAATATGGTTTTGTTAATTAATGAAGATACAGGGAAGGTAGTTTAGAAATTAACCTTGAGTTGATTTATTATGAGTTGATTCAGCTCAAGATAAAAATAGATAAACAAAAGCAGATTCAAAAATAAGCTGAGTCTTTAAGGGATGCTAAAGCAAATAGAAAAAGTTCATAAACTATCTAAATAAAAAAGAAAAAGCCAAAAAAGGTAGAAATGAGAGGATATTTTTAATGTATTTAATACCAGCATTCAATGTATTGCATCATCAAATTATATTAATGGATATATTAATATTAAAAATATATAATTACTTATTTATACAAACCCACTACTGAAATAAGTCTACTGAAGTTCACATGCAAAGCCACTACTGGAATGAGTCTACTGAAGTGCACTTCGGTAGCCTAAGCAATATATGTCAATACATTGCTGGTTTGTGTTCAGTTTAACAAGAAAACTTGAAGATCAGCAGGATGGCAGAAAGCTTATAGTGAGACCAAAGCTATATCCTTAGCCTTATAACAACTAGAATATCCCACAGCACCTAAATTCCACCTGAAACAGTCTGATTAGTCATTCATTTGTTTCAGCGCTCTTATGTTCTTGGAGAACACAAGTTATCGTTTTTTCCTCATTCAATTTTTAGTATGTATTCGTGCTGGATAAAACAAATTCTTAGTGCTTGCTTTGCTGGGAACTAGCTAGTGGAAGTATATACCCAAACTGGAGGAAGCCATAAGAAGAGCAGCAAATGTGTTTAAGGAGTTGGATACAGGAAGAAAAATGTGTGTATGTGTGGGGTAATTAATGTCTAAAAGTGAAGACATGGTAACATAAATGCTATGAAATATGCAAACGTATGAAAAAGGGGAGAATTGTTTGTCTGGGAACAAAGAGGTAAACCTCAGAGGAAAGGGATCAGAGTTGAAAAATGCTTGCTTAACCAACAGGGTATGAAAAGTTAAAGTGAAATTGAGTATTCTCTGAATTTGAATATCCTCACAAGGGGAAGTAGTAAACCCCTTGTTTCTCGAGCTTCTTAGAAGCATCGACTGGCAAAGCACTGGAAAAACATCAGGGACAATCATGAATTGGCAAGAGGATGTGCTAGTTGACCCTTTAGGCCCTTTCCATTTGTAGAGTCTGTGTTTCTTAGCGATAAATCAAGAATGAGTATAGCAGCTAATTGTTGCTGCTGTTTGTTGCTTAACATCTTAATGAACTGCATTTCTCAATGCCATGACATCAGGGCCAACTTTTCCCTGAGGCCTTGGAGTTCATTCTGCAAAAGGATGGGAAACTGGACTATTATTAATACTACAAATAGACCTTTTTTTTTTTCAGATTAGTTGTGCTACTGCTTGGAATGCCTTACAGGCTTTTTAAGCATTTTAATCAAGTTTTCAGGGACTGGAAAAGCAGTGAGGTATGAAGAACCACCAAGAAACCCCCTCAAAATCTCCTCCCATTTTGCCCACTCTCCTAAGAACAGCAACCACTGTCTTGGACAACAAAAGACCTTCAACTCTGAGAGCGTGAAACATCCAAAAATTCAAGTTCAGGTGTCTGGCAGCTTCTAATATTTATCTAGCAGTCCTGCAAGAAAGTAGGTAGTGTGCAAAAGAGATGATGTATAGAGGTTGCGTGTAAGTACAAAATCTTAAAGCATGTTCTCTGTCAAAGTGTTCTGCATATTTGTGTAGCTTTTTCTGGCTGCACACGCAGTCATAAACAGAGGTCTTTGGTAGTGTGGATTCCCGCATGATATACGCACTGCAAATTGTTTTCCCACCCTAAAGATTTTTTGAGTCTTTATAGTAAATATTAGGTGCATGGAATACGGCCTGTCCATAAAAGTAGCAAACTTTGGAAACTGTTAAGAATAGCAAGTGTTCATTATTCATGTATTCCTTATCATATATTTGAAATTCATCTGAGCTGCTTTAAGTACATTTAATCTCTGATCTCACTAATCTCATTAATTACTGTGGCACAGGTTATGAAATAATTTAAAAACAGCGTGTGTAATGAATTAATCTGACATTCTTCAATGCTGTGTATTGTAACATGGCCACAATTTTTGCTTTCAAGTACCTTATTAAATAATGATATGAATTGCCTTAATTCTTTATTAGGAAGGTCTAATTAAAAAAATCCTTTTAAAATTGATTTTTTTAAGGAAAGTAAAATCTGTATTATGACTGTTTTTCATCAGTTACTGTTTAAGAAAGAGGACTATGAGGTGCTTTATTCTTAAGTGCCTCTGAGGTAGATCAGTTTTAACTAGCAAATTGAGATTTTTAAGCGATGCAGTGTGCTTTTGCAGCCTCAATGTAGTTTTAAAAGAAACACCCAAACCACTTTTACGAAATTCTGCATTAAAATTTAAAACACAAATACCTGCCATTTGCAAAAGAAAGTCTATCTCTTTAGGAAGCTGCGGTTCGGTGGGTCAGTCTCCTTTTTTCACATGCATGTGTCCTCTCTGGTATTGTCTCCCTCTGCTTCTCCCTTTCTGCCTTTCCCCTCCCTCCTTCCCTCGCTCCCTTTGCATACGTGTAGTCTTCTCTGGAACTAAAGTGTTTCTCACAGAGCTAAGGAAAATCGGGCTGTGGCAGTAGTTTGATCAGTCTGAAAAACAAGCTGTAATTGCTGCATCTTGAATTATGCCGAAAGGTACACCACCTTTGAAAAACGTAACGTATGATAGATTATTGCTCAATGGATGATTACTTAGACAATTTTGTTCCCCACGTTTGGGCTGTTTTGCTTCATTTTCAAAGCAACCTGTTCACCTACAGTGGATGAAACGGAATTAATACGGTATGTGCTATGTTAGAGTGGTAACACACAAGGGAGAACCTGGATAACAGAGTTTATTTTATTGTGTCTCCCTTTATCAACATCGACCTTCTCTCGAGATAATCAGAACAAGCTGGAGGAAGAATGAACATTCGCGGGGTGACCTTTGAGGAAACAAGTCACCCGGAAATGACCATAACTTGGCCAGTCAGCTTTCACATTTTTTCCTTTCCACCTCCCCCCTTGTCCCCGCTCCAGTCTTGGGTAACATTGACTTCCCCAGAACCTCCTGTTCAGGCACTAATCTTTCCTAATGCCTCTCAAACTTGTTATATTACTTTTTGAATAGTGTGGTTAGAAGTTAGAAAGGTAGCTCTGACAAAATGTCATTAAGGTGCCTTAGTGTGAATTAACACGGTTAATGGAGGTACTCATGACTGACTCGTTGACCCAGTACTAGGCTCTTGTGGAATTAATGGATGCCAGGGGATCAACCTTTTGGGAGGAAAAGAAAGAAAGAAAAAGAAAGGGCAGCTTTAAAACCTTGGAGTGAACTATATTAGAAAAGTGAAAACGTCTGGCTTGGATTTGATTTCATTCGGAGGCCATAAAATGGTATACCCTTAGCAAAACATATTAAACAGAAACGTCAGATTTGATGCAAGTGGTGTACAATTATAATAGTGTTAATAGTGGTCCTCTATCACCCCAAGACATATTTTTAAAGTTTATTTCTCAGCAGCCTGGATTTGTCACAGGATTGTAAATTAGAAAATGCATTTGGGGATGTTTTCCTATATGAAGACACAAGGCATATAATACTGTTAACTATACCTTGGGGTTTTAGTATAGCTATTAAAATAAACTAGAGATCACATTTACAGACAAGAAATGTCTGTTATAATATTCATTTTACCCTTTTTTTACACCCTTCAGTAGCTTTACTGCGTCATTCTTCACCTGAGAAGAGCCAAGCTTCTCGGGCAGTTTGAAAGGTAGCTGACTATTAAATGATAGAAAGCTAACCTGTCTTATTAGAAGTGTGAATGAAAGGGGAGCAGAGGAGGTTACCAGCTTGTGAAATGTCAAGGACAACTAGACAGAAATTACTGCAAATAGATTTAGATCACTAGAATCCCTATTTTTATTAACTCTTTGAACTCTAGATATTTCTTGTGGTAAGAAATTACCCATGACAGGTTATGTAGTTGGAAAGATTTATTTAGAACCTTTGATATGCTTTGGCAAGAGCAAAGAAACCATAAAATGGTATTGAATTGTATCAGTTAATGCAAAATTATATATCAGCTGCATGGCATACAATAACAATATGCATCTAAAATGATTAATTTGTCTGTGAATATTTTAAAAATACCAGAGTTTAAAAAAATATTTGTCTTCTGTATTTTTTTTTCTTTGCATTCCCTCATTTTATGCCCGCAAACTGATGTAACTTCTGGGGAAGCTTTTTTATGTTGTTATTTTTGATGTTTTCCTTCATGTCTTGATTTACACTGGCTAACTCAGTGTTTGTAGTGTAGGAAGAACATATTTTGAGATTTGTCTTTCATCAACATTTGTAGCTTGAAACATAAAGTTCTCAAAATCGTGGTAGCCTCAAGCAAGCATTCCCTTGCATAGACCTGGCATTGCATTGACCTTTTACTCCTAGTGCCACTGAAGGTGCAACAGGAGTTTTAAGGATCCACTTATCAACTATTCTGTCTGTCAAGTGGAAAGCAGATTGGGAGACAGAAGGTCCTCTGTGTCCCATCCCCTGGTGTAAACACCATCCCTAAGAGACATTTTTCCCCTGCTAATTTCTGAGTCTCCTTGTCCTATCTTTAGGCTGAATTTAACAATGACCCTTCTAAAGCATGAAGCTGTGATTTGTAAGAAACTATGTTGTATGGCAAATTACATTGTGCATAAAAATGAATGAAAAATAGCAGATGCTGTCAGAAAAGTATGCAATCTTAATCTCTGATCTAAAAACCACAAAGGTTGATAAAAACATTTATTTTGGCTTCTGTGTGATGAACACACAACAAAATATAATGAGGCCAAAGTATATATAGGAGTAAATTAAGTTATGTACTGTTTAGGAATAATTCTACTAGCTAATTTGGGGAGATTAAAAGAATATTTTACACATCTGTAACTAAAACTTAAGCAATGTAGCAATACAGAAGGTAAAATCATTGTCCTTCATTTGGACTTTTAGGAGCTGAAAGGCTGTAGAACTGGTAGCATACTGCTTTCCAAATATGTAATAAACTACACGAAGAGAAAACAGTGATTTTTTTTCTCTCTATCTGGCATGGACTGATAGCTAGGACAAGGGCAAATGAGCTTAGATTCTGTAGTGAAAGATTCAGGCCAGGTGTTAGGTAAAACTTCCTTGGACGAAGACTACTGAAGTCAGTTGATGGAAGGATTGTAGAGTTGCTGTCACTCAAATTCTGGGACAACAGGGTAGACAGATATCTGGCAGGAAAGATGGTGTAGCTGAACCTCTTCTGGAATGGAGAAATGGGCAAGATCGTCTCTCCAAATGTGACCCTGAAACAGATATTTGAGGTGTTTGTTCCCTGTCCTTAGCAGGAAAAGCACCAAAGGATGGTCTCTCTCTAGCCATAATCTTTATCAGAATATGAACTGGCACAAACCCAGTCACGAAACAAAGAAAACCCTAACTCTGGCTGAGAAAAATGTAAATAAGGTTTTGAAAATAACTCTAGCCCTTGCTAGTGTTATCCTTTCCTTCATTCTTGTGTTCATTCTTGAAACTTTCAGTGGCTTCTTGGTTAAAGCAATTCTCCCTGGGCCCCACTTGTCATCTTGCCGTCTCCACCGAGGTTCACTCCTGTCTGCTCCTTCCTTTTCCCCGCCACCTCCCAGGCTCCGTCCTTGCTGCCCGCTCCGTCCTTGCTAATCCTTCCTCTCCTGCTTCTCCCAGCTTGTGCTTCTCCTAGCGAAGCGTGCTCGGGGGCCCTGGGGAAGGGAGCATTCGCCTTTCCATCCTCACCCGGCGCCTGCCGTTGCCGTGAGGTAGAAGAGACAGCTTCTTCATTTTTTCAAGAAGAGACGGCTTCTTCCTTTTTTCACAGCAGAATAAACAGTGAGCACATAAACCCAAACCTTTCTATCATACTCCTCGAGATGAGTTGCATTTTCTGTGCTTCTAAGTAGCTAAATACACATTTTGAAGATTTTTCCAACAGTTAGCAAGTTCATACTTACGGAGTGCCACAATATTTCATAATGGGTTTGTGTTTTAGTATATATTCATTCATTCTCTAGAAAAGAGAAGGGGATGGATTTATCTGAGCTATTTTTAAGCGTTGTGGTTTCTTAGTCTAGCCAATAGTGGAGACAGCAAAATTGCAAGAGGAGTATCAAATGCTACCAAAGAAAACTGAATGGTTAAAGCAAAGTATAGGAAATGTATAAGTATCTGGGAAAGGTCACATGTGACATTGTTCGTATCTCAAGAAAAGGTTCAATTCATGCTAAATAGTACTCAAATAAGCAAACAAAATTTTAGGCTGCACTAAAAAATAACAATGACGAGAATGCTGAGACTATAACACAGTAGGTTTATTAAATTTTTTGGAAATGCTATGTTTAGATTCATTACTTGGACTAAAGAAAAATAAAATACCAGGAGATGTGTAACTGAAATGATGAGGGTTCTAGAGAGAGTGTTATTTGAAGAGGATTTAAAAGTCTGGCACTGGTTAGTTTCCAGAGCACAGGAGTAAGACAGGTCAAACTAAACATATACAACACAATAAATCTTATGAAGAAAGTTAATCGCATGCTTTCTATTTATTCTATTTCTATTTATGTTTTCTGCTATACCAGACAAGGGAACATTAAATTACACTGAAAGCAAATAGCAACAAAGATAAAATTACTAAATGGAAATATCCTTAAAAATATTCAGTGACTTACATCCCTTTGTTTCAAGATACCCCTGAAGTCAGAAGGTTAGTAGAATTCAGTTAAACACTAGATGTGTCTCTGGGTAGCACAAACCTTTCAGATACGTTAGATGTAAAGGTTCACAATTAGATCCTAGGACTTACAAAACTGAAAAATGAAATTTAAGAATTAATGTATCTTTGATGGAATAAAAAACTGGCTTATTATGTGACATTACAGGTTAATACACCACCATGTTGCCTAAAAAATGGTAATAATTAAAAGCAGTGCTATGTGTTTCTAGGCTTTTATACAAAATACAAATAAGCTGCTTACTTTTTTCTTTAATAAATGCTGTTTCATATGAATATTGACTTTTAATTTAGTTTTGACTTTAAAATATTTCATCATTCTGAGGTCCTTATGAATTTTTCCTTTCTTTAAGGCAATGCTCTTAGTTTGTCAGTGATTTGTATGGTAGCACATGTTGGGTTGTGGCCAGCTCTTAGTCCCAAGTTAGTAGTAGTCTGTGGAGCTCTAGAAAGATTAATGTCTAGTTTTCTCCAACTGCAAGGATCGGTCCTTCTTCTTTGGGCTCCATTGGAGAAAACCAAAGGGCTTCCTCAGGAACCTGAGGGTTAGTGAATCCTGCTTAGGGGAAAGGGGAGAAGTTTGCTTTTAGAAATACTCTGAGTAAATTAGAGGTATTTAATCAAACTTAAGATTGTCAGTAAAATAATCTTTTTTCTTTTAACCTTATAGGATATTCAGGATTGATTTTAGTTTGGCTTTGCTCTAGCTGCTGTTTTATTATTTACTGCATGTAATATTTTAAATTTTTTTTGTCTTTTTGAAATTACAGCTCGTTTCATAATGAGCTATTCAAGCTCAGGCATGTCTCACTTGGTTAGTATTTTGCACTGGTTAGATATTGATTGGCATTGCATTTTAGTCTAATCTGAATTTGGACTCTTTGTAGTATATTAAAAATGATGTAAAGAAGCAAGTAAATTGCCTCCCTAAACATACTTAAAAATATAACATAAATAGTTTCTTTTTTAAAAAAAAATGAATAAATTTGAAACGACCATCTATGCTTTAACTGCTTTATTCTCTGTGGAGTTGCAGATCAGATTTAATTAGATAAGTTTGTCTCTGCAGTGATTTTTTTTTTTTTTTATGCTTCACATGTCTGCAGCCTTTGAAAGGACCACAAAGAGACTCAGGTTTCAGGTGCTGTGTCATCAGTTCTGATCATGTTACACAACTGAATGCCATAATGCTTTTAACAATGTAATTTAGTGAATTTAATCCATATCTGGATATTAGAAAAGAAGTAGTGGGCTTTAAAGCTTTTTTGTTATTGCAGTTCAATACCTGCTGCTAAAATAATAGATGGCAACAAATGGTGATATTTGTTATGTCAAAACGCATTTCTATATAGCTATCCTGGAAATTGGGAAAAACTTCACACCCTAACTGATCTATAATGTATTAATACACTGCAGATGATCTTTACTACTCAGTTATTGATCTCCACAGTTAAAATGTCATCTATTTCTGTTTTAAGGACATTTGTTTTACTGACATTTTTCTCTCCATTTATTTTTTCTTTTTTCTTACAGTAGAAAAATTCATTCACCCTGAATTCTTTTTCCTTATATAGGTAATCAAATTGCCACCTATTCTTATGCAATTAAAGAATATTGAGAAAGTAAAATCAAGACAGTGTTATATCAGCAACTTTTTTTCCCCCTTTTAAGTAGTTTAGTTAAACAGTGATTAAAAAATCCAACATATTTATAGTATTGAAGGCCTAGCATACAGTTTCTTGTACCTGAAGAGGTCTCCTTTATTGATATGCACAGCTTTTCCAAAGTTAGGCTTTTCATAAAAACAGATATGGGAAAAATAAAGATTGAATATTTCACGATGAAAAATATGTTTAACCGTAAGTACAAGAAAACAGATCATAAAACTTCTTAAACAAGTGCATAGAAACATAAACAGAAGCAGGAATGCTCTAGTGTGTACTACAACAGAGCCAGATTCTGGCAGCACCTCTTAGCATCTCCGTATAAATGTAAAGTCTCATTGTGTGTTTTCTCCTTGCTAGGAGCTAATTCCAGAGTTTTACTACCTACCAGAGATGTTTGTCAACAGTAATGGCTATAACCTAGGAATCAGGGAAGACGAAGTTGTTGTGAATGATGTTGATCTCCCTCCATGGGCCAAGAAGCCTGAAGACTTTGTCCGTATCAACAGGATGGTAAGCTGCACTTTAGTTTAGCCTAAGTAAGGAGTTCTGTGTTTTAACAAGCTCACTTAATGCTGTTTTTCATCTCTTTAGAACTAGATTTATAGAAATAAAATAGAAAGTGAAGGAGAATTTGCATTCTGTCTTGCTTGGCAGAACCCTTTATTTTACAATGGATTGTCCTTCCACATGCCCAAATCATGCAAAATGAAATTCAGTTATTTACTCTCTCATGAGAAAGCGTCAGATGGGTATGAGCTGGACAATACAGGATAGCCTGAAAAATTTCAGTGTGTTCCTCCTCACCACCTTCTACATCAAAAAAGAAAAGGTTATTATAAATGCTGGTATCTTGCAAGATATATTATATTCCTTACTCAGCTGAAGCTATGCACTTGCTGTTTATCAGAGATGAACTGGAAGTGTAGAAATGTGAACATAAGACAGCAACTGCAGTCTCTGAAGAAATTTTGCAGAAGAACTGCTCTGATGTAAATCACCATGAAGTCTGCAGAATTTAAGCATGAAAAACATTTATTTATGTTGTATATTTTTGCTTTAATTTGATAGATAATGAATTTCTTGATAGAGTTAATACGTATGTATGCTTCTAGTAATTTTTAGGAAAAACAAGGAATATTCTGATGTTTTGGCCAGCTATAGTTCAATTCATGGTTCTGTTCTGGAAATGGATGTCCCTTAAAATGCATATTGCTTGTCTTGCTTATAGAGTCAGGCCTATACTTTCAATAAGCTATGGGTTTCCATACAGTTGCAGAACTGTTCGGCTTGTGCGTTATTCCCTATAGTGCTTTTGTGGTAGCATTGTAAGTCTAGCACTTTGTTTTCTTCTAGTCAGTTTGGCAATTTAATTTCAGGAACTGTCTGTTTAAAGAAAATTGTTCTTCCGGAGCTGATAGAGAAAATAGCCATATGAAGTTCAAAAGAATAGAAGGCTATTATAAAAACAAACCTATTCCTAGATGTATATGATTTAGAAGCGCCCTCCATTTAGAAGAGTAAACGGTTTGACATATGTACAGCAGTCTCCTAAGGAAGTGATGGCAACTTCATCACTTGAGACATGAAATGCACTACACAAAGCGTGAGAAATGTGTTCCAGGGAGTAGTCCTTCATTGGTAGGAAGAAGCTGAACAACATTTTCCTTCTTTTTCTTGGCTGATTTCTCTTTTAGCTGCATATATTGTGACATTCTTCCTAAAAACAAGTAATTGTCACAGCTGGCGGCAATAAATTCAGGTGCAATTTTACTAGCAAAGAAGGAGGTGGCCTCAAAGGATCACTACACTCCTTTAGCATTCTCTAGCGTGGGATGCGCAATCACAGGTACGTGTCTCTCGAGTGCCCGTATCGCTGCACAGAGCCCTTTTTTTGAGTTGTGGTTGTGGCTCAACCTGAACTGGGCCCAGGAGTAAGCACACTGAAGTGGACCAAGAGGTTTAGTTCTGACATCTGTAAGAACAGAAGTGTGATACCTTAGTGAAAAAGGATAAACAAGCTGCCACCTATTGGGGAATATAATGAGAGATGCATATTAATGACTCCCTTTGGGAAATTTTATAAAGAACGTTCCTTCTTGTATCCTAAATTGCATTTTCTCCATCTTTCCTTTCCACAAAGATGGAATGATTAATAGGAGGATGAAAGTCGCTATATGATAAGAGATTACTTGAAGAAAAGCTTTAGCTTTAGTTTATTTGATTTCTCTTGTGCAATTTGTGCTTTTTAGAAGAAAGCATAGGATCTCTTTACAGGAAATTTTTGTGCTGTT
This sequence comes from Haliaeetus leucocephalus, assembly GCF_000737465.1. Taxonomy (NCBI): domain Eukaryota; kingdom Metazoa; phylum Chordata; class Aves; order Accipitriformes; family Accipitridae; genus Haliaeetus; species Haliaeetus leucocephalus. The sequence continues at coordinate 8,259,342 of NW_010972787.1, forward strand.
GAAGAAAACGGCTGCTTGAGTGAATTTAGAGTATAGCATTTATGTCCCTTCAGAACTATACTTGCAAGAAAGGCTGATAGTTAAAAGCTGGAAATACCTTTTAAATATTAAGCTGTAATAGCACTAATGACTGATTCCATGTGTGTGTTAGTATGCTCAGATTGCCAGGAGACAGACAAACTGATGTTAAATTAAAGTAGTATTAGAATTACAGGCTTCAACTAATTGAGTATTTCACAGATTTCTAAAATCAGAAACGATCTCACGTATTATACCCTTCCTATACTGTCTTCCACCCCTGTCCCCACAGATGTGAGCATCCTGCCATTATTATACGGTTTTGCCTGGAGGCAGTTTCTGCATGGCCTTTATTCATCCCAGCATCTACTTTTAGCAAGAGCATGATCAGTAGTTAAAATTTGCTTCTACAGAGATACATGCTATCTTCAAGTGAGCAATCTGATGAAGTTCACAAATGATAATAAAGTTGGGAATTGCCTAGAAAAAAGGAGAAAGAGGCATAGATTTGATTGAATTAGATGCAGAAAATACACCAAAAATCACCTTGGGAGGAAAGAATTAAAGGTAGTCAATATGAAGCAGAAGTCTGGAAACAAAAACAGTACCAAAAATAGAGCAGCAGCGAGGGAAGGGTGACAATGAGCAGCAATTAGATTAGATAAAACTCTGTAATTCTATATTCACCAGAAATAAGTGTATTTTAATGCCATCTATGGAGAATCATTGCATCACAGAGGATGTAAACAGTTGTACCTGTCTATGGTCCTTTTGAGACTGCACCTGGAATATTGGATTCACTTCTGGGCGACTAGATGACAGAAGAAGTATTCACATTTGGATGGAGTTCAGAGGATAGAAGCAAAGTGGATAACTTTGGGAAGAGCATGATACATGCATAGTTTTTTTTAAAGCGTATTATAAAGTAACAAGTAGCTAAAGAAGGATAATCCCTTGCATGAAAATGCAGATAGTATATGTAGTAAGGAGTAATGGAATTACATTTTGAAAGTGTAATAATTTGAACGTGTAATAATTTTTCAGAAAAACTTCCTCATGTAGGGTTTTATTAGTGGATACAGCAAACTGCCCCTATGCTCTCTTTTTGGTCACTAGAACTAGACTGGCCAAAGTATGGAACAAATACAAAGTGACTGGAAAATTTGACATTCCCTACCTAATTCCGTGTTTTGAACCGTCCAGCAGATGTATTATTCAGTTAGGTCATCCCCAGGCGAAACGTTGGCTGTTATACAAGAATCTATCTTGAGAAAAAAAAAAAAAAAAATAGCCTGGGTGTGGTGCTGACGTGTAAAACACAGCAAGCTTGTGCAAGCCTGGAATTTCTACAGGAACTTAGCAAAGCAAGGAGAGAACATGTTTACAGGAAAGCCACAGAAAATTGAGGAATATTTCAAGTAAGTGTTATCCTGATCCATTTTCTAATGAAATCAACAGTAGTCACTTCATTTCAGTGGAAAGGATCCTATGTGATACCGCATAACATAGTGGGATCTTGTTTTTCCCTAGCTGACAATGTTTTCTTCTGTTCATACATATTTTTTGCTTGCTGCAGGCATATATAATGTGTAATTTTATGTGCGAGTAAATACAAATCCTTATATACAGCCTACTTGCACATTTATGAATGTAAACATTTTCTTTAAATAACAGCAAGAATTTCAGCTTTTCATCCTAAGACTTAGCAAGGCAACTAGAGAACAGCCTAGAAAAAGTCACAGAGGCACAGTGACATAAATCAGCGTAATTTAACCAATTGGTTAAGAAGCTTTACTAAAATCCTGTGCAAATTAATAAATGGCAGGCAGGGTTTTGGTGGTGTTTTATTCGATTGTTCAGCTGGGTGTTTTACACTTCTAACTAAACACAGAAATGGAAATGGTTTTCCATCCGAAGAGATTCCTTTCAACTTGTGAAAATTAGACTTATAAAGACTAGAAAAGACATTCAGTCAAGTTACTTTTAAGACCTATTACAGTAGCTTCTAAAGCACTCAGTGTATACATCAGGGATTGTTGTACCAGTTTTATTTATCCATACAAAGCTAGACTGATTACTACGGAGTTACTCATGAAACATTAATAAAGCACTATGTTCAATGCTAACATGATTATGGTCTGACCTCGGCGATGGCACAAAGGACAGAGGCAGAAAGTGTCCCTGATAACATTACCCTAATGCTGGGCTCATCAATCATAATCTCCCAGTTTACCAGGAAAAAAACCCCACGCATAAAACCTTCCACAGATGTGCATCTGTAGTCCTACTCAGCCTCTCAGTCCCCACAGACTTAGAGCGGTCCTGAGAGCCAGAAATAGAACAGATTCAGTCAGTAAGTCAAGCATGTTAAATCAAGGCAGGGAGCACCACTGCGAAACACTGAAGCAGAGCTTTTATAATAAGTATTCTTTAGTTTTGAAACAAAAGATGCAAGACTGTGTAATTCAAAGTTAATTATCATGATATTTTCATTATGGCTTATGCACATATTAAATTACAAATTACAGCATTGAGTAAAATGCATTCACTATAAATTACATTTTTGAGAGACTAAACGGTGTCCTGTTTTTGTTATACATATTTTGTTCCTATTACATAACTGTTACTAAGATTGAATTTTCTTTCTGTCTTTGAAATGATTTATTTGCGCTCTTCTGCTGCCAATTACATTTTTGTACAGTTCCCTGGCTATTCAGAAGCATGCATAGTATTTCATAATTAAAAAGCTTCTTGAATAGTCATTAGAAACATCTATTATGAAATCACTGTGCTATGAGGATCTGGAAGATTTATCTTTTCTCCTCATTGTTCAGCAGCAGTTGACATTCCTTTTTTACCAGATAAGCAGTAGATAAAATTTGATATTACTTCCTCAGTGGTAGCTTTGATTTTATTTTGTGTTTTGCCAAAGTTTGTTCTCAATGCAATTAAAACTCATTCAGCTAACAGGGGTTTCAATCTAATTTGGAAATGACAGTGATTTATTTTTTTTTAAAGCTTTCTAAATCTCTGAAGAATCTTATTTACATCTTGAAGACGCTCACATAAAGGACCAGTTTCTGTGCAGACATCCCTGAATAACCCAAATCTGTAGAATGCACTTCTGTGGAACTTTTATTAAAATGTTACTTAGTTTAAACAAACATAACTAATTTCAGATATCAGTATTGCCTGTTATTTTATGACGAGAGTCAAAGATTTTGCTCAGATAATCAGCACAAGAAATGGTAAATGAGGCAGAGGAATATTAGGCAGAGAGCATATCTATATTCAATGGCTGCAGAGGAGCACAGATGTAAGGGCAGAGAAGAAAAACCCAGCTCACAGGCTGAAAGGGACAATGGTCTGTTACAGAGCAGATCTACAGAACCACAGTGTCTCAGAGTAGTTTTAAGAAAATATTTTTAAATATCCTGAATATAAGTTAGTAGAAAGATGCTGCGACCGGAGTTCTTGGGGAGGCAGACGGCGTATAGCCGTGGAGGGGAGGGACACGAGGCAGGCGCTGCAGAGAGGGGCAGGGGTGGCGGTGGTCCAGGTGAGGGGCAGCATCGGAGCTCTCCTCTTCTCTGGGGACACAAAATACCTGGGTAACGCAAAAGGTCACGTTAGAAAGAGGGTGGAATAGTTTATTTTATCAGAGCTCCTGAGACTTTACACGGCGCACAGTGTGCATTAAAATAAAGACTAATGCCTCCTACTGGAATCACTGTAAAAAATAATTTTAACATCAAGTTCGGATGAGCAGAGAGGAAAGAGTGCAGTGTTCCTACTGCACAAAGGGCTGAAAAGAGCTATAGTGATTGATGCCACTAAACGGTGGCTTGGCTCATATTAACTTTATTTGGTTTATACATAAACATAAACTTACTGATACGTATTTACATTTTACACCACCACAGGTCAGATTTTCAGCCTATGGAACATGTGTGCATACACTTGCCTGCAAACACACAAAACCCGCAGTACTTTTACTTTAAAATACGTGTACACTAGATGTATAATGATGCTTGCGATTTACCTATTAGCAGTAAAAGTCATTCCATTGAAAACTGTGACATGGGAGAATCCTTACTCAAAACAAAACCCATGAAAAAATACTGACTGGAATGCTGCTGTTTGAAAATGAAGCCCTAGTAACAGTGGTTCTACAAGCAAGTTCAGTTTGAGAGTGCCTGAATAAAACTCGGTTTTCTGTACATTTTAAGTATAATAAAAAACAAGCTGGATATTAGCTCATTTCTGTTTAACAGTAATAATCTTTAAAACCCATAAATAATATTACATAATTATATAAGTAATAATTAAAAAATGGGTTCCTTCTATTTCATATTGAAAATATGCTCAAAAAATTAAAGGCCCCCAAATGCTTTACAGCCAAAATATTCTTGAAAAATGCTGTTCTTTAGGGTCATCACCAGCCTATTTTAAGGATATTATTGTTACCGTTTTCTGTATGTTGTTCCTACTGTACCTACAAATTATTTTTTACACAGAAAATTCCCTCACCCTATTCCCTACTGAGCATTGCATATTCTTGAGAAACCAAACGATGTACTGTTGACAGGGAACAGCTCATAAATTTTCAGGAGGCCCTTACACGGAGGGGGAGCAGCCTGTGCATTAGAGCAAATTAGGGAGAGGATTCGGCAAGTATCGCATGAGTGGTGTTGCAAAAGGACTTGGGAGAAACATCAGCAAACCAGGTCAGACCTGACATCAGAAGCTTTATCCTGACTAAGTGAATCCAGGTTATAAAGCCCACATCAGGAGCCTTGGCTGCGCCGAGGGCCAGGTAGGACTTGGTAGCCTTTCAGTGGCCCATTCTTGAGTGCACCCTACCTGCCGTTTGTGCTCAGCGCCGTACGCCACAGGACACCCCAATGGGGAGGACGTGGACATCCATGCATCATCGCATCCCGCAGCCGGGACTCCGCTTCACAGCTCCGGCTCCTCTCTCCATCCTCCGCTCTGGTCTCTGCCCCGAATCCCCCACTGCGCCGGTCTTCCACCGCACAGCGCCTGCCAGGCACGGCACTCTCCGTCCCCTCGCTACCACCAACATCCTCACAGCCTCCCCGACGGCAGCTCTTCTGGCTTCCGATTTTGTGCGGAGTTCTGAACTTTATAGTTCAAAATAATTAAAATCACTCCTTACAAATTTCCCCAAAGTTTCCCCAAGAAACTAAGGTTCTTCCCCAAGGGACTAAGGACACCAAGGTTCTTTAAAGAACCATTAGACCTATAAAGGTAGTACAATAAATCAGCTCAAAAAATGGGAGACAAAGACGTGACATGCTGCTCTTAAAAAGTAGCTCGTTTATTTTAAAAGTTATTAAAGAACCATTCATCCATGTGAAACAGAAGTTCTCCAAACCTGCCAGGGTCAGTAAGACCTTCTCCGGAATGACAAGCTGCTGAATAAGGGCTGGTCATGCAAGTAGAAACTGCCTCAGGGAAACATAGCATAGGCATTCAACCCTCCTAACCTTGAAGGTCAAAGAAAGTGTACCCCCCCAGTGAGCAAGACTGGCAAACTGGTAGCCACAGATGAGGAGAAGGCTGAGGTACTCAACAACTTTTTTGCCTCAGTCTTCACTGGCAAACTCTCTTCCCACACTGCACGGGTGTTGGACTAGATGATCTTTAATGGTCCCTTCCAACCCAAACGGTTCTATGACTCTAACACCAGAGAGAGGATGTTAGAGGAGATAATGGGTGAAATATGCTCATTTGACCCAAGCATTTCTTTTTAAAAATTTACTGTCCCACCTTTAAATTGTCAAATTTTTGCTGTTTTCCTGAAATGCTCTCCATATTCTAGAAATAATACTGCTATTTTTGACCAAAGCAAATGCCTAACAATTTTTTTGTTAATTACTTTTTAATAAATAATAAATACAGGTGCAAAAGAAACTTATAAATATGCAGAGTTTGGAGGAGGAAGAGAATGGCTAGGCTGCTCACTGTAAGTTGGTCGGAGATGGATGCTGGAAAGACAACAGGCTTTAAATTCTATTTTAAGTTTTATTATGTACAAAGGAACATTAAAAATTGAGCATTTAAATGTTAGGAAATGCTTTATTTATGGTTGCTGTGGCATACTTAATTTTATCCTTGCGTGCTATCATCCTGCATGCTAAATGAGGTAAAAGTACTATGAAAAAGATTATATGGGATAATGTAGTTGCTGACTATATCTTGTTGCACACGCACAATACAATATAATTCAGGATCTGGCATTTCTTAATTATCGATTGGGAGACATGCTTTGAAACCAAATAGTATTAGTTTAATAGTATTTAGTATTAAGTAGTATTAATGCTATTTAAATAATATTACTTGCAATTTGCATATGATGGCCTCTGATTTTGAAAAGGAAGAAACAAATTTTTATATGGCTCTCTGCAACATTTCTTTATAGCTTTTTATGTTATCCCGAACTTAAGCCCTTGAAAACTGAGCTCCATGTCAGCTATTAAGCCTGAGCCTTCCCATCCATTTTCCTCAGAAACAAGAGTCACTGGTTTCGGCTGAGAAGGGTCCAGTTTTCCACCAAAGCAGAGTTCCTCTTCCATGTGGAGCATGGCAGGGAGAACGTCTGAGGAACGGTTGCCTGATCACTCAGGGAGCCAGACCCGTGTGGCTGCCCTGACTGTGGCTATTCCTGGGGGTGGGCAGGGGGCTGCTGCCGGTGGGCAGTGCATGCGTTGTACTACGCACAATATCCCATGAGTAGCCCTGAAGCAGCCTCCTTTTGATGTAAATGAGTAAAATGAAAACAATTTTTTTCCCAAAGTTTATCCCCCTGTAAAATTTGAACTTTTCCTGGGGCAGACATGAAACCCTGTCCTAGCTGGAAGGTGTTTGTGCGAAGTAGTGGCACTGTGCTAGAAACAATGGAGGAATTAGGATTTCTCAGGGGAAGAGAAAAAAAAAGCCACAGTCTTTGAGAATGAAAAATATTAGATAATGTAATAGAGAGGGTTGCTGCCAGCTCTGCCTATATGCAGTGAGTAGTAGTAAGCTTGACATAGACGTTTACATAATAAATTGTATTAAGGCTGGGGTGGTTTTTTTTTCAGAGCGAGCCAGGCTCTTTTTAGTGGTGCCCAGTGACAGGACCAGAGGCAATGGGCACACACTCAAACACAGCAGGTTCCCTCTGGACATCAGGAAAGACTTTTTTACTGTGAGCGTGACCGAGCACTGGCACAGGTTGCCCAGGGAGGTTGTGGAGTCTCCAGCCTTGGAGAAATTCCAAAGCCATCTAGGGACAGTCCTGGGCAACCAGCTCTAGGTGCCCTGATGGAGCAGGGGGGATGGACCATGTTATTTCCAGAGGTCCCTTCCAAACTCAGCCATTCTGTGATTCTGGGTTGGTTTGTGGTTTGTTTTTTTTCTTCTAACAAACTAATTGGAAGTTAGTTGCCAGATCTGAGAACTGAACTGCACTTGTCCTGATCAAAGGGAACTAGGTATATGACACTGTACAAAATCAGGACTGTGACGGAGTTTGGGCAAAGACACATATAAAAACTTGGTCAATGAACCCTGAATCTTTATTTTAATACCAGTTCCTGTTTATCGCCGTTCTTCTGTGAAGGTAGCATTAGGAAGGAAGGAACGAGTGTGCCAGGATGGCATCTTAAATACATGATGCGTCTTTATAGGAGAATGATTTGTGTATCCAGGTATGGGCTCATGGGAAACTCAGATAGGTAATCTGGTTGAGGTAAGGAGAAACTGTGCAATGCCTTCAGCTTTCGAAAGCTCCGGTTCAGGCAAGGATCTCTCCTAAGGATGCCAATCATGTCTGATACAGGCACATTGGTTGGATCAGGCTCAACGGTAATACTATCATCATTTCCTCCATCTAGAATTAATCTCTTTCCATATGCTGAGCAAAGAATAGCAATCCTTGAACCAGTTTTTAAACTAGCGAGTTGCAGCCTGTGTTTTCTCCGGTGAACCAACCTAATGCCAAAACTGAGTGTGAAAAATGCTTTTCTCCTTTGAGAAATCAGTCACAATTCACATACTGAGTTCAGAACCTCATTTTGCCAGTACAGCTTTTTAATCCTCAAGTTTCCATTTTAGATTTAAGACTAATTAGAACTAGTTGGAAAATGAGTTGGAAGATTGGGTTTTTGAAATTGTTTTCCCATTTTCATCAGTTTTTCTTGACAAATTACCTAACTTATTTGACAAGCCCAAAAATTAATAATTAAAATCCTTGCAGCTAGGAGAAACCCAGTAGCTGAGAAGAAAATTAGCATGATATAAAGCTGAAGGAAAGAAGGATATCTTTTTAGTGTTTCTCTCAATATAATTAGTTCTGGTTTTTAATTTTTGAAGGATTTCAAATATATCAAATAAGCCTGAACAGGAAATGTAATGATACCCATTATGTTTCCTCAGTTAATAGGAAAAGGTAGGATGTAATTTAAGCATGAAATTGTGAGATGGAATTTACTTCCTAACTCTGAATTTCACTTGCAGGCCCTGGAAAGTGAGTTTGTATCATGTCAACTTCATCAGTGGATTGACCTTATATTTGGCTACAAGCAACGAGGACCAGAAGCAGTGCGTGCACTCAACGTTTTCCACTACCTAACGTATGAAGGCTCCGTGAACCTGGACAGTATCACTGATCCTGTCCTCAGGGAGGTAGGTGTTTACTGCCATTTTGTTCTAAAAACTACTGCCGTCTCACAAGAAATGGTACTTTTTCCATCTTTCACTGCTGGAGAAAATTGTTGTGTGTGACTTGATTCAGAACTTGGGCACTGGGTGACTTCAGAAGCAAGCGTTAAAAAACTAGCAATAAAACAGATGTCCCAAAGTATTTTGTTTGCTTGAAGTTACTAATATATTTAATGGTCAGTTTGATATGGGAAATTATAATGTAACGGATATATTGTAATATGTGTTCTGCTTCTTATAATTTACTTTTGTTAAGTTCACTTAGTAGAACTGAAAAGCTGAAAGAAAAAACTGCATCATAGTCCATAGGGAAAAAAATCTAACCTTTTCAGTCAGATAATGTTGGTGTGAACTTGTATCTGAAAAAGAATATATTTGCTAGAGTGACAGTAGCAATTATTCAGATTACTTTTGCATGAAGCACATAAAGTATAATCAAACTGTTACTAATATAGAAAATGTTTGCTATTTCTTGTGCATACAAGTATTTATGTATATATGTATGTGTGAAATATATATACGTGCGTATATATACAAGTGAGCATTTTAAATTTATCAGTAAATTAACAAAAAAATTGTACTAGCTATCCTGATACATGTTTCCTTCCAGTGACTGTATTTGTTTTTAGTAAGACTATTAATTTGAATGATCATTTTCTAATATCATCCATTCATTGGCTAAAACAATTGAAATTTGGTGAAAAGTGTGAAGAAGCAACAGCTGCTAGATGAGTACCGCTGTGATGAAGCTGTACACACAATCTTCCATTCCCGCAGATAGCTGCCATCTGCTGTATGCAAAACAGTAATAATTTATACATTGCCAGGCGATGGGGTTTTGTTTGTTTGTTTGTTTGTTTTCCAGTCTTGGAGACAGAAATCTACAGATTTGAGAAAGAGATTCTAGAAAGCATTCATATTCAGCTAAATGCTGGGGTTTGGCATGTTGTTTTTTAGTAGTGCATTGTTGCATCTTGTTACATTTGGTGCTTTTTGAGGAGCAGAACTAAAAAAACATTCAGACCCCTAGCTTCCTAGAGCTGGATTTTCACACCATGCACTGCAAAGCTTATATTGTGTAAACAGTTAGTATTTGTTTAGTTTTAAGAATGGCCAGAATTGCTTTGATCCTATTGCCTCAAATATTTAAAGTTAATGTCTACATAATGGTTTTCCAGATTTAAATCTTTCAGTACGAGAAGAGTCAGTAAGGTACAAAACTGGCGATACGAAGGAGCAATGCTTTTTAAAGCATAAAACAGGTGTCAAGCACCATGAATACAAGGGATTTGCATGGCTTAAGGTCCTGATTTGCATGGGCAGACTCCTATGCCTTGACTTTAAGGGTCTACTCCCATAGGGCAGCTTGTAGGATTGAGGTCTATCTGTCTGTCTGTGCACCTTATTTAACATCTTATGACATGATAAGACTCTTCAGCTCTCCTGTGGCTCTACTTACATGCATAACTTGTCATCAGAAATTTCAAGAAATTCACGGAGATGTTTTTGTTCACTCACTTGTACATCTAACCCATGCCCTGTCAGTCAATAGCATATAAACTTCTTCTTAGGCTATTTACACCATGTAAGCTTCTAAAAGCTCTACTTTATCTTCATTGCCACAAGTTAGATTAGTAAATAAAATTCACTGTTAGCAATGAGAAGGCAACATGTCGAGAAAAAATGAATCCTCCTAATTTTTGTTATATATAGATACGTGGAGTTGTATGCATGCATTTAAAAATAGTATGCTTTCTCCTTCAAGAGGTCTCAGACTTTGGTGATTTGTGGTTTGTCATAAAAAGGTTAAAAATAGTTTTTATTAATTTTTAATCAGAAATTACAATACACCTGTAAATATAGACAGATTTAGAGCCGCCTTCTCTTTCCCTGAGCTCTATTTATGAAACTAGCAGACATTCTCTGGCCAGTAATAAAGCATTTGACATCTTGATGGTCTAGTAGATCAGGTATTTGGATGTCATGTTTCTGTTACAAGTATATATGTTCTATATGCATTGGTTTGTTGGCTTTTTTTTCCCCACTTTATTCTGGCTTTTACTAGATACTCCAGAAAATAAATTAAAAGCAAAAAGACCTTTTAAAAGCCCCTGAAGATAACTTATAAATACAGAAAGGATAGGAACAGTAGCACCTTTAAAAATAGTGATAACAATTGTTTAGTATGTTTTACAGTGGCAGGTGGTGGTGTCTGGCATCTTAACTTAGAAACACTGCAATTTAAAATTAATTCAGCTTTGCAGTTATCCAGGAAAATGCATCTCTCAGTACCCAAATGCTCTTGATGTTTATTTTCTAAATAAACTGAAACATTTTTGTTCTGTCACACAGGAGATGGTGAATGTTCTCAATAAATGGCTGTAAAATAGGCCAATCGATACAACTTTATTGGCAGCAGCCATTATCAGACCAATGGGCTCAAATACAGCAGTAGCCTCCTCAAACTGTGGCCGGTAACTAATTTCATATTGAGTCCCAGCAGAACCTGTCCAGTGAAATAAGGCTCCAAATAAAAAACCCTCCCATTTAGGTCTGAGCTGATTGAAACACATCATTTAAAAAGGCAGATCCCGTGACCTGTTCGTGCTATACTTTGGCCCTTTCACTTTCACCCTTTGCTTGAGTACCTCACTTAACCACTGAGGAATAGGTTGTCCTTAACTTTCTGTGAAGAATGGCAAAGGAGTCACTTCAGTAGCCTTCTAGCTGGAGAAAAAAAAATATATTCAATGGTGGGATAACTCATCCCTGCCATTCCTTACATTTTTGTCACGTGTGTGGGGGAGCCCTCTAAGAACTCTCTACTGCTTAACACTGAAAATATGGCTATCTTGTGCTTTTGTTCTGTTTGGACCTATTTAGTAGAAGACTCTCCATCTGGCTTGCTTGCTTCATTTTCATTTTTTGCAAATTTACAATGGGTGAAACCGGAGTGCTGGGATAGCATTAAGTTTTAGATTACTAAAGTCTATGAAATCATATATGTCTGCCCCTATAATGACTCTTCCACAGCTTAAGATCTGCACTGGATGGGTAAAATATACATGTTTCATTTAAACATACTGATTTTGATTTTTCAAACAACTTTTTAATTTTCTGATACCACAAAAAATACTTGAGCGCTATAATTTATTTCAAGTAATGATGAGGGCAACGTAAAAGTTCTGACTGAAATGTTCCATGGAATGTATAAAATTGAATTTTGTTGTTTAGATCTTTTAGGATTAGAAATTGGGAAATTCTCCAGTTCTACCAGTTCTAATGGTCTCTCTTACTCTGCACGTTGCAAAATTGTTTTCATATTATAATATGGAGGACAAAAAATATGTAACAAAATAAACATTTTTCAGGCCCCAAATTAGTTTTTTTTTTTTTTTTTTGCAACCTTTTGTTTGTATTCTATTTGTAAATTTTTCCTTTTTTAAAGTAAAAGCAGTGAGGTGAAAGCTAAAACTTGAAGAACAGCTTAAGGATATTGATTCATTCTTACTTGACAGGTGAAATCATGGTTGCAGCACTAACCACAGCAATTACAGCATTAAAATGTCAAGAAATTAGAGGTCAGAATAACAGATAATTTTCTTCCTTTTGTCAGATTAAAAATTGACATTCTTTGACAGCACAGGATCTCTGGCTGAGAAAATTATGACAGCTTAACTCATCTTGTACTTGTAAAGCAGTAATTGATAATGAACTTTACCATGACAGTCTTCTCCTGTGGAGAAACATGACAGAACATCCCTGGTACAAAGCCTGTATCTCTTTTTAATATGTAAACAGTAGTTATATTGGACATTAGATGTTATTTGGAATTGTCTTTACTGTTAGTTTACATCATAATCCAAATCCTTTCCACTGGACAGATTTGGCTGACTTCAAGGGGTTGATGCTGAGAATGCTAATGTATAATGAACAATGTCAGAATTTTAGTTTGTTTATAGTGCTGCGATATTATCGGTTCACTTCTTTAGGAAAATATGGTTCCTCCCCTGGTTTCTCCCAGGATGTCTATAGATTTTAGGAGCCTCATTTTTCCCAAATGCCTGGAAATCTGAACATTCAAAAATCAATAGAGTTGGGTTTTCTTTCAAGTTAGGAACTTCTTTCTGAATGACACAAAGTGCTGTGGCTGAAAGGGAATCGCACAGTTATACTGGTCATTAGAAAATGCAACAGAAGAGCTAAAATTATTTTCAGTACCACCATGTAGATTAAATACAAAATAATTAAGTGGGCAGTTAGCGCATAATAGATTAATCACATGTAGTACTGAAAGCACATCTAGTGTGCAGAAAAGTACTATTTCAGGTTTTCTGATTATTTGTTTAAAATCATAGCCAGATTTCTGGTTACTTTTTTTTAGACATTCAGCTTGTTTGTGATTAGAAACGTTTTGAAAAATCCAGCGAAACATCGTATTACACAGCTATTGGTTTGCGCTAGACTTGAGGCTAACTTTGTGTCATCCCTGTGTTCTACGTGAGCTGCAAATGCAGCCTCGCAGCGCAGTACGGCGACTTTCCTGCAACCGCTGCATCTTCACCAAATGCTCGCTTCCCCCCCAGTCCGATGGGAATTGCAAGTGCGTAGGAAAGCAAGGCGGTGTGAAGCTACTGGGCTCCGATATTTGTTCCGAGCAGCCACCTGTCAAAATACCTGAGCAGACTCGCAACTCACACGGCAAATTGAAAAATGATTAAAATTGCTAGTGTTTGACAGGCAGTTGCTGCACCCGTAAACTAATCCTAGTAGGACGGTTTTGCTGGCAGCTAACAGAGCATATGGCCTATGCAATATTTATTTCTTTGGTGGTGACTTGATATTTAGCATATTTAAATAATTTGAAAAGTCATAATGATGCGGTAGTCTTGCAGTGCTTTTCAGTTACCCTCATTTCTGGGTTTTATTTTTCCTCTTATATTTTCTTCTGTTATCTCTTTCTTTGATCTGACAGGAATAACAAAGCATCCCTCTGGATCTGCTATAGTGAAATATGCCCACAGGAAGCAGAGTAGATCACATCAGTTTTCACTTCTTTTTTTTTCTCCTTTCCTTTTTTCCCCCCTCCTTGCTGAAACACTCTTTGCTACTACAGACGGCTGACATGATAGGGCTGTCAAGACTCAGCAAGATAGATATATCTTTAACAAAGGGAGCTGGAATGCTAGCCTTTCCCTGGTGCCTGAACCTGGCAAATTTATGAGGAAAAAATTAACACACTATTCTAATAGCACTGTATAATGCTTTCAAAGTAATGCCAGCCCTTGCAACCATGTGCTTGTTCTTGCTTTCGCTCGGAGTTCTTCTTATTTATTCTGATTTCATTTTTAACTTGTTAGATCTTTTTCTTCTGGGCGCTCTTTCTTTGATGTGACAAGAATATCAAAACCACCCCTATGGATCTGCTTGATTGAATTGTACCCACAGCACTGGCCACTTACATGTTCGGTTGTGCTTAATTGCCTCCATACAAGGGATGGTCTTCGCTTGCTTTCTAGGAGCAGTCCCGCTTAAGCATGAATACGGATAGTGGTGAAATAGGTAGGAAGCTGCAAGTAGTATCAATATCCACTTTTTTCAAAGTTATTTGAAGGAATCTGTATAGCAAGAACAGTTATTCAAGTAAAAGTCATCATCAAAGTAGAAATTTTTTTCTTACACCCTAAGGGCTCTGTTCTTCTCTAAGAAATGTGTATTTGCATCCTGTTGATTTTTGTTGAAAAGTCTACATCTCCTTCCCTCCCAAATACTGTGCTTCCCAGACATACAAAAGAGGGATTTTTCTTCTGAATTTATATTGTTTTGGAGAAAAACACCTTAATTATTTTATAGTCTTTTTGGCCTGTGACTCTGTTTTGTATGCGTTAAGAGATTATCAACAGAAAACTAAATGGATTTTTGTGTTTCACTCTGGGAGCATCTATGGATATAATAATTTTTATGTCTTTCCAGTGAGCTTCAGAGCTCAGTATCCTTGTCTGTAAGTGGGAAAGGAAGAGTTTTTACTTGCTGTCACTTTGTTACGATAGCTCTCTGTAGATCAAGAAGAAAAGCAGGGATTTTTTGAGGGTAAGATATTTATTTCTGTAGGTAAAGATTCCTGCAGAAGGCACTGAATACAGGAGGAGACACGTTAAATCAGAATATTCAATAAGGAATTAGCGTAAATTGCATGAGGTCAGTTACCACACAGTAATTGCCCAATGTATAGTCTTGTTTCTCGTTCAGGGGAAAGGGCTTTCAGAATACTGCAGAATAACTGAAACATTTTAACTATGCATCCAATTTCACTATGAAATAACTTCTGGGGAGCACCTACCCTAAGTAACACAAGCCATTTATGACAAAGAGTCAGAAATCATGATCTGATCCATAGGATTCCAAATTTAAAACATCCTTCTACCATTGCTTCCACCAATTATCTACAGTTAGATTAATGATTGATCATGGTATCTCCTGTTAATGAATGTATGAGAGATGATCAGGTAGTCAGTGTTTTAGTGAATCTGTGCTCATCTGAGTTCATGACATTCCTGGGTCATGCTGTTATATGTTTATGAGAATTCAGAATCTTTTCATAGTCAAGAAAATACACAGTTCCTGGAAGTAAAACAAATTGTGGCGTACAGGTGGTTTTTTGGTCCAAAATGTCATAGCAGAAGGTTTGGGATTTGTTTATTATTCGTTGTACTTGCGCTCAAAAAGCTCGGCATCCAGACAGCGCTAAGCCCTGCCACTTACCGTACATCACCAACCATACACTGAGCACTCAAACTGAAGAACTGCCCATAACTTATTTAGCTGGTGAGACTTCAACCAGCTTGTTTGATAAATATTTCAGATAGTTCATTCATCAAAGGAATACTAGGGTCGGTTTGTAAATAACTCATATCCCAGAAGAATGTCTCGCTCTACTTTGAGTATTATTTGGAATAAATTGTTTGGCCAGGTCTCATCTACGTTAGAAATTTCATATGCATTTTTATCAGAACATCCTGGAGTCTTACTCAAACTGAGTTTAATGTTTTGCTGATAGAAAAAAAACATCATTAACTGCAATTGCTCTCTTTTATCGCAGAAATATATAAAGTATAGGTCTTGTACATGGAAATTTCTTCTTTATTGTCTGGTTATTTTGCTTTTTTTCTGTATGGATGACAGGTACCAATTATTGATTTTTAAAATTAGCAACAAGCATTTCAACATACACTTAAAAGTAATCTTTTATGTGAGAGAGACAGAGAGAGAGAGAGATGGGGTGAAAATTACTGCAGCTGATTTTAACAGAAATAGCTGGAAGGGGCTTCTTTTTTCCTATTAGCACAGATTTCAGTTATATTACACTGTCATTACCTCAGCATAAATTAACTATTATTCAAAACATTTCACACACAGCAGTTTATTGGAACAGATATTACTCAGTCTAAGTATCTAGTCATTCACTTAGAAAGATGCAAAGCTGAGCTTTCTAAATGTTTTAAACATATTGATAATGTGCCTCTTTAATGCCATTTTGAAGCCTGTGTACAGTATATCTATATTATTGTTTTCAATTTATGTCAAGAACAAAGTGAAGTTTTGAAGAATGTGTTCTGGGAAATAATCCAAACAGAATTATTTCTTTATAAGCTAAACCCTGAAAATAACTGAGAACATTTATTTTAAATGTAACAGTATAACCTGTTTCCAAAACTGAAATTCTAATATACTCTGAAGCTTCATGAACACTCTATGAGACACCTTTCAGTACGTATGTTTTACCTACTTCCCTGACAGTCCTTTTTCAGCTGTTAGTTTTGAAGGTTTGCCTGTTCTCTGAGATAGTTCTTGTGTCCTGCAGTGGATAAATTGAAGGCTGGCAGATGGTTGGAGCCTCATCACAACCACAATTTGTAGTGAAGAGTATGTGCTTTGCAAATCTCAGAGCACCTTCTTAAAGTGGGAAGAAGGCAGATGATTTGTGATAGAAAGATGAAGCTGAGAGCAAAGAGATAAGCCAGCATTTACTTTCTGTTCAGATAAAAAAGAAAACCACTGATGTTATATTACCACATTCTTAATGCATTTTATTTCATTAACACAGGAAGATTTACTCATGGTTTTGCTATTTTTTTTTTGACAAAGCAGAAATAGAACATGAAGTCACATTTTTAATTTTGTAAGTTGCACTTTTAATTTTGTATACTTTTATATTTATAAAACACAAACAAAATACGCGTGCTAGTTACTTTGGTTTACTGAGTCTGTTCTGCCTTCCAAGCATTAAAAAATGTCTTCAGTGATCATGTTTTATTTCAATAATAAACCAGAAGAAAAAAAAGTCACGGCTAAAATGCATTCTTTAATGGTTAACTACCCTTTCCTCTTTTATTACTGCAAGCTTTCAGAAGGCCTGTTCTCTTGTTTGCTTCCCTGTTTTCCTCATTTTCTTTTGTGTTTTCCTACAGGGGAAGTTCTTAATTGTAAAATAAGTAGAAATAAATATGATGCATATGTTCTGTGTAATGGCTTTCTGAAACGTGTAAGATAATCTTCTGGCAGTAAAGATTACTCGTTAGTTGAGCTATTAATAACGTTTATTTTCCACGACAATGATGTTCTCTAGACTTGATCCTATACCTTCACTTGTTTACTTCTACATCAAAAGATGTCAGTGTCCCAGTAGTTCAGAAGACTACCTGCTTAGGATCATCTGAGTTCTTGTCAACTACTGGCCAAATTGCCATGGCGTATGACGAGTTGCTAACAGACCTCCTTTCACTCATGTTTTGGTTGACCTTCCTCAGGAGCATGGTGTGTTATTCTCTATGCTGGTTTACCGGAAAGATTTGAGAGAGTTCAGAGAAGAGCATCCTAGTGATGAGAAGACAGAGAAGACTGGTTTATGACCAGGATTTGAAGAGCTTGACAGAAAATAACAGAGTGAAAGGGGACGTGTAGCAGAAAGGCAGGAATGTGGAGCGTTGCTCATGCCAACTGAGATAGGAATATTACTTGGTCTGATGCCAGGTTAACTAGCAGTTACAGGATCAAATTCAGACAGGAAAGTTCAGGCTTAATGGCAGAAGAATTTTCCTAAGGCCTGTAGGCTGTAACTTGATGGTACAAATCTCATAAGAGAAATTGTAGAAGCCTCATTAAATGGGTTATTTCAAACTAGAATGGGCAAACACTGTAAAAAATGCATTTTTAAGAAGTATGTTTGCTATGGACAGATAGAAGAATTGGGAGGTTTTCATCTGTGTCTTTTATTCTGCTATGTTATGTTATGGTGCTACCTGTAAGCATAACATGAATGCAACTACTTTTTCAGTAACTACATTAGTCTGTGCCTCTTATGATTACATTAACTTCCATCATAAGTCATTGCATCTTTTTTGTTTTAATTCAGGATTATCTTTATAAGTTTTTCATTTTTGACAAATTAATGGTTAATGTAGAAGTTGTTTTTTAAAATTACTACATTATAGGTGGAAATTTTTCAAGACAGTCAGTTTAGCTCTTTGGAGCTCTTCATTGTTTAAGCCCCTCTGTCTGAGGGCTTGGTCCTTTGCTGACCTAAAGTCAGCTAAAGTCAACAGCTTGAAAAGATGTGGTCAGTAGATGTCCTGAGCACCTACCATGTATAGATTGCTACCCAGGGTCATAGTTTACTACACTTCCTACAAACAAACCCTGCTGCAAGTAATTTACACCAAGTCACAGAAATTAAATACTGTCCTAAATATTCACATTGTCTTTTTTATTTCTTATATTGCCAGTTTTGTCTGAATGTTACACAAAATGTGTAAATGTGTAGTACTTTTACAGAATACAGTGCAAATGTATGAGCATTTCCTAAGACAGAAAGAGGATAGCGTTGAGGAGGGAAATGTAACTGAATTGGAAGGAGAGTAAGGAAATAATTTGAGACACTTTTCTTAAAAAAGGGATAAATTCAGTTGATGGACAGAAAAATAATGAAAGAGGTGGGAGAATTTAAGAATTGTTGTTCTTTAAAAAATCGTTCCCTCCCAAAATAAACTTGTCATGCAGAAACTTTACATACATTTATTGTTGATTTTAAAAAGTTTAACTGAATTTTTAAAGCTCGCAATTTAGCTTTTAAAATAAAAAAGCATAGTTAAAACCAGCTGTAAGCATGCACTGTTAAAGCTCTTAGACACGGACAAAAAAAAATTAATTAGAAGAGTGGATGAAGTTTCAAAGTTTCAACGAAACCTCCTGCTGATATTACTGTTGCATTTTTATGGATAGGATGCCTATGCTTAAAGGCCTCTGCGCTCCTAAAAATGACAATTAAAAACATATATGGTGTCTTAAACAAAACCAAAGGCAAGGGCAGCTAATAAATAGTATTAAACCTGATGTGGTCCCCAACAAATTCCCCCTTCTGACGGCACAGGGTAAAATTTCGCTATGTGTAAGAGGCAGTGCGCTGTTCAAATGACATGGGAAGCAGCCCAATGCTACTTCCTTGGCTTCACTCCCAATTACTCCCCAAAGCACTTAACGAGTCTAGGGTACTTGTATTTTATTCTCATCCTGGTTAGTTTTTCCTTTTCTTCCGGCAATTGTGTGGGTACCAGCAAAGCCAGGCTCTTTCTGCTTCAGTGACCTTTCCTGGCAGGCAGAAGTCACGAGCCATTTGGTCACCCAACTTGAAAGTTGGGGGTCCTTCAGAACTATTCACTTCTCCAGTTTCCTCAAAAATACCTCTGCGTTTTTCACTTGATGCATTGGCCTATTGAGAGCTGTGAGTGGAGGTCAGGTTGACTGCTTCTGCTTTCCAGACCAGGCTGTGGGATAAGGACAGAGATGCTCAGTTTTGCTGTTTTGTCCAGACTCGAGACTGCTCCATGTCTCTTCCCCCAGGAGATCTTCATGAGCAGTAGAAGTTTCTTCTGCCTCAATGGAGAGGAAAAGTAACAAGAGATTTTTCACAAGTACCTTCTCTGTTTTGTAGCATTTCTGCTCCTGGACAGTATCTGGAGCTTTACTATTGTAGGAATATAAAGGTATAACAATACCAGTGTCTTCATTGCTGCAGAATAACTATCTTCTGCTTTCAGGTCAGCATTCTGGTTGGTATAAATGGTGATGGATCAGTGATGTATGAGTTTGAATTTTTTCTTTTAATTCTTTTTAAATAAAAGGAAGGCCAAAAGTACCTTCATTTTTTGCCCAGAATAAAGCCCTGCGTGTGCTGTAGTGTTTAACTGAACAGATCAGGGTGAGCAACTTCTCTTCATGTCTGAAGAAAAGAAATAAAATGAGGGATGAAGGGGAGGGAATGGAATTGCATGGGAAGATGGGCATTTACACAGCTCCTGTCTTCTTGAGGGAGGGAGAGAGGCCAAGGTGCAATGGGAAGCCAGGTGAACAACAACTAGGGGAAAAGGACAGAAAGGACATTTGGAGCTCTTAACGCAGAGGAGGAGGAAGGGAGAGGATTAGGAAGGCAGTCCTTGGGACCCTTATAGAAGAAGTGAAGGAATTACCATAGGAACAGAGAGCTCTTAGCATGGTTGTTAATGCAGAGAAATGATATTTGCAGCCTTCCCAGAGCTTTATGGGTTTTTTTAGTCTTGACCTTTGGGACTTCTGTTTTTTCATTAGTGAATTCATTGAGATATTGTATAATACAATCTAGTTAGGCATTTCTAAACAAAAAAAAAGACTTTAAGTACTTCTGACTTGTAAAATTTAGCAGGTTTCTAAATGCAGTTGATGGTGTTTTGAAAAATACTATTGGCAATTTTTAGCCTAGCACAACTGGAACTTCAGGCTTTCTGGCTGTTATTCACTGCTTTTCACATGTGGAAACAATTGTAGCATCCCAGACAGCAGCGGTGTTTTTTAAAAATGCCTGTAAATTTTAGTGACTGCCAACTAAGGGATGCTAATGACAGTTTTCATATAATTTTTTTATTCCTTCACTTCCTCTTTTGTAGACTTTGAAAATCTGTAATGGTTCCAGTCAGAAGAGAAGCTACATTTAAAAATTCAGAGGATTTTTTATTTCTTACTCAAGGAAATGTAACAATTATATCTCTGCTTTAGAAAAGCCTTGAAATAACTTTTCATTATTGGAGATAATGCACTTGGAATCCTAGGAGCCTTTTCAGAAAAGAATGTTTGTTCATAAGTTTGCTCTGTTTCAAAAAAAAAAAAAAATCCATCCCAAAGATCTAAAAATGTAAATTAAGATTTCAGCATCCTGGCTTGTATTTCATATGCAAAAGAATTTATAAATAAGTTAGTTAAAAGGTGACATAAGGGAGAGGAAAGGAAACACTTGTCTTAAAAGGAAAAAACTCCTGAGTAGGAGTGTCAAGAAGTAAGAGGTATGACAAACCTAAGACTGTAATGGTAGATTTTAAAAAAAAAAAAAAGAAAACTGAAAGATACAGGCAAGGATAACAATAACAAGACCTTGACTTTCTTGGAACTTGAAACTGGTGACATAAACTCAGGAGGAAAGAAACAGTTTGGCCAGAACAGAAGACGATGTTCTGAGCAAGACCTTGCTAAGACCTGGGAGTGAGGACTCTCAGTAACAGGATTTATACAACAAGAGGCACATTGAGGCAACGGAACTGGTGTGGTTTGGTTTGCAAACACTAGCTAGGACACACCTGCAATTCTGCATGTCGTGATGCTTTGATTACCGTCACATAAAGGAGCAATACAAAGGAGTAATATCAATGGGGAAATTCTATGTTGCAGGTGCACATTTTAGTCATTTGCATTGCAAAATCAAGATGTCAGAGAAGCTTGTTCCATAGACCTGAACACCAGATGGGAAAGATCATCCAGGTTGGCCTCGCACCCAACAAATCACATGGAGCTTTTGTCCATTGTAGCCTTTTGAATGTAACCATAAGTGTTGGTGTCTGAATAACGAAAAGAGGATACAGAAGTGTTTCCTTATACAGGTAGAGTTTAGGTGATGAGAAATTATTTCAGTCAGTCACCTTAATATTTATCATCCAAAAAAACCAAAAAAACTTGTTTTAAAAGAAATGAGGGAATGTCTTCAGAAAAGATAAAATTGCTTGTCAGATCGAAAGGAATCTTTGTTTCTGAGGTTGTCCATTATATAACAATAGGAAAATTATTTCAGAGCAATTATCAGTCATCTAAAAATAAAAAAAAACCCTGATTGCCCAGGTTTCAAAACCTTAACTTTTAATGGCATGAAGTTACATATTTAATGAATTATTGTATCATGCTATTACATCTCTCACAAAAGTAACTTAGCAGTAGAATCTTTTCTAATGTGTTGTACTCAGTAACTTAATGATCAAAGAAAGCAACATTTTCTTTTATAAACTTAATACAGATTTGGGAGAATGATGACAGAGCAATGATTTCATTTGGCATGACATCAATGAACACACAAGAGTTTCAGTAAATGTTACTAATCTGTATGGGAGAGGAATTTTTACAAACACGAACATAAGAAATACAATAGTTCAACTGAAAAAAAATAATGACATGAAATGAGAATAATAAAAAGTTCTTTATATGAGGGGTGACCTCATTGCTCTCTACAGCTTCCTGAGGAGGGGAATTGGAGAGGGAGGTGCTGAGCTCTTCTCCCTGGGATCCAGTGCCAGGATGCGTGGGAATGGTTCAAAGCTGCATCAGGGGAGGTTCAGACTGGACATTAGGACACATTTCTTTACCGAGGGGGTGGTCAGACACTGGCACAGGCTTCCTGGAGAGGTGGTCGATGCCCCAAGCCTGTCAGTGTTTAAGAGGCATTTGGACAATGTCCTTAATAACATGCTGTAACTTCTGTTCAGCCCTGAAGTGGTCAGTCAGTTGGGCTAGATGATCGTTGTAAGTCCCTTCCAACCTAAATATTCTATTCTATTCTATTCTATTCTATTCTATTCTATTCTATTCTATTCCATTCCACTCCATTCCATTCCATTCCATTCAAAAGAGAAAAAAATAAAATCATTTTGAATGTAATTGTAAACAAAACTACAAATAAATGTATGACTTTCTTCAGTTACAGCCTATGTTTAGAGTTTTGCACAGTATTGAGTCTACAAGCAAAGTGATGCTCCCTGTCTGCCTTGTATACAGGCAAACAGCAGGGACGAAAAGGCAGCAAAATTGCCATGGGCTGGGAGCAAAACCCGCAGTTTTAAAAATTATCGCAACTATAAAAAGGAAGTTATGAACTGAGCAGTGTGGCCTGAGGAGCCCCTATAACAACATAGACCTTGTCAGAGGAATTGGGAGTTAAAGCTATTTGCTTTAGAGCATAATAGAGTTTGCTGTAGTTTTTAGTGTAATTTAATGAGAGAATTTCATTATATCAGTGGTAAACTCCTTTGTTCCAGGCAGTGTTGGAAGGATACAAGAAAGAGAAAAACTATAGAAAATTGGGTTTTTTCCTTCTGGTATAGTTAGGAAGGGAGGGGAGCGTTTCACTCCTTGACATCAGCCCTTTTCAGTGTGAGGAAGTTTTCCGTGATTTTCAGGGGACTGGGCTGCTAGAGAGGAAAAGGAAGTATTTGTGCTCAGGCACATGGGAACCTCACATAGGAGAGTATTCCTGAAAGAGTAAGGGACACTCAGCTAAACCTGCCCTGGCTGCAGGATATCCATCTTTATGGTATTTTGCTTTACCTTCTCCGTTTCTGTTTGTGAGCTGTATTGGATTTATTTCCCATTGGCAGTGTATTAACCAAATGCTTGCTTAAGCTGACAGAGTGTTTAAAATAGTTCTGTGTCATGAGAGGCATATTGGACTACCGGGGGCAAGAATGGGAAAACTATAAAGGTGAAAGAGGGAAGAAGTAAGTATCACAGTTAGTGGCTTAATGAGGTAAATATGAAAGCTAAAGGCAGCACTCCCTGAGACAAAAAAGGTCACCAATGTGACTCATGCCTGTAAAGAGAACGGGAAATCTTACCTTTCAGGTATTGTCATTGCTTTCGTAGCGCTATTTCCTTTCAGAGGGAAAGGAGGAAGAAGTTCAGGGGTGGACTGAGTCTGGGAGGAAGCTGAAGGTCAGCTCAGAGCTATTGGTCTGCTGGGGAGCCATTTAATTGCGCACTGGATCCAATGAGATACCTCCTGTGAGGGGAAGGAGCTTAAGGTTGCCCCTTCTTCATTGTTAAATTAATAAAGTAGTGACCTGTGGAGAAAATCCATTTCTGTGCCCATCTTTTAGTCCCTTGAGTATCCTGATTAAATAACCAACTGTATTGAAGCCTCCAGACTAGATGAGTCATTGCTTGTGTTTAAACTACAGCGCTTCGTTCCTCCAAACATACAATAAAATGGAAATCAATACTCTTAACCTAACTTATCAAAAGTCCTGAAGATATCGATGCTTCTTAACAGCCGTAGATGCAAATAAAAAAGCAGTATCTCACACCACTTGTACCAAACAATAACATTTCAAGCTGCTTATGTTACCCACCAAAGGGCTGTCAATCACATTTGCTCTGAAGAAGATGGTGCTTGCGGGCTGTTGAGCGTGCTGGCTGCATGGGTGGGAGAGGGCATAAAGGATTCCTGTGTTCAGCTGGATGCAAAAATGAAATAAACTTTCAGGAAAGGCAGAGTTGGATGACTATTTCTGTGGTGCATATTTCTCAAATGCCTACAAATTTTAACTCTTCATTGGACTCAGTCCCCATGCACAGGGGAAAATGGATTGTAGAAAACCTGAATGTGGTACACAAGAGGAACAAAACACACCAGGATTATGACAGTTAGTAATAAAAAGACTGAACATGTAAAAAAAGTAATAAAAACATAGAGAAACTCAGATAATACATATTTTCAAAAGTTTAGCTGATTATGGTAGTAATCAGTGAAGATTAATAAAACAAGGCCACTTCACCTAAGAATAAAAACACTGTCTTACTATCTGCAATGCTGTCTGCTTTTAGGAATTTCTTTCTTCCCTCCATGATTCAAAGTAAAAGTGCTCATGCTTTTATGTTTCTTGTGTAATATAGTCACCAGGCATCTCTCTCAGCAAAGGGGCGTTTGCAAATGAGATGGATCATTAATATCTTCCTCGGTGATTTTGCTTGCATTTCTAAAGAACATTTTTAGAGAAAAAGTATGTTAAAAATAACCTGCTTCATGGCTTACCCTTTTTGAAAAGCTATGTCAAAGAGCAAACAAAACGATCACTTTTGTGATGTTTCAGATGAGACAATTCTAGCATTTCTCATTTAGATTAGGACTGTGCTTCTGAAATGAATCTGCCAATTGTCCCTAGTTGCTGTGCTTTCATTCACACTGTAGAGCAGTTTTGGAGTGTGTGGACTGGTTTCTAAGGACAGAAGCAGTGTCTTCCAGGGGTGCAGCTAGCAGAGCTCAGCCACTGTTGGGGTCTGCAGCCCACCCTGGAGCCAGCCTAGTGGGAAAACCCTGCGGTGGGCACGGTTTCGCTATGGGTTCCTCAAGAAGAAGGAGGTGCTGAGCTCTTCTCCCTGGTATCCAGTGCCAGGACATGTGGGAAAGGTTCAAAGCTGCATCAGGGGAAGTTTAGACTTGACATTAGGAAACATTTCTTTACCGAGAGGGTGGTCAGACACTGGCACAGGCTTCCTGGAGAGGTGGTCGATGCTCCATGCCTGTCAGTGCTTAAGAGGCATTTGGACAATGCCCTTAATAATATGATTTAACTTTTGGTCAGCCCTGAATTGGTCAGTTGGACTAGATGATCATTGTAGGTCCCTTCAAAATTAAAAAAAAAATTCTGTTCTATTCTAAGACCAACTCTTTTTCTCTGCAGCTCTGCTCCTGTTGGGTTACACTGCTTGCTGTTGGAGGCATTGCCTTTGACCCCTAAAAATAGTTCTTACACCTAAAGAAACAGATTGCTTGAATTATTTAATGGAAGATTTGTATTTCTTTCAACCAGAATTAAGAAATAAAACCCAAATACTTCAGTAGACTGCATAATGAGCAAAGCAGATGCATTGAACTCTTCATTCCACAGGAAGCTGACACTGAGGACTGATCCTTCAGGTTGCAGAAGAGCATCCCAGTGTCCTTGTGCATGCACAGTCTGCCTTTAAGCATAAAAATTGGAACCCAATAATTTAGTTCCTTTGAGCAAAATACATTAAGGATATTGCTCAATGTATCTAAGATTAGTATCATTCATAAAATTGGATTATTTGATATATTGATTTTTCTTGACCAAAATGTATGTAAACATATAATATAAATCTCTCTATCTTATTGTTAAATAACCAATATGAAGCACTATGAAGTTGTGTTTTGCTTGATTGCATAAATTAGGATGTGTGAGATCAACTAATTTTAATTTTGAATTGCCAGCAAGTTTGCAGATATTTTTTCTTTCCTTGTTCTGACCTGTGATTATCAAATAATAGGCTAAGACCCATTTTATCTTTCTGCAATACATGGTCATATCCTAACAGATAGTCCCTGAAGTGTCCGGAGTACAAATCTCATTTTACGTGTATTAAAAACAGTAGGGAATCTCAAATCAGCTCACTACATAGCTTTTCTGCAACACCTTATTAAGAAAGTGAAAACTAATATAATTGCCATTTTGCGGTTCCGAAAGCGTTAAATCTGGCAGCTGCTGAATTCCAAGCTTATATTGTTTCTACAGGAAGGACATTTGAAGGTGAAATGAGAATAAACTTTATTAAAATTTGGATTAAATTGACTAGAATGTGTGTCTTGGAGTGGTGTAGCACTCTGCACACAATACTCAAGATCTGATGGGAGAAAAGGAATTGATTAATTAGAATGAAATGTTTAAGACCATTAAATAAATCTAAAGACGTTTGATGATTTACAGTTCAAGAAAATCTGCAGTGTACACTTACCAGTTTTCAGATTAATTTCAGATACAGCCAGAGTTCTCTTGTAAACAAATCAATGTATTACATTATTATTCACAGATCTGTTCCGTACCTGCTTTTCATTTTGTGTCAAGTGATCTGGTAGGAGGCAGCATTAGGAATACCCTTGGGCCAGTCACTTTATCTCTGTATGCTTATGTTTATCTTCTGTGTTAAGTTTTGACAAGGTTTTTCTGTCCTTTTTAAGTGTTGTGAGCTCCAGAGAGGAATACCAGTTGTAGCTGTGTACAGCTGGGGTGTTGTGCAGACTATAGTCTCTGTGCAGGAGTTGAATATTACAGGTATTTTTTAAGAAACATTGTTCAGGTTTTTTTAATGCTTCTAAGAGTTGTCAGTTTTACGAATGGTATTTCTGAAAGAGAAGGATAACATTGCTATCCACGGGGTGGGGGGGAGGTGGTTGTCTTGTAAGTGCAAGCCAGCAAAAATATTCAATATTCCCTGAATATCAAGGTCTTCATTCTGCATTTGTTCTGGTTACAGAAGGGCTTGGCATTAACTTAAATATTCTAAAATTATGGGCACGTAAAGTATGTAAGTGAGTATTTACCAGGAAATCTTCAGCTGTAAAATAACAGTTGCTTTTGACAGTTATGTTTTAAGTGTCCATTCCTCATAATCTGAAAAATTCATGCTGGTTTATTATCATGTTCTGCTTCTCTTTCTCTTCCTCTATTACTATCATAAATCTGTGTGAACTGGGAGGCAAAGCCAGCAAAGTTTATGTGTGCAGAATTTACAGCCAAACAATCAAAATTTGCCAAGACTGGACAACATGAAAGTAAATGTGTAAATTAGAATTGGGCTGCACTGAAAAAAAATTTAATAATTCATTTCAATGTGCCTGCGAGAGAACAGAAGTATCATTTAAGGGATCGCTACAAAGGGTGGGAGAGGAAGGTCTGGTTTTTGTTCAGTATTGCTGCCAAATACAATTCACACTCTTATTTCAACACAGAATTCTTTCAAAAATTAAAATTAAATTAACCTTGATAATTATTTGAAAAAAGAAAAATGGAAATTACTTTTCTGAAAACATTATCGACAGATCTGCGTGGAAGCATATATCATGCAGTGCCCGATATCGTTAATATTAGTTTTTGTCATTTTGAAAATGAAATTCACAAACAAGTGTAATGCCCTTCCCTTCTCCCCACCAGGCAAATCAGTTCTACAGTACTGAATGTAAAAGAAAATACTACCTTTGATTTGACTTGAAGTGAATTTTATGTTCCTGTATAAAAAGTGGCTGCATGAGTGAAGGTATCTACGCAGTGTGTAAAGAGATACTATTTGTATGGTACATATAGACAGCTGCTGTACAGACATGTACACACATATGCCCACTCAAATGCATTGGTTTTGTATAAAATTACTTTATGATTTCAAATTAATTCATCATTAAATGATGTTAATAAAACCTGAGATGCTCACCAGTTCCCAAGAAATACTATGCCTTGCAGACTGAAGTTCACTCTGAGTCAACAAACAATAAATCACCTGTACCGGGATAATTACAGCATCAAATGCACTAGGGCTACAATCCAGTGGAAGTCCTTCAGCCGCTTGTCTGGATTTTGCATTAAGTTTCTTTTTTGGCAAATGTTTGTTTGTGGTCTTCCATTATATACCTGTCAATCTAGGGCATCAAGAGTGGTTGACATTAGTGACCTGTTAGGAACTCTCTCTCCAACATCGGTTCGTGCATCTATGCTGTGAAGCTGAGGAGAACACAGATTGTCTTGTAGGAATCACAAAATATGTAGATTAAAAGGATTCTTCTGTGTCATGAAGTATTTATTGTGCTTCTTACCATTTCATGTCTGAAAGAAATAACATAATTTACCAAGATAGTCATGTTTCTGGTGTTTTTTCATGTTTCTTGTGTGGTAGCAAATGAAAAATTCATAAAGCTCACAAGAAAAATATTAAGGGTCAGTAGTACAGGGTACAGTGTATATATAGGTACATAATGCACAGTGCATTTCAAAATCTGCCAGTTTAGTTTTCTGTGAACGCTTTATTCTTGATTTTACAAGGTCAAATAAAATAGTACCTGTGTGAAAAATAAGAAGTGTTCTTTAACAGCACTGCTTTTACAAGCAGCAATCTTTTGCCAAAGTTTTTAAGAAAATATCTTCAATGTGTTTTTGTTTGAATGAACTGTTTGAGTAATGGAAGCATCTGAGTATATGGGCTGTATTCTACTCCCTATCAAATTACTCCAGATTTATTCTGAAAGTAGATTTAAGTCTTGAAGAATGCATTGAAATTGCTAAGTTTTCATTTCAAACCGGTGAAGCCTGAAAGTCCATGAAAAAAATGCAATAAAATTAAGCATGAAATAAATACTCAGTGAATGTATGCAACTTGGAAAGATTTTTACATTAGTCTGAATGTGCCTGGCAAGTTTTGTTTCTGGCATTTTTGTTTGTTTGTTTTAACCTACTAATGTTGTTGTTGAAATAGTAATTATTTTGGTTTTATTATATTTTATACATGAATTTTGTTTCTCAGTTTGCTTTTCTTTCCCCCCATTTAAGATTCCAGAGGCTTATTTTATTAGAGATCCTCATACTTTCCTCCTTACAAAGGACTTTATTAAGGTATATATGTTCTTTTTAGTGCAAAAAAAAGCTCTCTCCAGACCTGAACTGCATGTCCTCACAGGTTAACATTTTCACATATAACGCCAGTTACTGGAAATGAGAATGGTTAGTTGGTTAACTGAAGCATGCTCGAACGGAGAAGCAAAGCTTGTCTACAAAATACTAACACTTGGATGAGTCTGCAGCCTGGGAGGAGAGCACCGGGTGAATTTTCTGGACTTTTTTCATGGCTGACTTGGGATATGCCTGCATTGTCACACAGTGTGTTGACCTCTCTCCTTGACGCATATTGCTCATGACAGTCCCTCTCCCTTGCCCGCAGGCCATGGAGGCGCAGATACAGAACTTTGGACAGACGCCATCGCAGTTGCTCATTGAGCCCCATCCACCTCGGAGCTCTGCCATGCACCTGGTGAGACATAACTGCTGACCGGGAATGCTTTCCCTCTGAACCTGAGGATCCTTTGTAGGTCGTCAGGGACCCATTAAGCAACGCTTTGAACGCCCTCCGTTGCCCGTGCAGCCGTGCTCTCTCCTGGCAGCGACGGCTCGCAGTGCTCTAGCAGGGCAAGGTGGATGTTTCGATAGCTTTAGCTTCCTATAGTCCTGGCTTTTCCTGTCTAATACTGTATAAAAAGGCCCTATCTTCGTAAATATACCCCTGATAAGTACATATTTACATTCTTATTTCTGCAAGTGGTGGGAATGACTGCAGGCTTGTCTTAGAGTGAGCGTGTTGGTTTGTGTCGTTTTAAAGGATGCATTGTTAGGGGCTGATTTATGAACAATGCCTGCTTGACAAAAATGAAGTATTGGAGTTCAAATCGTGCTGGAATCCTCCCGCCTGTTCCCCTGGGAGAAAGCAATGTATATTTCGAATTTCAATTTGAACTCCAAAACTCATTCCTAACGCATTCTTCTCTGTGCCTCTTGCAAAGAATTATATGAAATAGCCAGACTGAACGAGACAGATCTCTGTGCCCCTCAGTGCCTTTGTTTAAATGCTTAGAGCTAGATGTTTTCTTTTAAGTTTTGTAAATCGACAGTAATACGTGTAGCAGTTTCAATCATTTTATCTACCTACAAGGAAATCACTCTATCTAGTTGCACACTGCGAAAGTGGGAATTGATCTGGAAGTGTTAGCCCTGCTATTTTAAGTAATGTGTAGATTTCGAATGTACCTGATATTTATTTTACATTCTTAAGATATGGATAATATATTTTTAACACTAAGTTAAAGTGATAAGTAGAAAGGATTATTTGAACTTCTAGAAATAATTCTATTTGTTATAACAGTGGTTGAAAAAAAACACATTAAAAACAGTACTTAATAACAGTATTATTGTCCATGTACAAAAAACTGTGTCACTTGTAGAATCATCAAACAGGTTTATAATTACTTACAGACTCCCTAATAAGTATATGTTTTACATAGAATTAAATTATCTATGTTTGGAAGTGCTGTGTTTTTTATAAAGAATCCATTAAGAAAAATTAAATACCTGTGAGTTCTTGAGTCCCTCTTAAAATTTCTTTTTTCAAACGTTGTAGTTTATAGCATTTTTATTTATGATGTATTAAGTGATTAACTCTTTTATTTGACTCATCTCTCTATCGTATGAATATTAACTGCTGTATAATTTTACATTTTACTGTATATTAATTAATGCTAATGGTCATTTTGCGCCCTGTAACGATACCCCTTACCATACCTATTCTCTACTTGTCCTCGTGTAATGATCCGACAATAGCTTCTGATCTTGCTCTCCTCCATCACTAGCGTAGACGTGCAGGTAGCGTTGTTTTCCCTGTATGTGCACATGCTTGCCTGCTCTTTTTTAACCTCGTTTTCCCTCAGACCTGCTCACTAATTGTGTTATCCCTTCTGTTTTCTTCTGCTCTCTTCTCCTTTCTACTCAACAGTGTTTCCTTCCACAGAGCCCCCTCATGTTTAAAGATCAGATGCAGCAGGATGTCATCATGGTGCTGAAGTTCCCGTCCAATTCCCCCGTCACACACGTGGCGGCCAACACGCTGCCCCACCTGACCATCCCTGCCGTGGTGACCGTCACTTGCAGCAGGCTGTTCGCAGTCAATCGGTGGCACAACACAGTAGGTAGGTTCTCATGGGCACGGTTCATCCACATTTGATGACCTTAACAGCGCAGCTTTAATTTCGAGTGCAATTTAGCTCGATGTGGGTTAATCTCACTCACCCGCCTGTGCACAAAAATTTACTGTTTCTTCTGGTTCATGTCAAATAATCAAAGCTTGTGTTTTCTCTGGTGTCATTCCTAGAAATACTCTCCCTAACAGCAGCACATCACCATGGCAGCCAATCGATTTGTGGTTACATCAGGATCAGCCTTTGATATAATGCTTTTCAGGAGAGTGCTGCTGTTCTTGACACAGCCGATATTAATATGTCCCAGGTTTCGGGAATACATACGGGCATGCTAGAGAGTGTACATCGCTGTCTGCTGCTGGAGAGAGATTTCAGGTCTGTCCAGGAGCTTGTCGTAAACCTACCCCTGGGTCACCGTTAGATAATGCGGGACCCTAAGCAAGCCTAAGCAGCTGGACACCAAACTATTCCGAAGAGAGGTTTCCTCGTTCCCTCCCAAAAGCCCATCCAACAAGGTCATTGCAAATTTCCCTTCCAGCCCCTCTGCTCACCTCTCCATATGGCCGCTAGGACTGTCCTGTCTCCTCACCTGGATGTGTAGGTACTGAGGTTGTCCGAGGCATTGCTAAATAGGTGGTGGGGCCATGAGGTACGGGCGGGAAGGAACAGGTTGCATTTTCTAAGGTAGCTTCCTGCTCTCATAGCCTTATGCTGCAGTAGGTGGAAACTTCTGAAGGTTTCTTACCACCTGGGAAAACAAGAAGGTACCTGATATTTGAGAGTGTGACTCAGTAGCTGGCTCAGGGACATAGCATCATAGAATCACAGAATCATTTAGGTTGGAAAAGACCCTTAAGATCATCGAGTCCAACCATTAACCTAACACTGCCAAGTCCACCACTAAACCATGTCCCTAAGTGCCACATCTACACGTCTTTTAAATACCTCCAGGGATGGTGACTCACGCACATCCCTGGGCAGCCTGTTCCAGTGCTTGATAACCCTTTTGGTGAAGAAATATTTCCTAATCTCTAATCTAAAACTCCCCTGGCAGAATGTGAGGCTGTTTCCTCTCATCCTATTGCTTGTTACTTGGGAAAAGAGACCAGCACCCACCTCACTACACCCTCCTTTCAGGTGGTTGTAGAGAGCGATAAGGTCTCCCCTCAGCCTCCTTTTCTCCAGACTAAACAACCCCAGTTCCCTCAGCCACCCCTCATAAGACTTGTGCTCTAGACCCTTCACTAACTTGGTTGCCCTTCTCTGGACACGCTCCAGCACCTCCATGCACGTCATGCAGCTCCAGCACCCCTGCAGTGAGGGGCCCAAAACTGAACACAGGACTCAAGGTGCGGCCTCACCAGTGCCCAGTACAGGGGGACGATCACCTCCCTGCTCCTGCTGGCCACACTATTTCTGATACAGGCCAGGATGCCGTTGGCCTTCTTGGCCACCTGGGCACACCGCTGGCTCATATCCAGCTGGCTGTCAACCAGCACCCCCAGGTCTTTTTCCGCCGTGCAGCTTTCCAGCCGCTCTTCCCCAAGCCTGTAGCGCTGCGTGGGGTTGTTGTGACCCAACTGCAGGACCTGGCACTTCGCCTGGTTGTATGTCCTACAACTGGCCTCGGCCCATCCATCCAGCCTGTCCAGATCTCCCTGTAGGGCCTTCCTGCCCTCCAGCAGAGCAGCACTCCCGCCCAGCGTAGTGTTGTCTGCAAATGTACTGAGGGTGCACTCTATCCCCTCATCCAGATCATTGATAAAGATATTAAACAGAACCAGCCCCAATACTGAGCCCTGGGGAACACCACTTGTGACCGGCTGCCAACCGGATTTAACTCCATTCACAACTCTTTGGGCTTATCCATCCAGCCAGTTTTTTACCCAGCATAGAGTACGCCTGTCCAAGCCATGAGCAGCCAGTTTCTCCAGGAGAATGCTGTGGGAAACGGTGCCAAAGGCTTTGCTAAAGTCCAGGTAAACAACATCCACAGCCTTCCCCTCATCCACTAAGCGGGTCACCTGGTCACAAAAGCAGATCAGGTTGGTCAAGCAGGCCCTGCCTCTCATAAACCCACACTGACTGGGCCTGATCCCCTGGTTGTCCTGTACGTGCTGTGTGATGGCACTCAAGATGATCTGCTCCGTAACATTCCCCGGCACCAAGGTCAGACTGACAGGCCTGTAGTTTCCCAGATCCTCCTTCCAGCCCTTCTTGTAAATGGGCATCATATTTGCTAACCTCCAGTCAACTGGGACCTCCCCAGTTAGCCAGGACTGCTGATAAATGATGGAAAGTGACTTAGGGAGCACTTCACCAGCTCCCTCAGTACCCTTGGGTGGATCCCATCCAGCCCCATAGACTTGTGTGTGTCTAAGTGGTGTAGCAGGTCACTAACCATTTCCCCTCGGATTATGGGACCTTGATTCTGTTCCCCGACCCTGTCTTCCAGCTCAGGGGGCTGGTTACCCCAAGAACAACTGGTCTTACTATTAAAGACTGAGGCAAAGGCAGCATTAAGTACATCAGCCTGTTCCTCAGCCTTTGTCACTATGTTTCTCCCTGCATCCAATAGAGGATGGAGATTGTCCTCAGCACCCCTTTTATTGCTTTGTAGGGACTAGGCAAAAAAAGAAAAATCCTCCACTCTTTACACGCAGGAGAAACCCCTAGACAGAAGTAGGTCCTCCTGGAGAGAGATTTATGATATTTAGGTTAGATGTGTACCTCCAGTAGACATAAAGGGATTCTAGGTTACCTAGGGATTTCACTACCTTAAATGTAAACATCTCCTCAGTGAATAATTCAAGTCAGGTGAGACAGATCCCTTATGCACAAGGCTGGCCAAAGACTGGTGTTACAAGGAATAATTAGAGGAATGAATGGGAATTCCCTTATAGGCATGCATTAGAGGAACTATCAGAGCAAGTAAAGTTAGTATCATTCTGTATTCTTGCATAGTAATATAAGGTTTAATTTCACCCATATTCTGAACATTTAAATAATGTTAGCATGCATGTATTTGGAATGTACCTGTTCTCTGTTTACGAGCAAACTTTGCGTGGTGGTTTAGAGAATACTACAGGAACAGAACAAGGTATCTGATTGCCTTTCACAAATCCATGCATTTATGATACTTCATCAGGTGCAACTGCATTAGAAGTAAAAATGTTTCACCCATTTCTTTAAAACAAAAGGGAAAAATTTAGAGAGAAAGACAAATAAAATATATTTTTTTAAATATTTTGTGACAGTGTCCTGAATGGAAGAGCCCAATGTCAGAAATGATTCAGAGGCACAGAAACTGTCCCCTGGTATTTTAATATTCTTTTGACTAGCATTGGTTGAATAATTCCTAATTAGGTGCCCTGGATTTTTCAGGGATGCTGCCCAAGTACTGCATTGACTGTTAGGTTTTAGTTTTTCATATATACTCTTGTAAAACATATGTTGCAAACATGCAGAATTCACATCATGTACCAACCATGAACTAAATTTCACACCATTTGAAAACCTCTGGTGTAAATTTCAAACAGAGCAATACTTTCTGAATATATTGTAACAGGAAGAGACAGGAAAACAAAACTGTTTGGAGAATCAAAACTCATTCTAATGATTTTCTTAACTTTTACATGCTGCCTGGCAATGGCTTCTATTTTGCAAGAGGCTAATCCAGGACAGGGTATCAATTTCCTACTATTATCCTATTATTTTAATAAATCACAACTCTAGTATAAAGGACAGGTTCGTCTACAGAAATGTATACACAGACCACTTTTACTGTTGTGGGATGTATGTAGAGCTTTAGAGTTTATACACAGTAGAAGGCATTTACATAACCATCTCACAACAGAAGTAAATGAATCTACGCTAATGCCAGTAAAGATCTGTCCCAAACTTGTTTGGTTTTGAAAGAAGAGAGACAAAGGAGGGAAGACGTTCTCAGAGCAGTGTTTTTCAGAAGATGGCAGGGCCAGCTGTAGGTCCTGTTTTCTTTTACCTCCTCTGGTTGTCTATTGCAGTGGTAGAAAATGGAGTTTATTCTCCAGAACTCCGTATCTCCTCTTATGGAGGATATTCTTGTGCAGCATGGCAGTTCCTGACAAAAATTGTGTTTCCAGGAGTGACCATTGTGATCTATATGCTAGGGAAGGTGCTGAGAAGAGCCAAAGCAATGCTATCCGTGCATGAGAGCAGGTAACACGAAATATGCCACCCCTGATGCACATTTGAAGAGCTTAAGGACTGCTCAGGATAGAGCTAATAGGAATAATTGTGGCAAATTTACTGTAGCCCACAATTTCCCAGCTAATATTTCTAGATAAATCCATGAAAAGGTCCAAGTTTCTGTTACTTACAGGTTTCCATATGCAAGAAACTCATAACAATGTTTAATGCAATTATTTTTCTTTTCTGTGCTATTATAAGATCTCAGCCATTGCTCACATATAAAAAAAATTTCTCTGTTACACTACTTTAAAGGAGTTATTTAATGAATGTTTGTAGCTGCAGAAATCTTGATGAAATTAGCACTCATACATTTATAGCTACTATTACATAACTGAAGAATTAATGCATATTTATGTGGCACAGTGGAAAGAATTTTAGAAGATTCATAGAACAAGTGGTAGTAAGAAGTTACATTTTTTTATATATAATAATCCAATAATACAGTTTTAAACCTAGAAAAATCATATAAAAAATTTAGACAACAAGGTTCCTATTGTTTTATTCTTTCTTTCATGTGTAGGCCTTCGGGGAGCCCCAGGATATTCTTTGGATCAAGCCCATCATCTTCCAATTGAAATGGATCCATTGATTGGTATGTCAAGATGAAAATGTAGCAATATATTTGAAAAAGGCATTCTCAAGAATTATTGATTAAGCTATATTTGTATATTATGCTTCATTTAACATGGAAGATAGGAAAAGATAGGAAAATATTTATTCTTGTCAGTCCTGGAGAACTAAAAGCATTAGTTATTGATGCTGAATGAATTACATGAGTGCTATTTGTTATTAACATCACCAGCAATTGGTATTTAAGAAACAACCAATTAAGTCAGTTATATTGTCAGCCCATATCTATATTCTGTTCACTTATCAGGTCACATTAGTAAAATAAAATGTGAGGTTCTGGTAGAGTTCACATATTTTCATTCTTACAGCCAGCACTGTGTATATCAGTGCAGATGCAGATCCATTTCTTTTCATTCAATTTAGGATTCGGATTGTTTTAGTTGGCATTACTAAATAAAGAAAGAAAAAAAATGGATTTTAAATTGATGCATGATTGTATTTTTTAAATCCAAAAATATTTGAGGAAGTGAAGTATTTTGAGAAACAGCATCTGCTAAAACTGTTAGAGAGATTGCAGGACTTGTATTCCTAATGGTCATTATTTCTCTTTAATTGCAACTCTTTGCTTTGTGGTTGGCTGGGGATTTTTTTGCAGTAGGCCTATTTTTGAGACAGAAATTGGGGATAGGGAAGGTTCTTAGAGACAATTTTGCAGCACTGGTAAAAAAAAAATGCATTTTTAAACATCTCGAGATGAAAAGTTCCCTTTTCGTCTGTGTCAATATTCGTGGTTGAAAGATTTATATACAAGTACCTCAGGAGAGTTAGCTTTCTCATTCTGTATGCTTCATTTGCTCATATAATGACAGTGGTTTTCTCTTCAGACTTTCCTCTCAAAAGCTAGGGCACAACTATTGTGCCCACCTGTTCTGGAAATTTGAGTAATTTGTTATTCATTATCTTTCAGTGGATGGACATGGAGGGTCTGATAATTTAAATATGTGTTTTCGGAATATATAAAAACATGGTATTAATTTTTACAAGCAAATTTAAAATAGGGGATTTTTTTGGTTGAGTCTTTTTATTTCATGCAGTTGTGAGCAATTTAAGTAGAATAACCAAAAATA
Source organism: Haliaeetus leucocephalus (assembly GCF_000737465.1). Lineage (NCBI taxonomy): Eukaryota > Metazoa > Chordata > Aves > Accipitriformes > Accipitridae > Haliaeetus > Haliaeetus leucocephalus. The sequence goes on from NW_010972787.1 coordinate 8,296,662, forward strand.
GGGACAAAAGAAATTTCAGAATATTATCTGCGTTAAGTGGTGCTCCTACGTCAGGAGAAACATGTCTCTCAGAGTGAGTTTTGTCTCACCTAACTTCAGTTAACTGAAGTTAGTTGTCAAGATTTCCTCCATAGCTACTGTAGAAATAGAAACCGCCCTCTGGAGTTGTCTAGCACTTGGACAGCTATGCCAGCGTGAGATGACTTGCCATGTGCAGCGATGGCTCTCTCTCCAGTGAGTATAGAGGAAGCATAGGTAATTAGATTATATACTGAACTTTTAGAAAGTTAATATTAGGTGGGAGGGAACACACCTTTACTGTATTGCCAAATCCTGCCTGTTGTGTCCCAGGAAGTAACGAGCACGTTAGGTTATGATTCCCAGTCCTTCCCAACAGTTCCGTTGGACGGTCGGGGTGGTGGGATTCTGCATGAACCATTCCTTTTCCCTCCGCCTGGGGGAATTTCCAGGTAGCATTGCCTCTTTTAACATTACTGCCCATGGCCTGGCTCCCTGCTTGAGGCGTAGGTGGTAAGAAAGTGTTGAAAAAGCACCTCAGATTTGAATAGCTTCATTAGCTGAATCCTTACCTCTTTGATCCAGTTAAGCATCTGCAGGTATGGGGGATGTCGCGGTCACACTACACAGGTTGGGATATTATCTGTAGGAGAGATACCAACCAGCAAGAATTGACTTTCTGCAGTATTGTTAGCATTGACTCGGTATTTTAAATGGACTTCCACCACTTTCCCCTAGTTCAATTTGGTTTTGGAGAGTACTTCAGCAGAGCACTTAAAATATTACCACATATTATGCAGTGCATCAGGCAGTTTATAAGAAATTGTCATCTCCTGTAAAATCTTTTGTCTTATTCAAAGGAAAACCAGAAATCTCACAATAATTTTGTACTTCTGACACCCATATAGACAGCTCTAAATGTTCATATTCAAAATGCTTACTCAACAACAAATTCACAGTTCATTGAAAGTTAAATGTATTCATTTTCTCCTGTAAGTGGATGACAGGAAGGTGTTGGAATGGCTTACTTGTAAAATGTGTTTTGCATTTCGTTACAGCCAATAACTCTGGTGTGAACAAACGGCAGATCACAGACCTTGTGGATCAGAGCATCCAGATCAATGCGCATTGCTTTGTGGTCACAGCAGATAATCGCTACATTCTTATCTGTGGGTTCTGGGACAAGAGCTTTCGAGTTTATTCTACGGAAACAGGTGACCCCCTAAATACAACTACCTGCTTCTTCTTAGGTCAGGAAGTGGATGGTTGTCTTAATACTACCATATCTAATGCCTGTGCTTACTCCTCAAGAAAGGATAAAGGGCAGTTTATAAAATAATTATTGTTTGAGCATAATAGCTTTAAGATGCTTTTTTTTGGAAGACAAAGGATGCAAAAGGAAACAGAAAGGCATACAATTTTGTTAGCTGTAACTTTTGAAAACCATAGTTATCTCTATTTATTTCATGTAATAAAGAAGTAGGTTGCATAGCCTGGTACCGAGAACCAATATTTTGTTTCTTTGTCTGATTGCTTAGCCTAATATCATTCAGTATATTGCTAAAAACTGATTGCAGTAATAGAAAGGAGGAGGTGATGATCATAGTAAACCTTAGTTTGACATTAACATAGAACAAATAGACATTTTTAATATAATAATGTAGCACCATTATGGAAAAGTTCATGTGTTGTCTTATGCATATAATTCATGAAATTCACAAATAGTGTTCTAACACCATTGCTTAAATACTGATGGAGCAGTAACTCCACTTAATATTCAGTGACTGCAGCACTGACTTGATTTTCAGAGATAAGGGTTAGCCTATGGATTGACACAGAGCACAGCCCTCAACAGCAACATAAAAGGAGAAAAAAAAAGAAGTTTTATCTTTGCGATTTTTTAATCTTGTTGTAGCATGTAGTGAACTCTAATTAAGGGACATGAGGCAGAAATTACATTTGAACTGGATATTTGTTAATGTTTTAGTTAATGATTTCTAAATGCCGCAACTACTTAAAAAACCTGAATTTGTATCACTTTGCACTCCCACCAGGAAAATTAACTCAGATTGTGTTTGGCCACTGGGATGTTGTGACTTGCCTTGCCAGATCAGAGTCCTATATTGGTGGCGATTGCTACATCGTGTCTGGGTCTCGTGATGCTACATTGCTGCTTTGGTACTGGAGTGGCCGACATCATATTATAGGTGACAATCCAAATAGCAGTAAGTATCCTGTAAAAAACACCTTCCTGAGAGGTCCTCTGTCACACCTATTCATTTTTAGCATTCCTTCTGTCAGCTTCAGAAGGTATTACCAAATATATTGATTACTTCACTTACCGGTTGAGAGTTGGTTTAAGAAGAGTGCCACATGCTAAGCAATTCATTGAGTACTAGCCAAAAAAATGTTTAAACAGTCTGTGCGTGGTAACAGATAATAGTATTGGAGTAATTCTTAAATTCATAATTGCCTTTATCACTTATAACATCATGTCATCATAAACTAGAACAAGATGGTTATGGCCTTTAAGTGACAGGACGTATATCACTATATTTTGACTTTCCTTTCCTCAGAAATATTTTTTGGCATTTTAACTTACTCCTTTTGTGCTACAGCATGCTATATCAGCTGCTTGCCTTTTCAGAAAAGGAATGCCTCACATGCCGTGGAATTAAATGAGTCTCTCTGAGAAAGGTCTTTCTATAGCAAGCAAACCTTTGGGGAAGCAATGTGACTGAATAAAAATAGAAAAAGATAAAATGTCAGGAAGAGTTTACATTTCATTTGCAGAGGACTAACTATCAGTGCTTTGCAGAGTGAGGGACACAACAACAATAATAATATTAATTTATATAAGAGGGCACTTAAAGTGCACTACTAATTTACAAGGTCCCTTCTTCATGCAAGCCAGAAATGTGACCACAGCTAAAGACAAGAGCAACTTTTATCCATATACTAGAGCTCTTTTGTACAACACCAAATCTATTTCATTTAAAGCAGCTTCTGAATTCTGATGATTATTTTCAGCACAAGGATATTGCCTCTTTGGATAAACATGGAAGAATCCATCACTATCAATTTTGATCTCTGGTTCAAGTACTGACTGGAGGCAGTTGTAGACCTGTCACAGTCATCTAAGTGAAAGTATTTCTTCAACTGAATGTTTGGTAGAAAAGTGTTTTATTTGTTACAAAGTAAATATTTTGTTAATTTTGCAGCAGCAGATTTTTTAGTGTGTTTTAATTTTCTTCCATTTGTCTGTAAGCAGAGCGAAGAGGAGACAGATAAAAGACTCACTTTCTTACCTGACTTTCTTTTGCTATTATAACAGAGGGAGAAGGGGGGGAGGGGGGATAAAATCGTGTTCTCATAACAAATTTCTCTAATTTTTATGTATATTCCAGGGCTTTTTTAGCATTTAATTATCAGATAGGGAAAAATTCAGTCTGAAAAGGAATTTCATGTCAGGGCACTCTGTTTAGCTTGATGCCATTTTCCTTCTTTGAATGCCTGTGTGAGTCATATCAAGTATTAGTAATTTCTGAGCTAAGAGTCAGGAAAAAAATAAGAGCTTCCTCCTTTCATTAAAGAAAAAAATGTAAGACTTTTCCTTTACTTCCTTTGATTATGTGGGGCTCAGACAGCCTTGCCATTAGCGTCTCCTTACTGGCTGATACAAACTGCTCCAATTATTTTGTAGATAGTTTTATTTTAGTTCTGATACCTTTTTGTCAACATGAACATATCTGAATGCAAGAAAGCGGTACTTTTTGGAATCTCAGGTTTAATATCTTAACTGTGTAAGTTTGGAAGTGTCTGCCTTGGAGATCTTTAATTTTATGAGAAGAAAGGATATCAGCTGACTGACAGAAATCAATGAAAACAAAACCGAACTGTATGATTTGCTCTCTGTCTCTACCTCTGTATGGGTAAGGCACTGTTTCACTGAAGAAAAGGCCTTATAGTCGGATTAATGGGAGACTGTGCTGCAGATAGTCATGTCCAGGCAAATGTCATCTCGCAGGCACGAGTAGCAGAACTCAGGAAGATTAAATACCCAAGTCCACTGTGGTAGCTTTGAAATATATTGATCAGATTTCTTACTACTCATGTTGAAGACATGTTGAAGACTCATGTTGAGGAAGAGTGATGTCATCACTGTTATTGCTATCTCATTGGATTAAAGTTACCATGGATATGCTAATTATGTACTACTCCTGTACTATAACTACAACTTCATGTGTTGTAAACATATCCTTATTAACAGCTAATTTGAATTCTCATGAACATACATCAGGAAGGATAGATCACATGAGTGATTATATGCCTGAAGGACCTTCTGCCTTTTAAAACTTCTACAATTACTAAATCTTTCTGCTGAAGTAATGACTACTCGATTCTGTTCCCTACCATGAACAAACATGATGGTTGTTGTATGACTGAATTCTTGTATACTAATTTTCAGGAGTGAAGCATTCTCAACAATCCTTATGAAAACATGTTTAAAGTTTTACAGAGTTAAAGCCACCGAAGTAGTAGAGAAGTATTTCCTAATCTATTCTTCTCCCATACTTACTGGTAGAAGATTAGGATTTACCTTGTAGGAAAAATGAAAGTGAGATGTTCTCTGTAGGTCAAATCCAATTAGTTAACATCTTTAGAATGAATTTCCAGAAAGATGTAGATTATATTTTCAGGGGAAAAAAGGGGGATTAGTTTTTTAAAAGCTGTCATCTGGAGACACAGATAAGGTATTTTATACCACAGACTGTAAGAAGGTGAAGAATTCAAAGAAAAATGTCAGTTATAGTAATTATCTGGGCTAGATGCTTGACTTCATAATGATCTTTTAAGCTGAAAGACAGTTAATTATCAATTTCAGCTTCAATGCATCCAATTACCAAAAGGAACTTTAGTTGTTTCAGAAGATGTTAAGAGGAGGAAAAAGCAAGCCCCCAATCCTAAACAGTTTATGTAATTTAACATTTGTGTAGAAAAATGTAGATACAATTGCATTAGAAAACATAGCAATCACAATCATTTATTGTGAGATACTCCGAGACAAAAGATTGTCAGAACAAACCCCTTGCCAATTCTGCTAACATCCCATATTCCAGAATCCATGAGTTAGATAAAATCTTTACTAAACAACATGTATGTCAATTACCTGACCTGTCAGACTTGTGTAGAGCCTTCTGCTGAAATACCTGTGCGGGCATGTGTCAGAGGGTGACCTCAGCTGTGTCTGTGGGAAATACAGAACTAGTTGAAAGAGAGGAATGGAGAAAAATTGTGTCTTGGATAAGGTTCTTGCCAGTGGCTTCTCCATCTCAGTAGTTGAAAACTTGCCTATGAGAGCATGGCGAGCTTCATTTTATAATTTTAAAAAAATTTTTCCAATCAATACATTTATTAAGTTATCACTTTGATTCTACAATAAGAATCAAAAAGGAGTTTTTGGTTCAGTTTGCACTTGTCACAATTGCTGTGAGAAGACTGAAGTTTTACCAGATTTTCAATACAATGTTTTCCATGGAGTAGCTTTCAAAAATAGCTTGTAAAATAGCTTCTGGTTAGAATGTTTGTCCAGGAAGTGGGAGACTAAGTTCTTGGCCTCCAGGGTCTGGGGAATTCAAACCTGCATTCCCATATTCACAAGCATATGCTGATGATCAGGCTATAAATTAATGTGGGAGGGGCCCCCTGTGAACCTCCAGCTTTGGTGGAAAGCAAAATTCTTTTCTCTTCTATTGTTTATGGATCTTATGGATAGAAATAGACATAAATCAAGAAATCAGGAACCAAAACTGCATACCTTCAACAGCAGTATGTGGGGCAAATCTTCGCCCTACTTGTACTTTATCTGGTTCAACAAAAATTGGTTTCATGGCTATGCAATGGCTAGGTTCCAATAGTGGTGACAGAAAATGTCCTTTTCCAGCCCAGACTAGATACTGGTGCCTGGGGATGCTCCTGGAAAGTGGGAGATGTGGCATGAATTCCTTTAGGCTGAAGGGCAGTTGAATGCAGGATTTTATGTACGTTTGAGCCTCCCCTTGTTTCTTTATCCTCACTTAGATAAGTACCACCTTTGGGAAAAACACTGAACTGAATGTAGCTTAGTCATCTTGCCAGGGTCAGATACCTACTTTCTAAGCCAAAATAGCCCATCTGAAATAGGTAATCTGAATCTGCACCCTATTAAGTTGATGACTGCATTATATAAATCTGCTGCAGTTGAGAGAACAGCGAAAGGAATCTGTTTTCTCTTAGGAAGACACGGCACATGCAAAGAACATAGTTTGCTTATTTTAATTCTTTGAAGTGATCTGGCAAATGTAAATCTTTGCAATTCTAAGAGATCGAATAGAAAAATTATTGTGATGGAGTTTGACAATTTGTGTTTTGATTTTTTTTCTCTTATGATATATAGGGATTTGTTTTAGCTAAGCTCTAATTTGTATACAAATTTCTTCTCACATAGCAACTGTATTAGTCATCACAAAAAGGAGCAAAGAGAGTACATGATATGCCCTGGAGTTCAACATGTATCGTTATAGTTGGTTTATTTTTATATTTTATGATTGCTTTATTGAATGTCTCTTTCAAACAAGTGACTTTGAAAATGAGAATTATCTCCGAGTCTTTGAACAGATACCAAAGTGGATGATAGAATTGCAGAAAAGTGAGGGACAGATGCTTTCATCTGAAACAGACACAAATTCAGAAACTAATTTGGAAGTGATAAAAATTAATTTGCACACTTTAATTGGAATCAGACTCCTGCATGAAAGAAAGGAAGGGTAGGCAGCTTGTGCTAAAAGCTGATTGAATTTTTTGTCAGGTAAGTATGTTGGACTTGGCCGCTTATCCTCTTGAGCCTCTCTGTGCAATATATTACATTCATCCTCTGACTGGTGTTCTTTAAAAGGATCAATGCTATTCCTGTTTTGTCCCTAGAGCCTGAAATTCATTGATCTTGGGACTTGACATTTCTCATTACCTATTGTATCTTCCAAGAGGATGGTCACAAGAGGTGTGAGAGTTAACCCTGCTTTTTCTAATGGGAACTGTGCTGACCATTGGAAAATATTGTGTCTATCAGCCCTTGGCTGGGTTTGTTTAGCATTATAACATAATCCTCAGAGGTGCTAACAATTCATCCTATCTCAGTAAGTCTATTCTGTATAGACTTGAAAGGGAGGGTAAGCATTGCCATTAAGGATCTTTGTCAAGTTAACCTGCACTTTTTTTTTAAGTCTGTCATGAAGTATACTTTCATGTGTTCCTTTTACAAAGCGTATTTTTGAAACAATTTAAAACTGTGAAGATTGCAGGTTTTGCGAGTTTGTATCTTGAAAGAGTAGTTATTCTGAACTCAGAATGTTCACTTATTCTTTTATATCCCTCTACATTTTGGTACCCTATAACATGCCCTAGTTTAACCTTGAAAGGGCAGCAGTTTAAAAATAGCCACTGGTGTGACCTGTACCCAGCGGAGGGGATGGCTCTTTGAAGGTCCCGCGCAAGCACATTGGCACACGTGCAATCTGCTTTGCCTGTTCAAAGAGTTATTATGGTACTTGTGTATTTGTACAATTTAGGTATTACTTTTTGAAATACGGTATCTTAGCACTGTTCTGCCAGAGTAGATGAGCTTTGAAAAATAGTCTGTAATTTTTATTGGCACCATCTCTACTCTGGTAGCCAAAGATATCTCTCTCCTAAGACTGCTATGCAAAGGTAAATGAGCAAAAATACACCTGAACTAATGCAGTTATAGCTAGCATTTTATCAACAGATGTCTGTGCCCATGCTTTGCTGCATACCCCATGGGAGCTGTGCAGTGCAGGGCAGTTCAGCAACTTGCCAAAGTTCCCAAAGCAATTTAGTGGAAGAAATAGGAAGAGAACCTGCAAATCCTTACTCTCCTCTCCTCCACTGTATTTTTCCTTTTGGGGTCTGGATAGGTGCAAGGTACCTGAAAGTCCACTCACCTGGGTGAATTGTTTGTAGATATATACAATGCTGCTCACGTTCCTCAGCAAATAAACCACTTCTGCCAGAGGTGAGGATATTTTGAATATATGAATATTTTTCTATCAGCAATCTTTCTTTTACAACCATTGCTCCCCCATGTTGTTGACACTGTTACTGGCTATTTCCGATTTTGAAATATTCCTATTTATTGGTCGTAGCCTCAGCTTTTCATCAAACTCCAGGATGGTTTTTTCTGACAGTAAAAATTCCAGAAGGCTATTACATTCTCACTTCCATGAAAGCCATAGTATTTTCTAAGATTTTTTTCTGATGAGTATCCCCTCAAAAGTGCTAATATTAAATTATTTTCAACAAATAATTCAGCTTTTTACTTGCTTCTGTCAAAGTCAGAGATGAAATGGAAGCTGGAATTTGCCTTTTGCTCTCATGCTTCTTTATACAGAAGACTCCTAGATGTGTCCCCATAGCAATCTGTACATAATTCCTGCGAGAAGGACAGTAGGAGAGAAATAGTAACACTGTTCTCTTTCTTTTTTCTTTTCTTCTTTTTTTTCCTTAACATGCGAGAGCACCATTTGTTCCAGAAGAACCTTACAATAGTATTAAGCATTATATTTTTCAGAGAGAAGGGAAGATGTATTTTGTTTTAGACTTTGTAGAAAAACTTACTTGTTTGGAAACACAATGCAGATTATTATTTTTTTTCCTTCTGCCCTCTAGTAATTCGGTTCAAAGGTGCTTCTTCGGGGAAATTACAGGGAGTTTACAGTGATGGTATCTCACTTCATACGTAGGATATTTTCACCTGCAATTCCCTCAGAGCTGCAGCCTTTGACCTCTGGCTGCATCTATCAGTGGTGATGTGACAGTGACAGAATATTTTGCTAGATTTTGAATGATTCCTGGAGTTCACAACTTCTGTCCTTAGCAATAAAATGTAATATAACTGAGGTTCTCTTCCCCATGCTACAGCTTTTCCTGTAGAAAGTATCACTGAATATTTTTTTCTTTGAGCCCTAAGGGGAAAAATCCCATTTTCAATTACTGTCAGACTGTTACTCGTAATAATGATATTCTGTTATTAATTTGTATTTACTGAAAAACAGGACTCCAAGATCTATATTTCAGGGCAGTTGTTTCTTATAAGCATTTCCCTTTATAAATCAAGAAGTCAATTAAATATGCTCATTTTTCATATTCTGACATTTACAGTTTCATGATATTACAGTGTTTTCCTAGGAAACACTGAGGAAAATGTCCTTTTGAAAACTGCATTATTTCTTTTCCCTTAAAAAATTTCTAACCATCTAATAATTTCAGTCATTCACCCTTGTAGTCTGATGACACTACTGTATACACCTCTGTAATCAGAGCTTAAGCCAGGATGACCCTTGAGCATAATTACTCTTTTTTTCTGGGGGGACATACAGAAGGAAAAAAAAAAAAAAAAGTAGAAAATTCTGAATTGTGTTGAACTGCATTTTTTTTTCACTTTTCTGTTATACACTTGGTGAAAAGAAAACCTCAGAAGGAGATGGGGCTCTCAACAGCAGCATTGATGGGGAAATTATAAAAATCTAAATCTCAAAATATAGCTAATCTTTTATGAGATACACGAAGCATCTTTCTCTGTTTCTTCAGACACCAGTCCTGCCCTAGCAGTAAAGCCCAGTTTTCAGTTCACACCTTCAGTTTCCAGACCAGAAAGATTCTTTTCTTGCAGGTTAGGTTAAAGATTGGGAAACTAGGATATATTGGGGTAGCTGTTTTTGTTAGAGATAGGAAAGTGTTAATGTGTCTGTACAATGCAGTGGTAACGCCAGGTAGATTGACCCACCCTGGGTCCAAAACAGAGGTCTGTAAATCCATGTTTGGTAGTTCTCAGCTGGTTCAGAAAGATAGTAAAATACATGGAATTATTATTAAAATTTTGATGACGGGAGACTTTAGAGTTTGGCAAGAAATACTGTAGATTCATGCTAAATTTTCAAGAACTGTTGTTATATACAGTTCTGGCTACCCAAATTTTAAGAAAGAACTTGGAGCTAGACAGGCACAGAAATGGGTTGCTACAATGACTAAAAAATGGCAGGCTTGTCACTTCAAAGGAGTTTATAAGAGTTTGGTTTGTTTAATTGAGTCAAAAGGAAAGATCGAGAGGGCTGATTTATTCTCTAAGTGCATGAGTGGGGAAAACACTAGAGAGGGAGAAGACCTGAAGTCAGGGACACAAGAACAAAGAGATAGAAGGTAGAGAGGAATAAATTCAGACTGAAAATCAGAATATTTCTCTCCTTTAGGGTAGAAAAGGTCTGGAACATCCTTCCAAGTCACATACTCAGATAGCCATTTCATTAAATTATTAACAGGTTTATATTATGTGAATGTCCGCAATAAAAAGACTAAATTCATTGACCCGCAGAAGTCTGTCCAAGCCTCCATTCCTAATGCATACCTTTCAGGAACCCATGCAGTATTGCTTAGCTACTCAGGTAGTTCCCTTTTTAGTTTGTTTTAGTGTTTAACTGTTTTTCCAGTTAGAAAACTGCATTTTATTGCAGGGTTGAAATGTGTGCAGCCATTCACCCATTGGACCTCGCTGTGCCATTAGCTGCAAGATAAGTTTCTGGGCTATTGGGCATCTTTTACACCTGCGACTCCCAGCTACAGTGGTCAAGTCACTGCTTTCTGCCTGTGCAGTGAAGAGAGAAAACACTTTAAGCACTGTGCACCCTCCTTTCTTATTCTCTATATCAGTTTTGTGACCCTCCTTTAAGCTCGTTTCTGTAAATGTGGGTACAAGACTAATCTCTCTGGTCTACAGTGGCAAGACAGCGCTCGACTCCTGTTTGCTATTCTAGGGTATTGCATTGAAAATTAATGTTGAGGGAGTTTTCTTTTCTGGCTCCATAAATCCCTCTCTGTCTCACTGCCTTCCAGAACAGAAACTCCTCTCCAGTGAGCAGAGCTTGTGCTTGTCCAGGAGCATCAACCTTCCATTGGGCTGCATTCAAAATAAATAAAACACATTTTGCTACCTTTTTATTTAACTAGGCAATGAGAGAATGTTATAATAATGACTTTCTCTCTTCATTATACAGTTGCTTATGAATCTTTGTATCAGTTTTATATACACCCATATCTTACCAGCAAAGATTTTATATTATCCTGTAGATAACATTATTGGCTAGGACTCAATCAAGAATCAATTCCCAGCTCCTAACTGGACACCATGATTTCCAATATCCTAATATGTGGCGCATAGTAGATACCTTTCTATCGACAAAAAAATTTTAAGATCTGTCATTGAACCAGCTTCAGTACCATCCATGTTTTCTGCAGTCAGTTCCATATAAAACAGGTTTAAATCAAAACATTTCATTACTAAGACAAATATCTTGAAAAAAAAATATGGAGGCCATTTTTACATAGCCATCTTTATCAACTATACCTGTCATCCTGTCAAAAAGAGATAAGAATCTTGCTTGACAAGACTCCCATTCCAGTACAGCATGGTGGCTGGCATTAATGAGATTTTTGCTTCCAATTCTTTGTTGACAGAACTGTGGATTAACCATTTTGTTATTTTGCATAGGATTAATGTTACAGTAATTCATGTGTAGTTCCCTAGATCATTTATTTTATCCTTTTTAAGTATTTGAACTACACTGGCAGAGCTCCAGTCCTTTGGAATTTCCCGATTTTCTATATTTGATTTGTAAATATAACCAGATGAAATCTGTGTTATCTAGCAAGTTGCTAATTTTTTGTTGCTGATTAACTTTCTTTGCCTGGCAAAGCAATATCAAATACTGAGCAATTCCTTACTGCAGATAGGAGTTTCACTGTTAAGATGTCAGCATCTTGTTATTAGAAACAACAGGAATGTTGCTATTTGTCATATAAACACTCCATAAATGCCCACTTGTTTGAACCCAAAATAAAATACATTTCACTTCTGAATACAAAAACCTAAATATTTAGGGAGTAGTCTATCCTACTCTTTAATAAATTAAATGTGATAAAAATAGCAAAGGTATCCATAGTGATATATACAAAATGTTGTATACCCATAACCATTTTTAGGTATAATTTAGATCTATAAGCATTCAATGTGTCTCTTAATCAGTAATGTCTATGCAACAATAGTATCTTTCTAGTACAGTGCTGTTCCTCCTCTCTTCTTTTCCTACCCCCAGTTTCAGGAAACAAATTATGATCATTAATATAGGAACATCCTCAACTTTTACATTACAGCTGCTTTTAATACCACCACACTTTGTGTTCTTTATCTGAAATATACATTTTCAGTATTTTTAGGTCATAAACCAGCTATGTATTGTTATCATTTGTGTATTGTAAACAGCACGCAGCCCATAATTTCTAAACCAAAAAAGTTTGCTTTTTGTTAATGTATGAATTAATGCATTGGGAAGCTGTGCTTATGAAACTTTATGATATTTGAATGTATTTTGCTCAGAAACCTAAGTATGAGATATTTAAGCACACTGCATCTCTCTTTGATGCATACTGATTTAAGGCAAATTACAGCAAAGTTCTTTGGTTTATAAAACAGGTCTGGTTTGGCATTCCTCTGTTGTTTCCTTTTTTTGTTTTTCTTCTTCTGTTTTTTTTAACAGGTGATTATCCAGCTCCTCGTGCTGTTCTAACTGGTCACGACCATGAAGTTGTCTGCGTGTCGGTCTGTGCAGAGCTGGGACTCGTTATCAGTGGTGCTAAAGGTCAGAAATGTTTTTATGATTTAAGTCTTAACATTTTTAGAGCCCTTTTTAGCGGTATATCTCAGTCTTCCCTCAAGCCACATATACTTTAGTTAACCAAAGTCTCCTCTACTAAGATGTGTTGTAGTTCTGCAGGAATCTGCAGCAGTTTACTCTGAACATTATTACTTACTATCTATCTGGACTTACAAGGTTTAGACACAAATTAAGTTGATCGTTCCTTCCAGCCGTCAGCCTGTGCTACTATTTCCCCCAGATCTGGAAGAGTAGTTGATAAAAATTTACGCAGTAATTCATAATGACATCTACTGATTTTGAAGAAACCTGTTGACAGAGACCTGTATTTAGGGGAGGGCCAGCTCCAGGTTCTCCACCCTGACCTCAGTTGAATGACAGTTTGTAAGACTGACCTCAGTCTCCTCAGCAAGAGAAGCAGGGCCAATTTGCTTGGTTTTGGATCTGTGGACAGCATTTCATCCAGTAGTTTTTTTTGTAGAGGATTCCAAATAATGATGATTTTGCAGGTTTGTTGTTACCTCTCTTATATTACGAGTGGCATTCTTCAGCGGTCGGTATTGGGACCGGCACTGTTTAACATCTTGTCAGCGACATGGACAGTGGGACTGAGTGCACCTTCAGCAAGTTTGCCAATGACACCAAGCTGTGTGGTGCGGTCAACACACTGGAGGGAAGGGATGCCATCCACAGGGACCCGGCCAGGCTTGAGAGGTGGGCCTGTGCAAACCTCATGAAGTGCAACAAGGCCAAGTGCGAGGTCCTGCACATGGCTCAGGGCAATCCCAAGCACATATGCAGGCTGGGCAAAGAATGGATTGAGAGCAGCCCTGCGGAGAAGGACTTGGGGGTGTTGGTTGACAAGAAGCTCAACATGAGCCAGCAATGTGCACTCGCAGCCCAGACAGCCAACCGTAGCCTGGGCTGCATCAAAAGAAGCATGACCAGCAGGTCCAGGGAGGTGACTCTCCCCCTCTACTCTGCTCTCCTGACACCCCCCCTGCAGTACTGCGTCCAGCTCTGGGGTCCCCACCAAAAGAAGGACACGGACCTGTTGGAGCAGGTCCAGAGGAGGGCCACGAAGATGACCAGAGGGCTGGAGCACCTCTCCTGTGAAGACAGGCTGAGAGAGTTGGGCTTGTTCAGCCTGGAGAAGAGAAGGCTCTGGGGAGACCTTACAGCGGCCTTCCAGTACTTAAAGGGGGCTTATAAGAAAGACAGAGAGGGACTTTTTACAAGGGCATGTAGTGATAGGACAAGGGGTAAGAGTTTTAAACTAAAAGAGGATAGATTTAGATTACATGTAAGGAAGAAGTTCTTCACTCTGAGGTTGGAGAGGCACTGGAACAGGTTGCCCAGAGAAGCTGTGGCTGCCCCATCCCTGGCAGTGTTCAAGGCCAGGCTGGATGGGGCTTTGAGCAACCTGGTCTAGTGGAAGGTGTCCCTGCCCATGGCAGGGGGGGTGGAACTAGGTGATGTTTAAGGTCCCTTCCAACCCAAACTATTCTATGATTCTATGATTCAGTTAAACTTTTTGATCCATCTGTTCACACTTTCTCCCTGTTACTTATCTATGGAATCCAGAGTATCCAATAATTGCTAACACAAATGTTCAAAATACCTTTCCAAACCTGCAGCAGTCTCCTGTATAACTGGTAATTAACATAAATAAAGCACCCTCCTCAATGAGTGTTTGCTTTACCTTGCCTTATTCCTTATTTGGTTTCTCCTTCGTTCGTTCCATTTTACTTGTTCTGCCCACCTTCTCTTTTTCCCCATAATTCTATGTCCATTTTTTCTTCCCTCACTGCCCTCTCTCATTCAGTTTCTTTTCTTAATTTGGCAAACTGCTTGTCTTCTTCTTTTTTCCTTTCCTATTTGCCATCCCCTTCTCTCCCCTCTCTCTTACTTTCTTTTGTGCTACATTATACTTTTCCCTTCTTATTTCTTCACGTTACCCTTGTCCTTCCTAGGTTCTTCCTCCTTACATATCTTCCTGTCTCACTTCCACTCCACTCCTACATCCACATCCAGCTACTTGCTTTCTCACTGCCTGTTTTATTCATCCCCATGGATGTCCTCGTAGTCCTTTTTAAAAGGTTTGCTGCTTCTGAGAGTAAGAAGGAGGTGATGCTTCTTCTGCCTGCTTTTGCTCACAGCTGAGCTCCTGGGTTATCATCTTTTATACTGCCTCAGAGCTCAACATGTATTTTCAAAGCTGAGTGTGAAACTTTTGAGTAAAGTTTTTAACTTTACCTTTTAATTTTAACCTGTTAAAATTTTTAACGGGAAATCGTAATGGGTCATTAACTCTTGTAATGACACACTACATAACAGTCATAGGAGAAGGCAAGACATTCATGGAAAAAATGTACAGTGACACTGAAACTAAAGTTTTTTCTTGCAGCGTTATTTCTTATCTTTTAAGGCAGCTTTATACACTCTTACTGCCGTAATAGTTTACCCTTTCCAACTATCTTTTTGCAAATTTCCTCTTATTAAAATAGCTGGAATCTGTATTCAGTTATCTTCTGCTTCATTAAGTGTATGATGCTTTGGTAACTTATATATTATTAGAGGTAAAGCTGCTGGAGGACCAAAGACTTTTACATCAAATCCAGAATATATTTGTAATTGATCAAGAGAAGTGGAGGCTCAGTCTGGCCCCTGAGTTACTCTTCTCGTGTTCTTCCTCTTCAAACTCTAGTCCATATATAAATGCAGAGAGAAAATCCCTTTTTTATTGCTGGTTTCCAGCCAATGTCTGTTTTTAGGCTGCTTCTTCAGTTTCCTAAATTGCATTTCACGGCAGTCCTGCCTCGGGGCTGCCTGTGCTCCCTCGTGGGGAGGCTGTCCCTGTGGAGCTGGCTGTGGCACTGTGATAACACATGCAGCGCTCGAGAACCTGCTGAAGCAGGGAGAGAGGGCACATAGGACTCCTCCGAGAAAAATCCTGTGCATCAGGTTGATGTTTGCACGGTCTTATCCAACAACCCCCAAAAAGAGTGGTCAGTCTGTATGTCTTTACAGTAGCATCCTAAATCAGATTTTCTTTGTGCCTTTTTGTGTCCATGACCATTCAGCTATGAAGGTATTACACTTTTCTTTTGAAAAATCTGACATGGTAATTATTCTAAAGGTGGAGGCATCACTTCTTATAACATTCTGGCACTTCAGTGTTTCCAAAGCTGAAACTCAACTATTTCAGAAAATAAATTAGTTCCATTGCAGTCTTATCCCATGGACCCAGTCAGGTGTGAGGTCTCTGTGCATAGGGCTTTATGCAAACACAGATAAAAACCTGTAGCAGGGGGCTCGCAAATGAGTGCACTGATGCTGTGATTCATTCTACCTGGGCAAACCCAGCTGCTGTGTGAACTTCAGAGAAGTTAGAAGGGCTTAACGTGAGGTGGCTGAGTCTGCCAGTATGAATTTACTTTCAGGGTCATGAGCCAGTTGTATAAGGAAGAGATTACTGTGCTGTCCAGGAGTACCCTGTGACTCATAAAAGAAAACAGTATTTACCGTGACTCATTACATTTATCACAGAAGAGACTCTTTTTCTTAGTAGGAATACGGATCTCACTTTCAAAAGAGCTTTTCTCATAGATCTTGAAATGGAAATAGCCTAGGTTTGCATCTTAAAATGTACATTTTAGATTTCATAGCTGTTTTTTTTTTCTTTCATCAGCAGTAATAAAAAGACATTAAAATCTTGTATTAAAATCTCTCTGGAGTAAATGCAGTTATAGTGTGGTCTCCTAAAAGCTCTTAAAGTCCAGATAGCATAGTAACTCTGTTGGCTGTTAGATGACTCCCATTGTTAAAACAGTTCAGGACTGAAATCTGTGCATATTACATACTCATTGGGGGAGAGGACCTACAGGAACTGCCATTGTCTATAGGAGAAATATGCAGTGATATGATTATATGCCCTCTGGGAGTTGCTTCTACTAGTCACTGATAGGGCCCCATCTGTTTAATGTGAATGGGCAGGCTAAAGAGAGTTCATGTTGTTGGAGGAAAGCAGTAAGACTGAGGCTTCTGAATGCTTGGAAAGAGGAAAGAATATTTTAGAAGATAGATCAATGAAAACTCCTTCCAGCTTAAGTAAATAATAAACTACCACTTTCAGGCTTGTTGTAGCTATTTTCTTAATATGCTAGCTTTTGCATTTCCTTTTCTGTTGCGTATTTTAAATTCTTTAAGCAAACATTGCATCTTCTTATATCTATGCAGGACTAATGTGATATAAATGTGTATTATGCATTGCCTTTTTGCACAGCGTATACAGTTTGTATAAGCAGCAAATGTATGATATATTATGTTTTCATATACAGAAGGACCTTGTCTGGTACACACAATTACTGGAGATTTGCTGAGAGCCCTGGAAGGAACAGAAAACTGCTTGTATCCTCGCTTAATTTCAGTATCTAGTGAAGGTCACTGCATCATCTACTATGAACGAGGACGGTTCAGCAATTTCAGCATTAATGGCAAACTCTTAGCTCAGATGGAGATCAATGATTCAACCAGGGTAAATCTAAATGCAAACAAACATTTGTTGTCTCTCGCCTTTATTTATTAAAATAAATTGAATTTATTTGTTGTGCGGTTTAAAGGAAATCACATATGTAAAATTGCCACCTCCTTGTTAAGTCATGTTCAAACACAGATCCTCTCATCTCCATCTCCAAATGCAAAAATGCACTTGAGCTTTTCCAGAATAAATAAGAACAAATTGTTTATGGTCCCACACGATTCCTGGAATTTTTGATTGGAATTAAATTTCAGTGGGAAATACATCTTTAAAAGAAAATGCTCTGAAAAGAGTCCATTCTTCATTTATTAGCCAAGACATGAATTCCTGCCTTCGGGGCTCTGCTCTGTCCCTAGCACTCAAAGCAGCGTTAGGAATACAGATTGCTGCTCCTCTTTAGGTGTTAATGGTGGCACTGAGTATTGTAGGGTGAACATTGAAATGTTATGTGCTGAACTCAAGTCTTGGCAGATTCAGTTAAAGAGCTTTTTGGTTATATATCATGTTTAGAACCACACAACTGTTTTATTTAAAATTTGGAGATCCAAAATTTGTTGGTTTATTTTCTGATTGGGAGAAAGAGGAGTGGGAGCCTTTTTCTTCAAATTTAAAGTCAGCAGAGCAAAAGAAATGCTTATAAGTTCATTAAATTTTTGTAATATCGACCCATTTCCGTAAAAGCTAACTGTGTACTCGGGTTTTACCTTTTTCTCCGCAAGGCCATCCTCCTGAGCAGCGATGGGCAGAACCTGGTGACAGGGGGAGACAACGGTGTAGTGGAAGTATGGCAGGCCTGTGACTTCAAGCAGCTCTATATTTACCCTGGCTGTGATGCTGGCATAAGAGCTATGGATCTGTCTCATGATCAGAGGTCAGTTTGTCATTAATATTTGTATGTAAATGGTAAAATTGCACAAAGTATACATCTCCATGAACTTCAAGGTATGAATTTATGGTATGCAGTCATTATCAGGTTACGGTACAAAACCATTACCCCTGTTGTTACCCTGTTGATTTATCCGACTCAGTGTTTTTTCTGATCCTTGAGTCTCATACCACAAGCACTAAACATTAAGGTGAGGTCTTATATCATTGAAGTCAGTGACTCAGCTAGCTATATATGAGTAAAATTACATGAACTTAAGAACATAGGAATAGTCAGACTGGATCAGAGTGCAGTAGTGCTATTAACCAGTGCCTTAAAACTGATTACAAAAGTTTGTGGTACATTTCTGATTTTCAGCTATGTAGAGCTTGAGAACTTCTTGGGGTTGTGTCTAGACTACAATGTGTAATATTATCAGTGGAACTATCCACAAGGAGTGAGTGTAGTCCTTTCCTTTGACCTTTTTGAGCAATGGACATGCAGTGTACAAGCCTAGATTTTTGCAGTCACTGCTGTGGCACTAAAATGCACACTGTAAATGTAAAAGATACGTAAACCTGGTCCCTCAGTCTTCTATAGTAATGTGATTATAATGTAAGCCCATGTGTTGCATTTATGCAGGGTTATGAGTGGATTTTCTGCTTACATCATGCATCAGTCTTGTATTTCTTATTAATATACAAACTCGTGATATGCAAAGAATTCATAGGATATTAGAAAAAATCATACAGCATTCATTTCAGTTTATTTTTCTTATACTTTTCAGCATTCCTATGCTATATACCCATTTTGTAAAGCAACAAAAACACCTATAAACAAAATATGTACCTAATTTACTCATGTATGAGTAGATGACTTGAAACAAGTTTTTTGCCTCAAACTTAGTCTAATTGAAACTAACTTACTGGAAGAGGCCTGTTTGTTTCTGGAGCTTTGCCAGTTTATGCGTACAGTACCGTGGTCTGTTCAAAGGGATTTATTTACACTATTTACACTGCAAAAAATTTCACTTAGCCTATTTTCTCTGTCTCTTAGTGTAATACTAGGCTGGGAAGTCCCAGCTGTGCAAAGCACTTTAAGTACCTGCTTAGCTTTTGTCACATAATTAAGCAGAGAACAGTTCTTTTATGGTTTGATAGAAGTAGGGCTAGATACCTAAAACTCAGCTACCAGAATTAGAGGATATGTGATAGCTGGAAAATCACCTCAACTGTTGTCACCACAGCAACGTAAATACGGGGCTACATTTCAATGTAAAGCTTTTTAGGAGTACTGAGGTGTGATCAGCTCGTGATTAAGGGATGGGTTCAGTGGTCTTCGCGGAGGCGGCTCATCCTGGCGGGGAGGCCGGAGGATATCCCGCGGGCCCCCACCGCAGCCAGGAGCGCGAAGCAGTCCGCGGGTCCGGTGTCCCAGCTGCCGGCAGAGACGCGTCAGCTGTCCTGGGGCACCTCCAGTGGCACGGGGTGCCTGAAATTAGGCATCTGGGTTCCGAAACACCTGAATGGAGGTGTTTTGGCATAGGTGTCGTCGTGTGAGCTACAGGAATAAGGTCTTGCAATGACTGTGGCGATCTACTTGCTACAGCCTGCGGAGTCTAGAGGACAGTAAAGCTCGCCCTAAAGTACACGCCCAGTGACCTGTAGAGAGTTGGTCTCAGGCTGCACTGAGGGAACTGATTAGGGCCTAATTCTGTTGATTACCCGTAGCCAGTTAGTACTGTTTGAAATACCTCGGAGGTCTGAGGTACGTACCTGGGGTGGCCCATATGACAAAGAACCCGGTGAAGACCCACACGCTTCTGGAGACGCAGCTGGAGGCAAGGCAGGACATGCGAGAGCATCTCAAATGGCACGGTGCTTTTACCTATATGAAGGCAACTGGATAGACCTCTAGGTATCCCTTGACCAGTGGAATAGGCTGCCCAGGTAAGTGGTTGAGTCACCATCCCTGGAGGTGTTCAAAAACCGAGTAGACGGGGTACTTCAGGACATGGTTTAGTGGGCATGGTTGATAGTTGGACTCGATGATCTTGAAGGTCTTTTCCAACCTAAATGATTCTATGTTTCTGTGATTCTATGATTCTGGGAACATGGAAATTTGGCTCATGTGTTGATGCCTAAATGTAGCGTCTCCATTGCAAACTGAATCTCACCCCTAAGCTTAATCTTCAGACAGTGTTGCAAAAAGTGCCTCGTTCTTTTAGCTTTTTTACTGTTTATGGTAAACCATTGCTTGAGAAGGTAAAAGAGGATTGACAGGACCATCTTTTCTATCTTTTTCAGAACTCTGATTACTGGCATGGCTTCTGGCAGCATCGTAGCTTTTAATATAGATTTTAACCGGTGGCATTATGAACATCAGAACAGATACTGAAGCGGAACGAAGAACTGAAAGCCCAGGTAAAGCTGAGAGCACAAGTGCTGCAATGAAAGGTGTAGTCTCTGGTGGAAAACCACGTCTGCATTGACCTCCGTTGTACATTCCATTACACCCAGCAATAGCTGTACATTGTAGTCAGCAACCATTTTACTTTGTGTGTTTTTTCACAACTGAACACCAGCTGCTGAAAAGCAAGCTTGTATCATGTAAATTATATGAATTAGGAGATGTTTTGGTAATTATTTCATATATCTTTGTTTATTGAGAAAAGGTAGTAGGATGCGCCACAAGAGACTTTTGAAAATTCTGGGGAACCTTGTGTCCAGTTATTTCAATGTTTAGGCTTTGAACCTAACATGCATCCCATCTCCAGCCTCTTTTCAAGCTGAGATAAAAAAAATACGTTTGATACTTTGTACATCAGATGCACATCTTAACTTTAAAGGGATACTTTTGTAAAAGTAAAACCTTGTATAAAGAACAAAACTGTTTCTTAATTTTATTGTGGAGTTACAACTTGCATGTACTTTAAACCTGATGTCTTGGAAGGAACAGGTGCATTCACACAAATCAAACTGGAGATCTGCCTAAGGGTACAGCTTGTGTTAAAGGGTTGAATTTGGGCGCAAACAGTAATTTTGACATTTCCACCAATGCGTGTTTTTCACTTTTTGAATCTAAACTTTACCCCTCTTAAGTGGAGTTCTGCTCATGAAGCATTTGGATAAAAAGCCATCATTTGCCATATTTATACTTTATACAATAGATATTCAATTCCTCCCTTTTAAATTCAATGACTAGACGGAAAGGGAGCAAAGAGGGAAGTTCAGTTTAACACTTTGCAACGCTTAAATGACTCCCAATACAGACAAAGTGCTATACTTCTGGATTATTAGCATTTGGCATACAAGTCATGGGCAAGAGAGCCCCCAGTGATTTTTTTTTTCCCTTATTTTTCCTCTGAGCAGCTTGGTTTATTTCACAGCCTTAGCTTCATTGTAAAGGTGACTGAGGTTATTCTTTTCGATTCTGAAAAATCTCACCTGAAGCCACTCTGACTAAGGCACCTCATGTTTTACAATACTGTAATGATAACTATCAGAATAATTTTCTGCACATTGTACTGATCAAATTACACACCCAGGGGTATATACACTTTAATTCATGTTTCTTCTTTGTATATTTGGTGACTGTATTGTCATAGATGTACATATTGTGTCGGTAGGGCTATGAGGCATGTAACAGGAATGTAATTTTCTCAGAATTTACACTCACTTGCAGTCATTTATTTAAAAAGATAATGGATTCTTTGTATTGGCACTTTGCACCAGAAACATATCATTATTTATTGATGTGATTACTTATTTGTTATCCACCTTGTATTAGTAAGTTTAGCACTGAATTTCCTTCTTCATTGTTGTTTGTATTTATAAGATTCTGAAATCATGGGGATCAACGTAATGATTAAGTTATTCATCACCCGTCTGTAAGCAATATCTTGAGTTTGTAGCTTAGAATTGGGAGAATATTGAACATCTGGAAGACAAGTTCATTTCATCTTGAGATCATGGTGAAATATTTTGGATATATAAATTCCTTAAGCTATTGTAACCATGTTTTATTGCAAAGATGTAAAATATGCCAGATGTGTGTGAGTTGGAAATCAAAAAGAAAAATAAAATATGCAAAGAATTCAGTGATTGTTTTTCATTTCAATGAACTTTTCATCAAAATATGCACATTATCATTAGGAACAAACAAATATTTTAAGAAATCCTCTCTTATATACTATGTATATGCCAAAAATTATGCACACCTGGGTGGTTGTATTTCCTAGGGTCTCAGGAAATAGAACAGAAGTTACGGAGTGCAACTCCTTTGATTGTCAGTACATGAAGAGAAGCTACTAAAGATCAGCCGAAGGGAAAAATGAAAGCCTTTAAGGGATATTGATCCTTGTGAACAGGCAATAATCTTGTGTAAGAGACCTCACAGAAAGCAAAGATCTGATGAGAGCCGTTTTGGGTATCTCTCAATATCTGATAAGCTGGAATTAATTTCATCTTATTTTGGGCATTGACAGTTAAATATCTACACTCCCAGCATAGCAGAATAAAACAGGTGGGATAAATTGCATTTTGGAAATGCTGAGGTCCCTACAAAGATTATAGCAAGTAAGTGGAGATAGCTAGTTATCTAAATGTCAGATGTCTAATTTAAGGTAGCAATGGTAAGCAAAATAGTTTCCTCATAATTGGAAAACTCCCGGTTGACTAAAAAGCAGAATAACAGCCAACACTTCAGTTTGTTGCCCCACTCATTGCCTTTCCATTCAGGACTGTTCTCTAAACAATTATCAAAATGAACTAAAGCAAATATTTGAGTATGTTATTAGAATACATGATACGTTTTAGCAGATAACTATTTATATCAATCAGCTTTTGAAGAGGATAACCTAACTTGATCGCTTTGGGGCTGGAGGAGAGATGGGGGAGGAGATGAGAGGACTGCTGTATTAATAGGGGCATGTGAAACAGTTTATTGGTATGTTGCAACCTCCCTTCCATTATTATACAAGTATCACCCCTACTTTCATATTTTATGCAACAAATCAATTTTAAAAAATGCACTATTATTTCAGTTAAACCAAAAATGAATATTACTATTATCTTAATTATACTGTTGTTTTTATGAAGTCTCTCAGCATTATGTGAAGTACAATTTAGTCACAAATTAGACATTTTTGTGCCTAAGCAAACCTTTGAATGACAAATTGGCCATGGATTACAAAAAAGAAAAAAAAATCCTACTGTATTGCATTCATAGGGAGGGGTACCCAAACAAGTCAGACTCATAGTAGTAGTAGTAGTAGTAATTAATAATAATAATAATAATGTGCCATGTCCATTACAGTTTAAGTTATAAAAATGGAGTTTCCAGAAAGGCACAGGACAAGGAGAATGTATTAACAGGCTGGTATAGTCACATAGACCAGCTTGATACAGTTTTTGTGGTGAAACACCACTGTTGCCTTTTACTCTCTATTTAAATTCTATTTTTTAAGAAAAAAACCCAAGTTATAATTGTGCCAGGATATTTAAATTCCTCTGTTGATTTGTGTTAATTACACTAGTATACACCTACCTGTTGCAGGGTCTCTTAATGTAAAAAGGCTATATACACAGATCTGCAGTTTATATCACAAGACTTTTCCGAAGCTTCAGCTGCCCCATTTCTGTCACAAGGTAAAGCTGGGCTGACTCACCTTTTTTCTCTATAGAAATGAGACTTACTGATTCCAGGGAGTCTCTGAGAGCTGCCTGTGGCCGATGAAGCAGCTTTGACCAAACCAGTTAAATGCAACCAATCTCTCAGCGAAGGGAGATGCAGCATTAAGGATAGAACTGTGCAACTAAAATATACCTACAATGAAAATAATACGCAGTTGTTGGCTGTGTTCCTGCCAGTTAGTCCTAGGTTAAGAATTGGACTATAAGCCAGTGCCATACCGGGAGGACAATGCAACAGCTATTCCTTGTCCAGATCCTACCACTGTTGGGGAGGATGCTGCTTTCTCTACGAGAGTAACAATAAAAGAAAGGCTGCTGCATTTTACCCCAAGGAAAGACTAGTTAGCCTCAATTTACTGGAAGAGCCTTGGCTAAATAATCATTACATTGATAGAGAATCTCACGGGTTGTGCTTGTAGAGCTAAAAATGCTGCCTGTGAACAACAGTTGTGGCGAATGCTTGTTATAATACAGTGCATCAACCCTGCTGACAAGCAAGCAGGGTGTTTGAAGCAAGCCTCGTGCTGCCAGGGATAAAAGCATTCGAAGCAGACACAGGGAGTGAAGGGCTGACTTCTGATAACAGCAAGAGAACTACCTCCTGATACAAGATGTCTAGTACATATAAATATTTCATTTGGAGACTTCTAGCTGGAGTTTATGCTCACATTTTCCAAGGGTTTAATTGTGGACTGGTTTTGTTTAGGCTTCTGTGTGTGTGTTACTTGCAAATACTAAAAATGAATGGACTAAAACTTAAGCTGGTATTTAAAGAAGGAAAGAAGTACTGGAAATTTATATGTCTATGCAATACAGTGCAGTTTATAGACTCTCTAACCCTGGTGATTAGTTTTGCAACATCTACAGTTAAGTTTCAAGATCTGCAACTGACAAGAAAAACAAGTCTGGAGGTTGCTTTCTCGTAAAATTTATAAGCTGTGGCCATATAATTAGTTTACAGAGGGATTTACGTAGATGAAAATCTGCCAAACAAACAGCTGACTCAGTTTATGGGTCTCGCTACGGTGACATCATGCCAAAACAGCACTACAGCTCCACATCACTAGTTAGAAGTAAGTCCTCTCAGTTGCACCCCATTTACACAAACAAGGACCTGGGTAACTAACATGGGTACCTACGTGCAAAATTTGGAGCCTGGAGTGCTTTTTATTCATTAAAAGATTGGCATAAGGGCTTTGTGTGCCTGAGGGTGCCACAATGCCAAGCTACCTTCAGCCTAGCGTTCCTAACATGAAGCAGAGAATATGCTTTTATGTACAAAACTAGATAGGAAAAAAAATATCATCTCCCCTGGTGCCAGAAGATTAGAGACAGCTAAAAGCTATCAGCACCAGTGGATTTGGCTTAAAAGTTTCATGTCTGTTTATACTTTGAAGAGACTTAGTCTTGGCACGATGCTGCAATGACCAAGCCCTGTGGCAAAGCTAATCCTAGTATCACAGCTGTGCAAATTTAAGAATGATGCACTTTTAGTTTGCCTCACTGTGTAGCAGAACTAGTGATTGCCAGAAAAGGCAGCAGAACAACTGAAAGTGGTCTTTCAGTCTTGCTGTATACACGTATAAATCCAGTGCCCATGGCTGTTCAGATACATCAGTTTGTACAAAGCTATCAAAAAGGAAATAAAATAGTGCCTGGTGGCCAGTGTCCCTGCATGCACATCTTTTCAAATAATATCAGTAGAAAAAAAGGGACTGCTTCAGTAGGAAGGCAGCAGGACTCTGGGAAGGGGGCAGGGGCTTGGAGAAAAGTCAGAGAGGGACAGAGTTCCTCTACGGTAAAACACTTGTTCCATTTTTTCCAAATAGACCCAAACAGATTGTCCCAGCTCCGCTCCTGCAATGTCCCTTCCCTCTCTCTTTCCTCTACTAAACCCTTCTGTCCCCCTTGTTTTAACTTGCCATGAAGAGCAGGCTGTAAGCTGGGATTTCTCGCTCCTGCAACCATGTCCCTCCTGCTATCCATCCCATGCCCTCACTCCCCTGAACTGCCAGGCAGAACTAAATCGGATTCAGCATAAAGCGCACACACGTGAGGCTCCGGAAGGCCCATACAAATCTCTTCACCAAGCTCCTTGCTGTCCCGGTGTGAGTTGCAGGAGGCAAAAACCTGAAATGAAAAGGGTATCCTATCTTTCAGCTGCCTATTCGAGCAGAACCAGTGGTCATGCGGGAGTATTATTCTCCTAGTAATTAACACAGGTCAGGGCCCTTCTCTGACCCAAAAGCAAGTGGCATGACAGACTCCAGCCATGCTGCCAGCCTCCCCGGGACCAGCCCTTAACCCGTCCCAGCCCACGCACACTGCAGGGCGTTGTTCAGAGGGTGGCAGGTTAATGGCGTGCCAGTTGCACCGTGCAGATGCGCAGAGCGCAGTGCCAAAGCCTCCACCTTCCATTGCTCAAGTTGCTAGATGTAGCCAAGGCACCTACAAGGAGTCCCTTGGACTCCATGATCATCAGCCTACCAACCATATCACCCAGTCATGACAGATGGGGCTTGGGACTCCAAGTAATAACTCCCACCGACAAGCTTAGGCACACGACCGCTCTATCCTGCTTGAGCACTACATCCTAAGACTACAGCTTTTGGATCACTGACTACAGCTATTGCAATAACTTACATGAAAGGTGCTCAGCCCATTGAGACCTTACTGCTTTTTGGCATGCTCAGGCTCACGTTCTCCGTGAGTGCTGCTTTGTGTATACCATTACATGAGGGAACATCAATATTGACTGGAAGGAGCTTCTGCTCGCTCTGTAACCCTCAAGAGGTATGTGGTCAGGGCTCCTCCTTGGCCGTTCCTCCGTGAAGCTCATTGACACCAGCTTCAGATCCGTGAAACTGGATACCTTGGAAAGAGGTAATTAGCCACCATCACTGTTGCTATAGCTTCCTCTGTTGTCAGAGCCTCATTGCAGAGGCTTATGGCCTAACTTGGTAAGTCCCTCAGTGGTAAGAAGTTATCATCTTGTGGGAGATAAGCCTGCTAGCCAGTCACCTACATGAATGTCTGGTGCAAAGGATTCAGCCGGGACATAAAACTCCAGGCGTGGAATGAATTAATACGGATCCTGCGCAGGAGCTGTCTACAGATAGCATACTCACATACACCTCATTCCATCTAGGCTGGGATTAGTGTCCCAAGGGGTGCTGATCCTTCTTCACTGATGGATGATCTGGCCAGTACACTAGTCAGGAATACCTTCTGAGTTCCATGTCAGTCCATAATGAATGTGATGAGGCAACACATACACAACTAGAGCGCTCAAGGGTTATGGTTTTCTGCAAAGCGCAATCTGTTAATTGAGGGAGGGGTGAAAGGATGGGGTTTGAATGTACATAAAGACAAAAACTTGAAAAAAAAGATTGTTTGCCTGCAACTTTTCTTCAAGATAAGTTGCCTACAGGGACATTTTCAACCTACTGTTCAACCCCTTTCTCCCAAATGTCTCCCTGTTTCTGGGATCCCTTTTATCACCATGTGCTTGCCTTTCAGAGGCACTCACAGCGCAAGTATGCATGCATGCATGTGTGTGTGCAAGGCAGCTCAAACGTGGATCAGTCTTTTTGCTACTTAGGGAACTTTCTAGCAAAAAACAGGCCAAAACAAAACATCATTAAATAGCAAGGTTAGATGGTACCAAGGAGGAGAAAGGGAACAGTGGAAATACTAGTCAGGGAATCTGGCAGGACCTGGGCTCAGAGCAAAACTAGGAGCCCAAGCCCAAGTCCATTTTTTGTATCTAAGGCAAAAAGAAAAAAGGCATCTCCACTAACAATCCTAGAGTAGACTGGGGATGTGCACAGGAACCTTTCCAGATTAACAGGTGCAGCCATTTACAAACCAGGGTTTGAAGGGTAAAACACTTGTATTTATACTGCCACTACTCAAATTATACTCAAATCTTGTTTTAAGAATCTAATACCTCTCTATATCTGGCCCATAGACAATCATATTATGGGACTGCAAATCCTGGAAGTGTCCATTTCTAGGCATTTAATATGGATGTACAACTACAAGAGTTGCTAAAGTCAAACCAAAGCACTTTTTCTCCTCCTCAGAGATAGTGGTTGATTACACCAATTCCTGTCAATCTACAGTGTAGAGACATCCAGAGCAGTTGCCTTCTGCTAGCAAGCCTGAAGATGTCCCTCACTGTGACAGTGTCATAAAAGTGTGGGTTTTTTAAAAAAAAACTGGGGAAGGATTACTTTCAGAGCCAAATGCTTGTTTTATTAAACCAAAGGCAAGAATATACCAATATTGGACGAGAGGAGACAAGGACTTATATCAGACAGGCTGGAAATCCAGAAAACGTTGACAAACATGTTACAAGGACTGATTTCACGTTTGTGTCCCAAACATGCTCCATTTCCAGGCCAAAACAAGGAGGATTCCAGTTACCACCTCACTCCCAGGCTCTGCGCCCTCAAGCATTAGGTGGAACCGCCTTCCGCACCACCAACGACGACGGTGCCACGGGGCCAAATGAGGGGCTCGGTTCCACCCGTGCTCCCCCAGGCCACCCAATTAGGCTGGCGATGATCGGGGTGTAATCCCCGGGCAGGCTTCGCTGCCTGAACTCATTACGCGACGATGCCGATGACGTGCGAGAGGTACCAGCTGCTCCCCGCAATAAGGTTTGGAGCCCAAGCACCTGAGCTGAATCAAATTACTTTACTGACACCCTCTCTGCTCCTTCATTTCCATCCCGTTATTAATCTTGTGGCCGTTCCAAGCCAACGGCGCGAGAGAGGAGGGGAAGAGGAGCCGGGGCTTCCAAACCCTCCTCCGAGGGAGCCGTGTGCCCGCTCAAGGCAGGAAGAGGACAGTAATTGTGAGCATCTGATGGGGAAATTTCATCTGAGAAAGCGTGTTCCTTGTGCGTTGGGCAATTCCCCGGGCTGCCAGGGGCGAGTGTGGGACAACACCTACAGTCCACCTAATTCTTCATTTGCAGCTGCCCCCCCCCCCTCGTTGGGCTGAAGCAGTTACACACGTTATAGTACAGGCTGGCCTTTCGACCACATATGACAATAAATAATAAGAAGCAGCTTTCAGGGATTTACAGGCAGCCAGCTAGCTCTTGTAACAAAAAAATAAAGGACTCACAGGAATGTACTTAGTGGTTGGCTGGAAAATAAATGACTGGGGAGAAAACCATGAAGATATAAAAGGCAATCTTATAAATGTCACTGCAGATGAATATATAGCAACATTTTAGACAGATGAATTGTTACTCCAAAAAAGAAGATATCTTTCGGTTTCATGAGTGTCCTAAGTGCCGGTGATGTATACTGACTGGAGATTTTTTGCATATGCTCTGGGATTGTCCAGAGTAACTCACGGTTGGCAACAGACACTAACAAGCAAATGCATACGATCCCTTTGCAGCCTGAAGTAAAACTACTCATTTCCAAGACTGGTTCAGAACGCACTATGGTTGCTCCTGTTCAAGACTTTCTTCTCTGTGAACTTGAGAATACTTCACCTTTAGTTTTTCAGTCTGACATTGATCTCAATGCCTTTTAACGTTTGGAGAGAAGAGACTTTATATAAAACCTGGATTTTGAAATACATCCAATACTATCTAAAATAATGAGATCAACATAATGTAGTAATAAGTGTAGTAAACATTATTTTCCATAATAAAGTGGATCTCCTAGAAGCATGAAAAAAATTTTAAATGTAAAAAAAATATTTTTACTTATAAATTCACTTCTGAGAAGACTCTGTGGAACTTAAGGGGGGTTTCATAGAAATATCCACTATTCATGTACACACAAAAGCTAAATAAGGATTAGAGTGACAACAGCAAAAATACAAAGTTCATTAACAACTATTTTTTTTACCATTTACCATTTATCCATTCATGTGCTATCTAGAATTCTTCTATCAATTAGGCCTAAGTCCGTACGTACAAACTACATCTAAAGGTGTGAAGTATGTCAAACACGGGATCCTCATTATTCTGTATTTCCCAACAGCGTTCAAGTAACTTCAATAGCCAATTTTAGCTCGAAACCATGTTTTAGGTGAAGCAAGTTTTAACCTCAAGCTTATTTTAAATTCTTTCTATTTACATGTTTCTTGCAATCATCTTATTTATAATTATACAATATATACCATGTAATGCAGCAAAACAGAAACAAAGAAGTTTTACACTATATCTTAAGGTTATTATTAGTTAAAACAGCTATTACTAGAGAGACTTTATCTAATTGCACCTAATAGGTGTAACCCAAACTTCAGAAATAAAATTAAAAACAACTAAAACCATTTTTCTATTTGAGAAAGTTGTCTAGATTTGGCAAGCCACATGTACTATCGAAAATACTTCAGATCACAGTGTCTATTTTTAATAGCTATGCACCTACAGCTGCTAAAGTGCACTTATATATAACGATTCTTATGAAACAGGTGCAGTTAAACAGTACTGTCATACGTAACTTCTTTGAGCCAAGATCACTCAAATTTTGTAAGATCAGTAAGTCTACCTTCATGATTGGCATTTGCCTAGAGAAGAACCTGTGCAATCTTACTGGTTTTATCATGGAAGCGCAGGGGTGATCAAATACTGCAAAATTTTCATGGAGCTTTTTTGTACAATCTTTTAAAATTATTTTCTGCTGGTGACGGTGATGGACTGGACAAGTAAAAGGAGCAACTTTACCAGCTACTCAGCAAGGATTGTCAGGCAGCAGGCAGATGATAGTCTGTATAGTTCTTATCTTCAAAAGACATTTCCCGAGAATTCTGGATTTACCAACAGGACCTGGGCTGAGCAGCACTAGGACATATCAGACAGAAAACAAACACAGGCAACTGGAAGCACACGGCTAGGGGCTTCAACAACCCCATTTTCCCATGGCATAATGAGAAGGGACAACTCCCACCCTGGCATGGCTTTCCAAATCTTTGCTAAAAGCACCATATTGTCCTCTTTTCAATGCGGAGGAATCAAGTTGCCCTGCAGAAATCATACAAAACACTGTTGCTCAACATGTTGTTCCCTGAAGTAGGAATATCCAGATGAAAGAAACTGGGAGCAGCACCACCACCATCTGAGTAACACAACTGCCCCCAGCTTCTTAAAAGGTAAAGCCATGTTGCTGACAAGCACCCTATTAGCTCTGTCTTTCAAAGCCTTATCTGGGGAGACTGCTGTGAAATGAGGGAAGAAAATAAGAATACAGCTGTCATAACACCCTGAGTGAATCACCTGAGTCAACTCTCTATCTTCAGAAACCAGTCACTGTAACTGCAAAGCAGAGCTGGAGAGCCCACCTTCACGCCAGTTCCAGCTGATAAGTAGAAAGTGACAGTTGGTAATGTTAGGCTAAATGCTTCTCAGAAAGTCCATATCTAAATTAAGGAAAGACTAGATGCATTCCTTGATTTCACTAAGAAGTTCACTTTTCCTTATCTATCCACTACACTAAAAATCAATGTGTAATTGAGAATGCGGAGGTTAAAGAGACTCAAGACACTTATTACACAAGACACTTAAGCTCAGTGCTATTTACAGTAGAAAACTACATGTGCCTACAAGTTAGTTGTGAGAAAATGCTTTTTGAAATTTTAAAATCGTTTCATACATTTCAAAAAATTATAATCATACAGATCTCATGCAAAAGAAGACTGACAGGTATTTGGATACAGAAGGATGACATTTTGAATTGACTTTACCACTACTAAATCTAGGTTACACTGATACACTGGCTTATAGGCCTGGTTAAATTCCAGAGAAACACACTTCATGGCAACATTTATCTGTATATCACACTTGACACTTAATTTATCATAGTTTTCTCTGTGTCTTCCAGGGGAGAAGAGAACTAGGCTGAAGTCTGAATTTCTAACAAAAGTCTGGTGTGACCCCCTGAATTAAATATCTGATTCATTAGCATTTGAAGTGTAACATCTTGTAAAAACATCTCCTGAAGACTGAGACTCAAAGCTTACCGATTCTGGTCTAGAGTGTCCCCAAATGAACTGATACCCACTGAGCCAAGTCAAGTAAGGGGCCTGTATGTACGTTCATGTCATTTAGCTATTTAGCAATGGTTGGGACATGCTCAGCATGGAAATGCACCTACTAAACCCAGGATTTGTTTCACCCAGTGCTCCAGCTGTCTAAGATCAGATATCCAAATCCGTAGATGTTGCCCCAGGATACCTTTATTGTCAACGGAAAGATGTAAACAGTCACTTGTAGAGAGGGAGTCATTTGAACTACTGAGATACCTGCCTTTTAGGTGTCTAGGATACCTAATGAGAGAAATCTTCCTGTGGTAATACATACTTATTTCTCTCCATCGGTAACAAACACAACCTGAGGCATCTCAAACTGGTGTTGGCCATCCAGCCCCTCCTTTCTATTTGGTCCAGCCAAACCTGGACTCTCCCTGCACTGTGGGGGTGGCTGCTTCTCCCCATCTGCCATGTAAAGTGGGTCAGGAAGGGGATCAGGTCGGAAAGAGATACTTTCTCCCCCTTTTTTATTCCCCACTGGCTTCATTCTTGGCTGGATCAGTTCTTTGGATGGATTAAAGGTTAGCCACCCTGTCCAACCATCCCCTCTCTGAGCCGTGTTATAGGTATCCCTGCAATGAGGTCAAAGGAGATAATGTGTTGAGAGGTGGGAGGTGGAAGGGAGGAGGAATGCAAAGGACCCCAGGAGTGGGATGAGCTATAAAACCTGGCATGCTCTGCAGAAAGCAGGTTGTCCCTGGGGAGCACAGCCTGGGGCACAGGTTGTGGACAGGGAAATACATCGGGGAAGCATCTACTGCAGCTCAGGCAAATACAAGGAGAGGGGCTTTTCTGGTTGAATCTTGGTGACAGTAGTTTCCACATGATTTTCTTTCTCCTGTGCTTCTTTCTAAGCACCTGTAACTGTGATTTCTGTTAGCATGCTGTAAATGAATAAGTGGATTTGCATTTTACTGGATCCTGATTTGAATTAAGGATCATTTCATGCAACCTGCTTACAGCAAAGAATTCTGTACACAGGATACAGCAAATCTAAACCACAAGGTCAGGGCTATGGGAAAAAGTACCAAACTCACCAAAGCCCTGCTTTGATAGGTATCCAAAGAAGAGCTCAGCACACCTCTCTAAAAGATGCACAAGCCATACTAAGATTCGGGGATCGGGTGAAGAAGTGTGTCCCAGATACCAGTAATAGTCAGAAAAATTCCCCAGTGTTTCTAGCAGCGTTTGAGGAGCATGCTTGGACCCAGAGATATGTCCTTAGCTTGTGCAATTTCTGACAGTTCAAAACATTCATCTAAGGGAATGTCTTTATTATCAGACTGGGGAGTACTGCATCCACAGCAGGAGTCTGCACCCAGACCCATCATCGGGGCAGAGGAAGGGAAAAGTGGACAGGAGAGAAGCCCTAGCATGCTCCAACAGGTCTCTGATCTAAAGACAGGAGGCATATGGACAGACAAAAATGAAAGCTACAGCATCATGCCCTAATGAGACGTCAGAAAATAACGTACATTTTCTGTATTTTGTATCTGCCTTTTAAACTCGATCGGCTAATGAAGCATACAGCTCCAACACTATCCCATTTTCTGTTCCTTAGCTATGGAGCGCAGATGCAGCAAACAGTTAGAGACAAAGCAGAATTAATTTGTTAAATAATTTAACTAAGCAGGGTGAGTTAAGTAGGTTCCCACAAAATGAAATTCATTATAGCAAGAGGGCCTTACAGATAGCGCAAGCACCTGCCTGAAATACCTGGAGAAACTCCACAGAGAAAATCTCAAAATCTCCCATGAAACTGTAAAAATTGTCTTGTGTAAACTGTTGTGCATTTTACATTTTATTTGTTATACTGAATTTATTTTATTGTTGGGGGGAAGAAAACTGGTTATTAAAAACATTTGATTTCAGTCCAACATTTTCTATAATTTTATTTTGTCAACAGATGGGGGGATATCTACTGAGCATATAATGGGTTTATCACTTCTCAAATGCAACTGCTGCCAAATCTCTAAGGTTAGAGTCTTCTCTCAGCTATAACGTTGTGAAATCCACAATAACAATATTGAAATTCACTGATGTTTCTTTATGACGTTTTAAATGAAACTAAAGTCTCTAAAATTAGTATATGTGTGTTATTGTGTAGGTGCTGCCTGGTAATTAGCAAGTATTACTGTCAAAGCAGAAGGGTTTGGTGATGATATTCATTGAGCAGAATGAGCTCCTGAATGGCTGTCAACCTTTGTTCTTAGCTAATGCTGATACAGAAGGGTATAAATGACCAAATGCTATATATCCCAATTTCTAAGGTTGGTTTGAATTATACTACTGACATTTTATTACATATATTGTGCTGGCCAGCTTTTAAAATTTTATATAGTGTTTGTTTTGGAATGGAGGTCATTTCTGTGGTTATGGATTAGTAGCGCAGCTTGGCTTTTCCCACTCCCCGTTACCTCAGGCTATAGCCGGAGAATATTTTTTGTTTGATATTGCCAACTTAGAATTTATAGGTGCGCAGCTCACACCACCAGTTGCCAGAGGCACTCATAAACCCTTCTTCCTAGAACAAACTATCAATATACATCCTGATCAGGAGCGCACGCTGAGAGTAATGGCTCTTTGTTTCCCTCTGGCTGCAAAGTGCCATTGCTGGCCACACAGTATTTGGGAAAGAGGAAAGCAGTGATACTTACCGTGCTCTGACAGATGCCTCAGCAATTTTAACCTGCTGATATACAATACTATGAAATAGCCCTACCTGGAGCCATTCTGCAGAGGAAATCTGGTCAAAACTCATATTTGGTCTGAATGAGACCAGAAGGACGCAGTAGTCGGTGCCTAACACAGAGCTCAGAAGAGGAGGAGAGGTCAGTGTGAAGGTCCTCCTCCTCTCCTCTTCCTCCCATGCTTAATCAGAACAGTACTGGCAAAGTGAAATATCTTCTACAATCACACTTTTTCAGAAATCTGAGAAGTCTGGAAGAGACATCTTTTCAAATAGAGATTTTATAAGGCAAAGGAAGCCCAGATTTGGGTCTGTAAGGTGCTGATCTGAGATGTGAAGGAGCCCTTCATTCGGAGTAGTTTTTAAAAGTCAAGACCAGTTTGAGGAAGACTGAGCAGGGTCTGACTCCTGGGCAGGTACTGCTCACATACCCCTGCACACATACAAGCATGGAAAGAGTTCACCCTTCATCAAAAGTGTTCAAAAGAGGCTTTTATTGCATTCCAGTGGTAACAAAAGCCCTTTCCTAAACCACAGGAGTTATTACCAAAAAAATATTAAAATATCCGTCCTTTATTCAAATCTGCCACGGAAAGACCTTTGCAACATCAGTGAGAGCTCAAGAAGGCTGCAAAATTTATGCTGTGTGGAGGGGAGGTTTTTAATAAAGGCATAAAAGGAGAATGGATGCTAAGCATGACAAACATCTGCCCAAGAACAAAGCAGGTGAAAACCATCTTCATCTGCCCAGGCCTACAAATGCTGCTGTGCCCTTCCTGCCATAGAAACAGGACACTAAAGGCTCAGCTTTCACCATCTCCAAAGACTTGGCCAGAAATGTGGAACAGTTGAAAAATACTTTAGACTGTATAATTTAGGAGATCATAAAACCAGTAGGAGCGTTTGAGAATTATTTAGATTTATGAGCTGATGGATGTTACTTAGACATCCACACAGTCAGAATCTCTTCCATGAAGTCAAACTGCTTAAAGATCAAAGTAGCTGTATCAACATTATCACCAGGCATCAAAAAAAACCCATGACATACAACAGATGCCCTCTCTGTCTGCCCTCAAATTGTCAGGAGTTAGCAATTTTTAGCGATATTGGGCAGGGCACGGACAGCATACACGTGTAACATGGAAGAGGAGGGAGATGGGGGGAAAGGACAAAAATATTGTTGAACAAGCACTTGGATGGAACACTAAAAGTAGGCAAAATTGTACATGCCCTTGCTGACTCTTGTTCTTTACATTTATAATTTTCATGCTATGCATACCACTGTACATAGAAACTCTGAACATTAGGAAGTGTGCATGTTTCCAGCAGTGATGGTGACCAACAAGCATGTCTAAGCTGATGAAGAAAATGACATAAACTATTAATATGCCTTTAAGGGAAGTGTCATCTCCATGGTCTACGTCAGGTAATGAGGCTTCCACAAATTACAATCCTGGAAATGAACATCTGTAACTTCGTGACCATCACACAAATACACATGGCTTTCTTCAGAAAGTAATCTCCATTGTGGCTGTTCATTCCCTCATGTTCTGACCTGATGGCTCATGAAATAAGGATTTTGAGGGGGGATTAATAATCCATAGTAAATCCTGTACCAATCTACATTTCAATATGAACCCAATTCACTTTTTTTTCCCCTTTATAAGTAGCATGACTTCTCTAAATGTCAGTGGGCTCTAGATTTCTGAAAGTTGTTGTTTCATATTTAGGGAGAACCTTAAATGTGTAAACATCCTTTGCTTTGTTAGCAAAAACCAAAACGAGGTTTTTGCAGGAAAGTTGTGCAGAAAACAGTCTGTTGCTTACAATAGGGTAAACACAGCACATTGTTGTTACCCCCCCATAGGCAGTGGAGCTCCAGTGACTCCAGTGGAAAGAAGTGGAGCTTGTACGCCAGAGGGGTTGTCCAAAAGCTTTCATGTGATAAGCCATACTTCAAATATGCACAAAAGCAGATAGAACTAGACTATGGATCTATTCTTTGGTGCTTCTGTTATACTTAAGGCAAACCACGGGTATTTACAGCTGTGCACTCTTGCCACTGCCATTCTCAAACCTCTAGATATCAGCCCTCTCTCAGCATCTGGGTTTCCACTGCTGAAGTGCTCCTGGTGCTTACACTTCTGCTGTTGCGCACACAAAAAAGTGCCTCTGCCCCAGCAGTGCAAAGCTTCGTAACACTCAATTCCATCGTAAATCCTATTTGATGCACCAGCTAGGCAGGAAAAAGTCTATCTCGCTAGTAAGGACAAGTGGATCAGACAAATTCAGATATACCCATGGGACCTTACCGGGTTAAGCAGGACTCCAGCAGAGGACTCTGCTTGTAGGGTCAAAAAGCCACATGTTTTTCTTCTGAACAACAAAGTCCATCATAATGTGCCTTGCAGGAATTTTTCCGAAGTCCCTTCCCAGATGCAGTGGGAATGGGGCTGCCTCCCATGCACTCCCCAAGCTCATTACCAGTTTCATTGCTCCCAGCAAAGGCAGCTGCTGTGGGAGAAAGGTAGCAGGGGCTGTTCCCAAAGACAGATCCGAACACAGGATAAACATTTTGAAACGCGACCTGAATTTAAAAAAAAAAAAACCCCAACAAACCAAAGAAAACAAAAGTCTGAGAACAGAAAACTGAGCCCAGGAGTGGCATGTTCACATTAATACCTTACTCAGTGGACAACCTGCTGGAATGGGATCCCTTGGAGCTTTATCAGGGTGAGACTTTCACTCTTAATAGACTGAATGGCAGTAATCAAGTATGAAAATGCACATGTCCGTCCGCTTAGGTCTGTGCTTGGTTAGCCCTGGGCCACTCACAGACACAGACATTGAGACTCTTGCTATCTGGTAACAAATTGTATTGGAGGGGTCTACAAGAAACCCACTAAGAACAACTATCCCATATTATGGAAGAGATACTCTAGATCCTAACAGTTTTATCTCAGTTTTTCTGTTGTTGTACTTTAACCAGTTGCTTTTTTTATGCAGGTAGCCTTTCAATCAGGAGAGAGGGAAAAGCCATTGCCATTTTCCTTTGTGCTCCCTCAGCTTTCAGACTGGGGTGGACATGGGGCCAGCCGTACCCAAAACAGCCTACTTGCAGCTAGCTCAGGGATGGTTACATGAACTGCTGCTACATTGATGACTTCCATTCAGACATAGCCTCCA
Organism: Haliaeetus leucocephalus; assembly: GCF_000737465.1. Lineage (NCBI taxonomy): Eukaryota > Metazoa > Chordata > Aves > Accipitriformes > Accipitridae > Haliaeetus > Haliaeetus leucocephalus. The sequence continues at coordinate 8,334,472 of NW_010972787.1, forward strand.
AGAGTCATCCTTCACATTACTGTGTCACTTCTCCACGTTCATGGTACTTTGCACTACAGGGGCACCTTCAGTGTAAGGACTGTAAAGCACTCCACCACACCAGACTGCTTATGAACTAAGCCTTGCTTGCACTGGCAAGCAATTCCTGTAGTGAATTAAATACCCCTTCCAAGCCCCTGAATAAATTCATGAGACTACAGAAATCGTCTCAAAGGATATGTGGGATCCCTTGCCTTCTCAGCCCTCCTCCTTCCCTCACAGATGTATGCAGTGTTGATTATTGCCTGCATTGAAACAAATTATATTTAATAGAACTGAAGCTGTAGGCATTTTTGAAGCAGACTGGCTCTGTGTGACTGTGTTGAACAAACAGTCCTACTGAGGCTGTAGTTCAGTTATTGCTTGGCTCTTTGTTTTCTGGGTTTTTGATTTAAAAAAATGCTTCCCTATAAAACTTGGGATGCAATAAAAATTAAGATGAAGGAAACAAAGGGTTGCGAAACCATTCAGAACCCTGATTAATGGGAAAAATCCCAGCAGAATCAAATTCTTTGATTCTCACATTTCTATGTTAAGAGAGACTTCCCAGGAAGCTCATTCTCACATCAGCAGCATACTCGATATCCAGAGAGTAAATGAGCAAGAACTCACCGCGGTGCCAGAATTCTATCAGCCATTAGAGCAGGAAAGGTTTACAGCATGAGGCTGTATAATAAACCATCCTTATGGTGATGAATCAATTCTCAGAAAAGAGAGAAGAATGTGCTCCTATGGGCTACTGTGGTTAAGGCACAGGAGTGGACATCAAAAAAAAGAGCATCGTGTGGAATGTACTACCATCATGGTGCTGCTGTGTGAGCTTTGGCAATTCATGAAACCTTTTCCTGCATTGTCCATCTTTTGAGCATGATATTTCCTTTTCTCTCGTGTATTCATGCCTGTGAAGGGCTCTGGCATTCTTAGGTGGGAGGTGCTGCAGAAGCATGGTTTTGCAATGTTTTTCTGAATGGGCAAAAAGGGCTTAAAATGCATTTTAGTGTTTTACAGGGCTGAAACATGGTTGAGGAGAAATATACATTTCTTGGGGGAAGCATAACAATGAATTTTTAATGAAGAATGGTCAAAAGGTCAAAAGAGCACAATGTGATTCCTTTGAAAGTGATATGATAAGCTGGAACCACACGTCTGCAAGACACTTAATGGGAATAAAGAAAACATCCTCATAACCGGAGTTAATCAACTGTCTTGGCCTTACCAGCACATACTACCTTCCTTGGAAAGGGAGGGAAAAAAATAACCTTAAAAAGGAACAGCATTTCAGGCACATATTCCTGGAAGAGAAGCTCTACAGCAAACAGAAAACCAGCAAGTTTGTCACTGGTGAAAATGCAGAACTCATTTACCAGACATGCAAGAGACAAATCTGAATAGTGGGAAATATTTGTTTAACAACTTCAAGCTTCTGTTGTTTTCAGCAACAGATCAATCAAGGAAGAGGAGGTGAATGGGAAGAATATAATGGGACCGATCTGTCCTCGGGAACAGACAACGGGGCAAGAACTGGAAGGTGCTCAGGTGGGACTCAGTTTGCACAACTCGTACGCACTGTGGATATCCACAGCAGAGCTACTTCTCCTCAGTTCCCTTTACCGACAAAGGAGATAAACAAGAATTTCAAGAACACATTTTCTCTCGTTCTAAAGCAAGCACTTAAAATAGAGATCTGCTGTTTTAAACTGCTCGTTTCTCTCTTTTGTCTGTAAAGAGAGTTCACAATGACTAACTCAAATGGAGATAGCTTAAGGCGGTATGAGGAATCCCATCCTAAGATTCACCCCAAGATTAATTTCATCTTCCAATTGTCCTGCCACAGTGATACCTGTCTCAATGACATGGTAATTCCTTATAGAAATGAAGCTGTTGGTAATATTCCTGTCGACCAAAAGAAATTTTGAGAATGGTGTTTTGCAAACAAAGGTGTTTGGACCTCAGAACGGTTTTAACCATTCCCATGTGTTATTATTTCCATGTTCCTGTTCCAAGCATGTCAAAATTGATTGTGAAAATGGTCTTTTGCTTTTTTGCACTCAGTTGTTCATATGCCTGCACGAAAGCCTCAAATTTAACTGTGCATCTGAATTCTAAGTGCATCTGAAATCCTAAAGGATCTCCAATTTGCAAGTGGCTATTGTTTAAACAAAAATAAATCCCTGGGAAAACTGCAAACCTCATTGCGATGTTAGGTATGAAACAACGCCTGCTTAACAATGGCATAAACAATATTTGCTGGTGTTTGCTGGCAAACTGTAATATTTTCAGATTTAAAAATGGGAATGAGCATATACTAACAAGCGAGTCATTGGCCTGGGCTAGAGAGCATACTGCTTTCTGCCATTGATGAAGTGCAGCAGCACCTCAGGAGAAGGACTGTGTGAACTAAATATTTTTACAGAACATAGCAAGACGGGCCCACGGAGATTAGTGACACTAAATGCTAACATAACATAAATATTTAACAACCTCTGCTTCCAAGAAAATTCAGGCCACATGAAACATAGATTAGGATTGTGTGTCATGAGCCTATTCCAGTATTAGCATTAATGAGACCTAAACTGGCCAGCCAAAATAACAAAATAGTTGCTAGAAAACAGCAGCTAAACTATCTGCCATGCTGTCTTCATCTGCCTTATGATGGTCTGCTGCAGTCAGTGATACTTACACAAAAGTCAGAGAAGATTAGTAAGTCAGGTGTCCTGGTCCACAGTACTGGGCTGAAAGATAAAGTGGAATTCATTTAATCTGTTAATCAGGATTCTAACATTCAAATGCCCTGTCCTGAAGCTTTTCAAACTGACATTGTGTTGAATGATAAAGTTAATACCAGTTGACAGTTTGCCAGAAGCCATTAATTTAAACTCTCAGTTTTGTTTCAGGGCTTGTTCGTTTTGTTGTGGCCTTAGAAGAGGAAGAATCCAAGTAAAGAACCACCATGTTCCCTACTCTTTCTTTTTTTTTTTTCCTTTCCCCAAGCAGAAAGGTCATTTGTAAAATTTTTTCCACGCACGCTTTTTTTTTACGAAGAAGTAAAAATGAAATTAGACCTTTGTTTATACAATACTCTGCACTGGACCTGGATTTATTTTTGAAAGTTGGTAAACTCTTTTTCCAATTTAAATTGATTAAATAGGTACAGCTGAGTAAATGGACAGAGTTAGGCTGTAAGTCATATGTTTTCACTTTAAAATTACATGTAGAGGAACACAGAGAAGGGAAGCAAAGAAGAAAAAGTGTACAGAGGAGAGATCACTGTTTTCAAGATTAAGAAAATAAAATTACAAACAAGATTTGATGCCTGCCACATTTTGTTCTCACGTAGCAGATGCTGTGGTCAGCTAAGGCTGGCTTACTCACACCAGTGGCCTAGGATGCAAAGCACACATCTTACCAGGTAGCACTTGTGTGGCCTTTGGAAGTATTCTGTATCTCGTGTTGCATCAGCTAGATGGATTTTCACAGTTTGTTGGCCATAACATGGAGTAGGTACACAAAAACCACTACCAAAATGCAGCTGCAACGCTTCCATAATAAAGTACACCAGTCAAAAACATTTCCTTTCTCTTAAAAATAAAGAATATCTCCAGTCCTATGTAGCAAGCAGCATCTGTAAGTCTTCAAAGAAGGAATCTAGTAATTATAGTTAATTCTATTATTTCCCCACCAAAAGTACATATTAGACTGTAAGGCAATTCCTTTGTGTACATGTAATAATTAGGTACTGCAATGAACTAAATGGTTTCCACGAAAAAGAAAATTAAAGGCAATTCTGTGTAGTCAAAAAGGATTTTATACAGTTTTTGTTGAACTGTGAAGAATAGAACAGGCATAATTTTCTTAATATTGGATTTTTCCTCTTCATAATTGGAAATATTAAATATCTATAAATCTTTATACATATGAAATATAAAAGGAAATATTTGGAAATATTAAAAAATCCAGTGCAATGGCTTTGCTGAATCTGAAAACAAATAGATGTCTGCTTCATCTTGAAAAATAACTTATGTATTTTTCTGCTAGAAAGAACCTGTGTAGGCTAATTTGCAAAGAATTTTTGCCATCCCTGCAAGAGGACTGTGGAAACAGCTTCCTTATCTTCTCTGAAAACTGTTGAAGATACAATGACAGTAGAAAGACATACTTCTTTCCTTAGTGTATACACAAGACTATTAAACCAAACTATTTTTTTTTCTTCTCTGTATTTTATGCCTTACTGTTACAGTATTTGGGACCTGCCTGTAATAGGAATTTAATCTGCTTTCACCAATGCTTTTCTACAGTATTTACAGTAACCCTTTTGAATTATTTTCGTCCACATTCCACATGAATGTTTTCCCTTTCCTGCTTGTTTGCTCTAGGCAAACACAGAGAGCAGACTTCACTGTGAGATCCAGCTCTCACTTTTATTTAATGGGTCAAACATATTTTCCATATTACGTTGTTCATTATATCTCAATATTTGGTCATAGACCCAGCCACAGATCTAATCACTACATGACAGAAGTGATATATGTGAACCATTTCCAACACATACAGTTAAAATGCTGCTAAAAATATTTTTTTCTGCATAGGGAAATTTCTTGAATAAGCAAATGGGGATCCTTCCCATTACATATAGCAGAAGTCCAGGATGCTCTCAGACTTATTATTTTGTCATTTGGGACTTCATACTCTCAAGCCACTGAAATGCCCAGTTAGAAGACTGGCAGCACAGCTCTCGAAGCAAATATTGTACTGCTTCTCATTTGCAAAAGTGCAGTTTCTACCTCACCAGGAGTGAAAAGTGGTGGCTCCATGCTCTGGACTCTGTGGAAACTTCTCGCTGACTCCCCAGGGGAGCTGCTCTGTGAGCCTGCAAGTGCCCAAAAGAGAAAGATCCCAGACAAGTAGAATGAGCAACGTTTGTAGAGCAACCAAGTTGGTGAAGGGCCTGGAGCACAAGCCTTATGAGGGGCAGCTGAGGGAGCTGGGGTTGTTCAGTCTGGAGAAAAGGAGGCTGAGGGGAGACCTTATCGCTCTCTACAGCTACCTGAAAGGAGGGTGTAGTGAGGTGGGGGTTCGTCTCTTCTCCCAAGTAACAAGCAATAGGATGAGAGGAAACAGCCTCACATTCTGCCAGGGGAGGTTTAGATTGGATATTAGGAAATATTTCTTCACTGAAAGGGTTGTCAAGCATTGGAACAGGCTGCCCAGGGAAGTGGTTGAGTCACCGTCCCTGGAGGTATTTGAAAGACATGTAGATGTGGCACTTAGGGGCATGGTTTAGTGGTGGAGTTGGCAGTGTTAGGTTAATGGTTGGACTCGATGATCTTAAAGGTCTTTTCCAACCTAAATGATCCTACGATTCTAAAACAAAGAGTGAACAATGGTTGCCTTATGAATATCCCTGTTCACTACAGATATGATCTATATCTGTCTATAATATATATAGATATATTTTGTTCTCCAATGAACAAAAAGCTCTGAAAGCTCTTTTAGACTAGAAGAATTAGTGCGTTACAAGCACTGGTTTATTGATCCTCCATGCACTATCTTTCAGAACCTAGTAGGAGTTACATTGCTACACTAAGTATCAGCCTAGGGCATTTTCTGGATTTCTTCTAAAAATAGGGACCTTTCATCCCCATTTTCCCCTCTGCCATCTACCCAACCTCCCATGAAACCTTCAAGCATGGTATCAAAACCCAGAATGGTGGTTTCCTAAAGCAAAGTCATTTCCCCATTTCTAGCAAGAGTAAACATGAATTCTGTACCTGGATTTCTGTTTTGGCTTTTTTATTGCTTGTTAGCCTTCAGGAAGAGAACTATTTACAGCAGGGGGCCTGTGTTAAGTCAACATGTAATCAGATTTCTATAAATATCTGCCTTTCACAGAGATGCTAGCTTTTACTTTAAGAAATGTAGTTATTCACAAGTAGAGGGCTATGTATGTGAACAACTGATCTCCAAATCATCATTATACGCATTAACTATTGAAGAAAAGTGTTTTTACATAAGCTGTCAATCTTTAACTATATTCTGGGACTTGATGATATTTGGCAATCAGCAAATGTCATGGTATGTCTAAATCCAAAGTAGAACACACAGCGTCCATCCCTCCACACATTATGACAGCCTCATATACATCCAGAAGGACCCTATCCCAACACAACCACTGTGCAAATGAGAGTGATCAGGTGGGCTTCACCTGACCTTAATTACTTGAGCATTCATTTAGTCAGTGGAGAAAAATAAGGTCTGCGTTGTGGAGATCAGAACTCAGGCAGGAGGAATTCCACCCAGCCTGACTTCCCTAGGCAGGACCAGCGCGAGTGCCGGCCCATCGGCTTTCTCGGAAGCTGGGACTGTAGCACAGACTGGGCTGGGCAAGGGCTGGGGCCATTGCTGTGGTGTAAAGAGTCTGGCAGGACAAAGACCTTCCACTCACTGAATCTGAAATCAGGAAGGTACAAGGTGATTTAAGAGTTTTTCTCTTTCCTCCTGAAGGACCACATGTGTATCCCAGGTACGTCTCCAATTGGGTGCAGTTAAAGAGTATGTTTCCCCCTTTCCTACCTCACATGTATCTCTCTTTGCTATGACAAGGCAAAGGGACAAGCTATGCCTCTCCCTGGGGGAAGAGCATCACTCCAGAACAAAGCCCTACCCTTTACTATTAAGGTTCTAATATTTAAAGGACAGAATCATTCATTATACATATCGCTAAAGTGGTTCCAGTGATGTGCTACCCTGCACAAACAAGGATAGCTGCTAAGAATAGAAACTGTACTCATAAATAAAGCCCCTACCCCAAAAGTGCCAGGAGGCATGACTTTGGTTCAAATTCCAGGAGCTTTTGCTTGACTGATCCATTCAACACCGGGAGTGATGAAACAATGCAGCAGTGATACAGCATATACATTTTATAACCAGCAGTATTGGAGAACCAAGAGTTCAAAACACTGGGCCCAAAATATACCAGGAGAGGATCCCACCACCACGTGCAACCGTCAGTCCCAAAGGATGCTGTGCCTTTGGCTCACCCAGCTGCAGGGTGAGCTGGAAACAGCAGCTGAACCTATGGCAATGTCATTTTTGTTAATGAGGATGAGTACTAAAAGCTGCATTATTTATTATCTCCCATCACATCTCAAACTTTCTTCACACAAGAGATTGCACTAGAGCAATAGACACAGAGATGAACAGATCAAGCAAAGGGAAGAATATCCAGTGGGATCATGCAATTGCCTACTCTTATCCCAAAGAAAAAAGAGACTGCTAGATCTCTCTGATGCTTCGGACACTCCAAGTCATTCCTACTTTTGTCAGTATGTTTAAAATACAAGATTCATGGTGATGTACTCTGAAATGGAGCTTACCTTGGCAGTGCAGGCATGAGAAGATTAAACCACATCAGTCACCTGGAGACAGACAGTTTCTCAAGATGGAGAAAAAGAAAACCATAAAAGAAAAAAACCCCAATATTATAGCCACTGAGAAGATGGCCCAAAGCAAAATGCTCTATACCCCTCCCTGATGCCTGCGATGTGGACATCCCGGGAGGTGTAAGGAAGAGGACTGAAAATATTGAGTTCCCCACCTCAGCACGCCCAAAGCTGAGTGTTCAGGCCCTGCGCGTTTTAGCAGCCAAACCCACCCGTTGGGAGCTGAGATGGGTGCTCTGTGTTGGGCAGAGAGCAGCATGATGGCAGCAGGTACAACCCACCTTCTCACCTACAACGTTACAAGGAGGTGGGCTTCCCTGGTGCTGTTTCCTTTCCTCCTTGTGGCAACGCACCATTAGAGATGTTGCTTGTGTCTGCAGCTGTATGCATTTGCGCATAGGTGTATGCTTAGCTAGTTCCTAGTAATGGCTATTGGCTCATGATTATAAAAAACACATTGCACCAGGGAAATTACACCTATGTGCCTTAGCCTGGGCTTTTGAGGATGCAGGAAAAACTCTTCAGTGAAGGGGTTTTTTGTTTCCTACCTTGCTTTCACTCCAGGGCACCTAGACAAGAAAGCAATTGCAGTTTAAAAACTGCTTAGTCCATGGTAGCACAGCAGCAAAACCGAGCTTGAAAACTGGCAAGCCAAACTTGGCAGCCAAAAGGGCCAACCGAGCCCTGGGGTGCATCCAGCACAGCATCGCTAGCCGGTCGAGGGAGGGGATTGTCCCACTCTACACTGCACTGGTGCGGCCCCACCTCGAGTTCTGTGTGCAGTTTTGGGTGCCTCAATAGAAGAAGGACATCAAACTGTTAGAGTGTGTCCCAGAGGAGGGTGACCAAGATGGTGAAAGGTCTCGAGGGCAAGGTTTAGGAGGAGTGGCTGAGGTCACTTGGTTTGTTCAGCTTGGAGAAGAGAAGGCCGAGGGGTGACCTCATTGCTGAGGGGTGACCTCATGGCAGCCTACAGCTTCCTCACGGCGGGCAGCCGAGGGAGAGGTGCTGATCTCCTCTCTGGTGACCGGCAATAGGACACGAGGGAATGGAATGAGGCTGCGTCAGGGGAAGTTCAGACTGGACATTAGGAGAAGGTTCTTCACCAAGAAGGGTGGTCAGTCACTGGAACAGGCTCCCCAGGGAAGTGGCCACGGCACCAAGTCTGTCAGAGTTCAGGAGTGTCTGGACGATGCTCCTAGTCATATGGTTTAGTTTTAGGTAGTCCTGCGAGGAGCAGGGGGTTGAACTTCATGATCTTTATGGGTCCCTTCCAACTTGAGATATTCTATGATTCTATGAACTCACCTAAGTCTGCTACTCTCTGTGTGGAAATATCCCCAGTTATAACAAATACTGGGGCCACTCAGTACGAGCGACTCAGGCTGCCTCCATCCAAACCTCGCAGACTACGGCTTCCCAGGCAGCCCCTCAACAGAGACATGTAGCCATGAAACTTCACAGAAAATGCCGTACGAGAAGGGATTTGTTACTGTTATACAAGGGCAGTTTCCAGTTATGTGACAATATACACAACTGTTGCTGTTTCCATTTCTCCCCACACATCATTGGTGTTATTCGAATTAAGCTCACACTACTGGTCTCTTCCTGAGAAGCTAATGGATCAGATGTTATTTGGAACACACTAAATGGAAACATGGCACGTATGCTGTTAGTGGAGTATGCAGATTTTTCTGAGGCAGAACTGAGGAAATCAGCCCATTGCTATTTCTGGCTTTGCTGACCGGATGTTTTTAGCATGATGTTTACATACAGAAAAGCCAAGTCCTACAACTGCAAAGGCTAGCACAGCCCAGCATTCAGACAGGACAGGCAGAGGGTTGGCTGGGGAATACTGTAATAAATTGAGTGAACAGTGGATGTGGCCATGCTAAAATCTAGATTCTATTCCCAAACTGGCCAGAAATTACTTTTTTACAACCTGTGCACTATGTAACTTGCAAAATGGGTAAAAAAAATGCTTGCAAACTGGGGGTCAGAGGCATTGCAGCAAAATAAATGTTAGGAATAGAACAGAATTATCGGTAGCAATTGGTAGACGTCATCAGTTTACAACCCCTTGGTTCCCAGCTTAATGCGGTGTTTTTCCAAGACACAAGGTCTCTACTTCTCTTAAAGAGGCGGGGGAAAGCAGAAAGGAGCTGTTATAGGAAAGGCATATATCATGTGTGGTGCTCTGAAGGGCTACCACACAGAGGCAACTAAAGGACTGTCGCTGTCACCTGCGTATTATCACGTACTACTGAGGAGACGTGTGATGTTTTGCACTGGACCAGTTTGAAACCTTGAAGAAAACAGATGGCCTTTAGGACATGCAAGACCGTTGTAGTCTGAAAAATGGGCATTAAACCTCAAGCCAAGCACCAAGTGAGAACAACAGTGCAGCACCACTGGTACAAGATCAAGAAAGAAACAAAATAAAATTCACCAAGAATACCCAGGCAGCATGGACTGGCTCTGTCACTGGTGACTGGTCAGACAGACTGGCTCAGAGAGTATAACGCCACCAAACAGTTAACAAATGAGGTACAAGGGACTTAGGATAAGTCTTTCTTTCCTATACAACTGTGTTGGAGGTAACTTAAGTCAGCCTCACTGGTATTCTTGGTAACAAAATAAAACCTTCAGTTGTAAAAAAATGGTAATAATAACAAGCACAGGATCAATGCAGAGAGTGGTGGATTTGGCAAAAGAGAAATCTTCTGCTCATTCTGGCATAGCTCATAGGCTAAGCTGAGCCAGCCAGTCTGAATTAAAACATGACGTACTTGCGACAAGGCTCTTGCATGTCTGCATGTGAAGGTCATACACTTGAAAGGTAAAGTAGAAATTTGGTTGTGGAAACAAGCCTTTAAACAGGTCGGTCTAGTCCTGGTGAAGTCAATGGCAAAGTATGCAACTATGATGGAAAGTGAAGATGCAGCATGAATTTAGGTAGGTAAAACAATTCATTCTGGGTGAAGGACACAGCTTTTTAATATCCGAAAGTGTGGTAAAGCCATCTGATTTTGAATCTCTTCCCATGAACAAGGACCATGAAGCTGTGTCCTGCCCTTTAACTGGCCCTATAACAGGCAAGTGTTTGATGTCAAGACACCTGACAGTGACTGTCATGTCAGACAGTCATTTGCTGGATTTTCTCCTGGCAATCACATTGCAGATAACTCTCTATTTTGCCATTTAATCACTGGCTACTGTGCTGAATTGCTCTCCTCATTAATCTTAGCTTTCCCAGAGACAAGGTCCCAGGTTTTTCGACTAGTCTGGCAGACCAGCTCTGCCTTTGCTCTAGAATTCACTGGTTTGGACTAAAAGGGACTCTGAAATTCAGTAGTCAGTGGATGAGCTGGTGAAGTTAGTATCAAAGGTTTCCCTGTTATGACAGTCCAGCACCTGGGCAGGGGGTTCAGAGGGCTGGGTGGCAAGGCACAGGCTGATCATGAAAATCAAAGAGCACAGTATCAGGCCTAACTCCACGTAGAGCCACAAAAAAATGAGTCTGTCTCATTTATTTTGCTTTCCATATTAATAAAGCTGCAACTCATTATGTAAACCATATCCTGTTTCCACAGTTGGATGTGTTAATGAAATCCTCTGAAGAGGGAAGCTTGATTTTTTCTGTTAAAAATGGGAGCTCTTCTTCTTTTGCTAAAATCCCTTTTTCCCTCTTTTGCCAATTTGCGTTTAGTCACAGTCTCCTCAAATCCACTTCTTACTCTTCAGTCAAAAATGTGACTAAGGATTTCCAAAAGGGCAGGGCCAGGGGGGAGGGGACAGTTGACAGGAACAAGAAATTATTTTCTCCAGCATTTCATGATCATTTTTAAGTACTTCTTTTGATTTCTCTTCCTTACACCCATGTAACTTCCCTATGTAAGCAAGAACAGATGTTGCAACAAGCAGAGTTCACCCTTTGACCCTGAGATCTCATTGCTGCTTTTCTCTGGTGCATGTTTGGATTTAGAGTGAAAACCCTACAAATATGCGCGGGGGTGGGGTGAGATGTGAGGCAGGGGAAGAATCTAATTTTGGAAAGTCTTCCCTAGCAAACCCTCCCCAACTTCCACTTGTCTCACTTTATTTGTGAATGTCTCAGTCCCAGAAGCCGAAGAGATCTGAAATGCGCTCTGATACCACACCGAGAGGCACTGTATCAGAGTACCCAAGTGCATAAATTACTTCTCCAAAATTATTTTCAGAAGACACCACTTATTGCCATTCCTACTGTGCATCACGCGTTGCAGCAGACGCCAGCCCCTTTTCCACATTAGCCCCATGCATGGACCACTCCGTAGAGACCTATTACCTTACACACCCGCGACTTTTTCCTCCACGCACACAAGAAATTTTCACTCGCCGGCAATTAAAAAAACAAAAACCCAAACGCCCAGGTCTGTCGCAGTGCCATCACTCCCCTTCTTGCCCTGTTTTCTCCTATCGTTTTTGCCACTCTTTCCGCCCAGGCTCTGCTCAAGCTGCCCCTCCCGCCCCCACCACCCTCCCATTTCTGCCCAGCGCGGGACATGCCCACTGCCCTGCTCCCGGCCGTGCGATGGACACGCTAAGGAAAGCTGGCTCCCAGGACACGTCTCTGCAGCTAGTGGAGGGTCCTGTGAATATCCCCACTCCCACAACTCCCTTCTCGGTGCTGGTTTTTTCTCCGTCTGCCTTGCTTGCAGCCAGGACCATGGAGCCCTGCCCGGCTGCGGGAAGAAAGTGTCGCCGTCCTCCCACAGGCTGCCCGTCCCCGCGGTCCCTTTTGTGCCGCTGAGCGAGCGGTGCTGCCAGTGACAGGCAGGTGACAATGTTAGGTCCTTGCCCCTACCAGAATCGACTCGTGCTCCCTAGGAAAACCCACTCCAAGAGCTGCGAGAAAGGAAAACAAACAAGAAAAGCAATGCAATTACAACCATTATATCTCAGCGCATAATTCTGAACTTTTTATAGCCCTTTGTCTGGCCTGGTTTTGTTTGTTCAGAGGACCTTTCCCTGGGGAGATTGCTTCTCAGCCAAATACCCTGTCAAAAATTTTCTCAGCATTCACAGTTTTCCAGACTGTTCTGTTCCTCTTTATGCTTCTTTTGATACACCTAAAGTGCACCTCCACATTCTTCCTCACATATATATCTTGAAGTATTTGTAGAGTTGAGATGTCTATCCATCTTAACCATCCAAATACCTTGTTTTCTAACAAACTTATGAGACTTGGCTTTCTAAATCTTGATGCTAAATATAATTCTCCAAGGCATTTATACTCCTTAGAATATGGACTATTTGTCTACCTATGTCCCCTGCTATAAAGAAAAAGTAATCAATGTTTAACAGATGCAGAAGGGTACCTTGGAAACTAATATTCTATAAAATGAAAGAGCACTTTCTGAGAACGGAGAAAAGACTAGAGATTAGAGCTGGCAGCTCTCCATTGTGTGGCCACTTACTGTCACAGAATCCAGCAAGAGACGGCTCCTGCCATTTCCTTTTGATTTCTCTGTGTAAATCTGCTCTCACCTAAAGCTTGACCACATGACAGTACATACTCACATTAAACTGATTATTTCTGTCTGAGCTGGGTGCAGAAGAGGCAGTTTTAACTTCCACATAAAATATGTCCCTTCTGGAAATACCCTCATTCACTGCAGAAGGAGATGCATTTCACATCCCTAACAGACCCCTTCATTTTATGTTAACTTCTTGATGATAACCAGGCAAAAGACAGTCCAGCCTAACATCTGCGCTCAAAGTTGATTAAAATGTCCAGATAAGGTAGCCAGACACACAGATTAACCTAAAATACTACAGATCGGATTAAAATTTTACCATTCCTAAACAATGTCAGCCACTTGCCACAAAACATGTTCACAAATTTACTTGACTAACCTGGAAATAGTTTATAGTTAACCAAGCTTCATCGTGATACAAGGGGGTAAGAGGCAATTCATGACCTGTCGAGCTGGTGCTCCCCCACAGATACAGTGCAAGCACAGAAAGTAAAAGCAGCTGGGTTTGCACAGGGGAATAAATACCCTGACTGCAGAAATTTCTCCTAGTCATAACTAGGCCTCCTTCTTCCTGCAGACACAGCATGTATCTGGAGAAAAGTGGTGCATCTTGAGGGTGGGTCTATAAGCGAGTTGGATTAGTTAAAGTACTGAGCATCCCGCTGGTTGATTCAGCAAGCTCTCTCTACAGTCCCCTTGGAGCAAGAGAAGTATGGCTCTATTTCCTCCTTTCTGTAACCTCACAGCTGCTGGGTCAAAGGATGCTTTAAATCCACTAATCAAGCAAAAATTTATAGCAAAACCCAATCAGATGCATTATATTAATCTCTTGCAGAAGATGCTGACATCATACAAATGCAGGTTTATAGTTTTCTATTTGGAAAATTAAACTGTAATAGAACAAAGCAGATAAATCAGTCAGACCAAGTATGTGAACAGTTGTAGAATTTCAAGAAGGAAAGCTTCTTTATAGCATGGACATGACCCAAAATGATTTAGAAAGTCTTATTAAAAGGAACAGGATGCAGCATTTCAAATGTTTCACCATCTCTAGCTTTGTGATAAAGGTTTCAGGAACTCACAAAATTAAGCTGTTCACATTGTTGTTGCACATCATCTCTGAAGCCACAAGGAAGTACCTATCATCACTTTATTTGACTTTCCCCCTCAGGTTTGTAGTATGCTGTTGGACTGCACACAAGAATGGAGCCCAGGGACTCCTAATTTAGGATTTTGTGTATGACCTTATACAAGATACAAGCATTCTCAACAATCCAGAGATCCTCACACCTAAAGTTACAGGGCAGCATCTCGCTGTGCTGGGTGGCATACAAACAAGGACTGCTTTGAAAAGCTCGCAAACTGAGGAACGTAAGAAACAGACCTTGCAAGCACACAGGCAAGGGTCTCCATCAACGAGCAAGACCGTTACTGGCAGCAGGATACCCAATCATCGCAAAGAAGGAGTAACTAGTAAGAAACTTCTCAGTAAAGCCAGGGGGGAAGTAATCCAGGAGAAAAGGGGAATCGGCATGCAAGCCAAGGGAAACAGAAAGGTCTCGTGCCATTTTTGTCAGCTTTGATCAAACACAGTGAAGACTCTGGGACTGCTTACAGGATGACTACAAGAGTCTTAGTAGCATGCCAATAAATACTGCTCTTTGATGGTGTATTTGACTGGCGTAATTTTGATTCAAACTTTGTCCATACTATCATTCGTTATATTGTCATTATTTACCATATCCTCATATAGAATCTACCCTTCTAACTTCACTTTTAAATCTGTCTTTTTGAACTGTATGCACTCTTCAACAGCTGACCTAGGCAATGTAGCTATCCTAACATGTTTCTCTTATACCTCTGAAATCTGCTTGCACTTGTAATGCCAAGAGTTCTTTGTATTTTTTTTCCCATTTGCTGGATTTTCATATTTGTGTATATTAAATCTAAGCATGGAGACTATAAAAGTGTCTGCTGAGTTTGCTTGTCTGTTTCCAAGGTTAGAGATCTCCCTACCAGTCGTGCTAGCCTGAGTCCCAAAAGCCTGAAATCTGTTTATTTAAGGGGAATCCACAGAAATTTAAAATATTTTCCCTCTATGAATTCTTCTCAATCAATGGTCAATATCACAAAGCTTGTCTAAAAATTCACACCTGGAGACTGTCTTCATAGCTTTGTCAAACTTTGGCCCTGCTTTTCCATCGAACAGGAGGATTCTTCAGAGGATCAATGGACTTTCCATTTCCTTGAGTAACTTTGCCAACCCAGGTAATTATCTTTCATCTATTTCAGTGAGAATTTGGGAGTACCATCTGCCCTCATTTGAAGGCTGACCCATAGATGTTCTTCCAGAATCCTTTCCAGCCTCATATGCATCCACAGCACATCCTTCTGTTCTCTGCATCTATTTAGTGCCAGCCTAGCATCTCACAGTAATGAGCTGTCCTTTGGTTCATGAAAACTTCTATTCTTTAAGTTCAAGGAAAGTTCATGTTCTTCTCTCATGGTTTTTTTGTCTGTCCTCAGACGATTCTGTCTTATCACCTCTCTTGGTGTCACAGTTACCTGAACAGTATCTGTGTTCTTCTTTACACTCCAGTCTCACATTACATAGGCTGTTCAAGCTTTGCTTTCTGTTGTGGCTGGTTTCCCTTTTTCCTTTGTCACCTATCTTCTTTCTGATTGCCCCTGTCATTCTTCTGCATAGCTAAACTATCCATTAATTTTATTGCTCTTCACTAGGCAAACTCTGTCTTGTCCCCGTGACCATGTTTTGCCACATGCAACTCTCCTTAGCTAGCTGCCTGACTTCCATACCTTCTTGTTTGGAAGACGAATTAGCTTGTCTGCAGACCCTCTTCTAAACTCCATGAAATCCACTGTCCTAGCACCTGTGTCGTGGTTTAACCCCAGGCAGCAACTAAGCACTACGCAGCCGCTCATTCACTCCCCCCATGTAGTGATGGGGGAGAGAATCGGAAGGGTAAAAGTGAGAAAACTCATGGGTTGAGCTAAAGACAGCTTAATAGGTAAAGCAAAAGCCACGCATGCAAGCAAAGCAAAACGTGGAATCCATTCCCTGCTTCCCACGGGCAGGCAGGTGTTCAGCCATCTCCAGGACAGCAGGGCTCCGTCACGCCTAACGGGGACTTGGGAAGACAAACACCATCACTCCGAACGTCGCCCCTCTTCCTCCTTCTTCCCCCAGCTTTATATACTGCGCATGACATCATATGGCGTGGAATATCCCTTGGGTCAGTTGGGGTCAGCTGTCCCGGCCATGTCCCCCCCCCAACTCCTTGTGACCCCCCAGCCTGCTCACTGGTGGGGTGGGGGGAGAAGCAGAAAAGGGTAAGCACTGCTCAGCAGTAACCAAAATATCCCTGTGTTAGCAACACTGTTTCCAGCACAAATCCAAAACATGGCCCTGTACTAGCTACTGGGAAGAAAATTAACTTTACTCCAGTCAAAACCAGCACACACCTCCTCCTTCTACTGCTGGAGCACCTCTTGCCTAGGAAATGTGTATTAGGAACCCACTTCAGAAGAATGTAGACCTCATGGATTCTGCTTTTTTCTTCCCCCACCCCCATCCCAAAATCCACTCCATTTTTGTCTCAGTAGCCACATCCCTTTCTCTTCTTAATTCCTGCTCTTAAAGTAGAAAAGAAAATCCCACAAATCATTTCTTAGAGTCTTTCAGATACCTAATCCCATTTCCTATTTTCTGTATGGTATCTCATTAAAAATACATAATCCGAAGTCATGCACAGCAAAATGGCAGCTATACAAGGAGCATTCCTTTTAATGTCACAGCTGAACATTTAGAGAAAACATCCACATTGATATCATTTCTAAATACAATGTTTATCACTGTCTTGCCACTGTTACGATTCAGTGAAAATAATTTCTGAGACTTTTCATCCCTATGGTTTCCTGCTCACAGGAAACGTCTATGTGAATAGCTGTCAGAATAAAACCTTTGCCTTTCCAGTTCTCACTCTCATTTGCTGCATAGCACTGTGTGTTGTTCACCTAATGTGTGCCACACAAGTTGCTGCAATTCAAGTTTCTTATCCACAAATACATTTTTCAGCCTTCTCTGACATTTTCCATTTTTCCCGTACAAAGCCTGTTATGAATTCACCAGCTATTGCTCTATAAGGAGGTATGTTATTGATATTGGATCTACTCCTTAACCCTTACTTACTTGATTTTACCTTATCTGACGTCTTCTTTCTCAGCCCATACATACGTATGCAAATGTGCTTAGAGTATTTCCCATTTCTTTATAATTTTTAGTTCCCACAATTGCATATCTTCTACAGACTTATTCAACTCCCTATTCACTACTGACATCTTGACACTAGCAAACAGCCGTTCACTGAAAATCTTTTCCCATGACTTAACTTGGGAACCAGTTTTTCCCCATTTCCTTTGTCTGCCTGTAAGTTTAAGTGCAGAAGGTTTTCCTCTGCAGCAGCCACACTGGTCTAAGCCAACTGAATTAGCCTTCCTCACATCCTGCACCCTCGTGATCCTCCCAGCCCAGAAACCACAAGGAAACCCATCCAGGCAGTAGATCCTGGAACAAACCCTCCTCTGCTGAGGCAAAAAAAAATCAAATTAATGGAATCAACTAACTTTGAAGCCCCCCAGTAACAACCACCGTACATGGAAGGGCATCATCAGTACCTCCGCTATTTCACAGTTTATTTCTTTCAGACTCCTCAGATTAATAACATATGCTCCTGGTAATTCACTGCATTTGTCTTTCTCAAGTTGCTTCATAACTTCCTCCTGAGAGACTGCAACCTCTCTTAAGGCCAACATTTGATTTCCCATAGGAAATGCCCTCTGAATAGCACCTTCCATGGAAAACACAGATGTAGGAAATTTGTTTGATTTCACTCTTAGCTAAGCCTCCTTTCCAGCTGACTCCTCATTGCCTAACGGTGCGCAGTCACTTGTGCAGTTTTCTAAACACCAACAGGTACCTGTGAGTCTATGGTCTTGGAAATATTTTTATATTTACTTATATGGCACAAAGTCTCTTTATAGTCTCAAAGTTTCTTTATAGTGTTTATCCCCAACATTTATCAGGGTAGAATGTTTCAGACAAAGAATGACTAAGAATTCTAAGAAATATTTTCCTCATTTTTACCCATTTTTCTTTATGTTCACAACCATTATGTCTCCCTGGAAGAATTTCTATTGATTAGAAGCAAGTTGAGCCTTCTGCATTCCTCACCTCAATTAACTCCTGCAATTACATGATGAATCTCTTCCTTTTTCACAGTCTCCAAAATGAGTTATCAAATAATCAGTTGCTTATGCTCTCAGTACACTGCTCCGATCTGCCATTCTGCAAAGGACAATGGTGTGATGCACTAATTATGCATCGTTAGAGCTGCCAGTTTAGTAAGTAACTTACAAACGAATGGCTTTGGCTAAGACAATAGGTTGGGTTTGAATGGCATGTATGGGTGCTGCTTGTTCAAACAGAACCAGCAACGTTATTTAAATCTCACTGACTCAGGAAAATATGGAGTGGCATGCAAATTCGTCTGTCAAGCCAACAAAGTAAACAAACTAAGGCACAATGGGCTTAAAAGATGGGATAAAAGTCTGAGATCAAAGAATCCTCGTCAGAAGCTCTTATGCACCAACAGTCACTTCTCATGCAAAATGAGTTGCAACTATACTGAAATCAGGCAGGTAGAAAAAGCAATCCCCAGAACAACCAGAATTGTTGGTTCCCAAGCGGTTTACAGCATCACATACAATTCCTTATAATACTGCTATAAACAATTTGGAAACTAGTAAATGCTACAGAGAACAGGTGTAGAGTACTTCCTGCAAGGATTTCCAATTAATAGGCAGCTGTATTCTGTACTTCTGTTTTAACAGCTACAGCAGATCCAACAGCAGTGAACCCTGTTCTCTAATTATGATGTACCAAGTGGCTTAATCAGTTTGCAATCTTTCCTTTTTAGGTAAATGAAAACAGGATTAAATAAACAGTGTACAAAAGGCAGGAGGGTATCCTCTGAACAAAATAATTCAGGGCTAGGTAATGCTGAACTGTCATCAATATCTCATGACAATGTGGAAAGAATCAATCACAGAGACCTTTTGTGAGGTTTGGAAAGAAGGAATTGTGTGAAGATAACATATAATGAATACACTCTTGATAACACCACCTAATACCTATAGGTTGCCTTTTCCACAGTTTCAGGTATTATTTATAGTAAATTCTTCTACAGTAAGTATAGTATTTATATTCTTTATAGTCAGTTCTTGTACAATCCTAGTAAATTCTCTAGCACTGGAGTAAGTTGTGTGATTCTACGATTTTACCAAATTCCTTGACTTACTGAGTTCCCATTGGTTTTCTCAAGACAGGTGGGGCTTAGAAAGATTATAAGGAAAATAATCTGCAGATTGTATCAATGTTAGGGCCTTACCAGTCAAGAAAGACAAGAAATTTTCTGGGAACCAGTCATGGCCTGACTTACTGGTGACATTTATTTCTGCCTACCACCATTTGAAAATTGGCTCATGCTTTGAAGCATACAGAAATATTATGTCTTTGAACCTTTATTAAAATTATTTCCTAGAGAACTTCAGATATTTCTTTAAAAGATTCCTACTCTATTTGAGATGATTTGTAAACTCTAATTACAAAGTTGTTGCAGGTTTTCCAGGCATTTCTCACCTTGTAGAATAGCTCAGAATGTGCAGCAAGAGGAAATACTTTCTCATGTCCATTTGATATGTACTGTCTTCCAATTTCATTGAACATACTCTTATTTCTGTATTCTGAGAGTGGGTGTAAAATTAGTGCCTCTTCATCTTGTGTTTATCAGTTATTTCTTAGTACATTTTTATTATGACTCTTCCCTCTCTTCTGCCCTAAAGAAAACAGGTCAGGGTATGAATTAACCATTTTCCTTTCTCTAAATGCTTGTCATGAATACATCCCTTCCTGATGAGATAACTTGAACTAAACATAATATATAGTACTATTTTTGTTCTGAAATAACTACTGATTTATGTAGATGACTTTTTAATACCTCCAGAATTATCATCTTCCCTTTTCTAAAATATTGCTGATCTTGGGTTTTTCTCCTGGTTTTGCACATTGGGTAGAAGTCATAATTATGTTCCCATAATATAGTACCCAGGTGTCTTTCCTGAGTTAATTTAGAATTCAGCAAGGCATATGACTAATTAAAACTTCATTTAAGAACCAGATACTCTTGAGGGCTGTGCATAAATGACTTTATGACATTTTTAAACATACAGAAAAATGATCTGTGGGGTATGTCAGCTGCTCCACGCCCCCACTGCCTGATAAGCAATTAAATTTTTAAAAGTATATCCTTCTCTATCTTAGACTTTTGAGTGTACAGAATGAGCAACAGATAATAAATTTTTTTTTAGTGTAAAAAAAAAAAGTAAATGAAGAAACCATAACCCTCAATCTAATGTTAGTTGTTTTAACTGTTGAGGCAAATTTTACAAGAAAAGGCCAGGGAAGAGATTATGCAATGTGGTTATTTAAAGCCAGACTGGTCTTGGATACGATCGCTTGATTCTTGCTTAGGGACTCAGAAGATTACAAACCCTGCAGGTAACAAAACATGGCTCTGAAACTGAAAAGGAGTATAAAGTTATAAACAGAAATTCACTGTCAAATATTTCTCAGCATCAGTGGAGATGAGACACAGACGGAGGGGAGATTAAATCTACAGGAGACCTGGTGTATATTAATTAAGTGTCTGACATTATAGAACACATGTCTGGGGTGAACATAAGCAGTCTCGTCTTGGTGAATTGATTTTCTGATAGTGTCTTGAAGACTAGTGGCCAGTATCCTCGATAAAAATCTTTACATCTACATTACTTAGTGAAATAGGAAATAAGCATCACATTCTGGGTATTTATTAGATTTAGCTTAAATGCTAAATTCTTGCATGGCAAACAGCCACTTTCTCTAGAGTTACTGAACTTATTCCCTATCAGATGGAAAAGCAACTGTGAAAAATCTTTACAAAAGCCTGCTGGGACTCCATCAAAGCCAGGTGTTTTGGCAAGAGAGAATTCTTCATCTGATCTCCAAGTTTCCTAAAATATTACTGCCTTTTCTGATATTAGCTAGAAGAGACAGAAACTGTTGTTTAACTTACTGACTGAAATGGAAAACAGAGATGTGCTGGGCACCATAACACCATGTTTTTATCATGCCTTTAAAAAGATTCAAACATAAATAAAACTAAGCAAAAGCTGTATTAAAATAATCTGAGTAAGTTTGCAAAGCCAAGCAGCAAAAATAAGGAAAATTGAGACAGCCTTCACTCGGTCCCCATTTACTTGTCCATTACTCTACAGTGTCACCCTGACACAATAAATGATGCAGTCCCCGTTATAATATTAAAAAAAGTCTTCAGAAAATTTGGGAACAAACCCAAGTTTCAGAATTAAAGTTGAGCTACCCAACCCAACAGGATACATACAGAGCCTTGACGTGCACATAAACACAGACTGATAATTTCTCATTTTGCAAATTATTTCCCCAGCCTTTACTTACAAATGACCTTTTCTCCAGCAGCCTAGTGATTTTCCTGTCCTTTGCATGCAGGTAGAAACTGCTATAATTTTCCATTCCTTAGGCACTGATGCAGTGAAGCTTTCTGCTCTTCTCACCTTTCCGCTCTTCTCATCTTTCCAACCTCACTTCATCTCTAAGCATATATATGAAATCAATGACTAACGTAAAAATGACTTGTCTTATTGCCCCTTAAAGAGTGCTGCATCAGCAAAATGAGACAAAAAGAAAACTATTAAGAGATCCAAGTTCAGATCTTCTAAATCTAGAACCCCATCTTGAGAAACACAACAGGAGGATGGGGCAGGAATTGGATGGGTGGAAGAAGCTCTATCTGAGAAAAAGAAATAATGAGCAAATTGTTGCATAGTAAGGTGAAACCTCAGCTCCTTCTTAGCTACTGCCTCCTGCTCCAAGAATCCTACTTAAATACACAATAAAATGTTCATTTTACAGTTACCTCTGACTTTTTCAGAACTCAGTCATGAGCTTTTTATTCTCTTTTATAGCATCTACTACAACAAGGTCCTGCTTTGTGGATGGTGCTTCTGTGTGCTACTTTTTATGGCAATAGCAAAATCTTCCCATTTCAGATTTGTTTCGGAGGATTTTTTAGCCAACATAGGCGACATCATTATAGTTTACTGTATGATACATGGATGCTTCCCCTCAGCTCAGTTTTACCTTCTAGGTAGGCTTCATGGTCTTAGGGGAGTATGCATGTGTATCATCAGCAGAACAGACCATTAAGTATTTAATTTACACTTTCATATATGCTGGGTAAGACTACACACTTTTTGGTATATATCCACTGAAAACCTCCTCTGAGAAAGAATTCAGAACCAAGAGAGCTAGTTTTCATGAAAAGTCAGCATCAACCCAGAGTCATAACAAAGCAACATGTATTTGAGAGGAAGCCACGAGAAAACTTGAGAAGTTAGAACATGTAACTCAGTACTTCTTTTTTTGTGTGTTTGTATGTGTCATTGATCCATAAGTAGCCCAACTGATGGTTGGAAAGGGTAAACAGATGACTGCTCAGTTGTTCAAAGTATGAATTTAGTTAAAGTGTCATGGCACTTTACAGGTATTAAACACACAAACTGTTTTCTTTTCCAATCCCCAAATCTGTGCTGCAGGTACCTCTCCTGGCCATTTGTTCTATGTGGGGTGGATCATCAATAGTTACCCTGAACTTCTAAAGCCAATCTTTAAGCTTACTCACTTGTGTAAGCATGTATATATTACTTACAAAGGAGCAGCAGGTGCAATGAATAGAATTATCCTTATTTACTTTTTAATAAATAAGGACTGGAAAAGTTTAGGGAATTTGTTAAAGCAACATTGAACTCAGCAGTAGTATATTACAGCTATTAGTGCAAGACCTTGTTGTGTTTTCCTTTCTACAGGGGTCATGCCCCTTATAGTGTTTTGTTTTTATAGCTCTTCAGAACTGAACAAACCAGAAACTAAATTAAACTCAGCTAAAACCATTGTGGTTAATCTAGGTGTGAAGCATGACATCATGAAAAACAGAGTTTTGCTCAATTTCCACATGAAACAATAATCAGCCATGACTGACTCACAAAAGTCAGCCCATGTTCACCAGAAACTGCTGGAACTTTGTTTTCCTTATGGAACTTGTCTGGAGTTTGGTGGTGGGTGTGTGTGTGTTAGTTTTTAAGGAATGAAGATTAAAAAATCCCAAGAAACATTTATCTATGTTCTTCCATATCACTTAGAATCCTGGGAAAGACTATAGAACTCAATCTTCTCCTTTATGTTTGGAGATACAGGGGCAACCCAATCTGAAAAAGTACTTTAACAGAAAGAAAAAGAAACAAAAAAAAAAAAGAAAGAAAAGCCCGTTCTCATGAAGAAAATGCCTTTGGAAACCTCAGCCTTACACTAAACCAGATGTACTTAAGTTTGTTTCTCAGTCATGAGGAAGCACACATATTCAAAGCTTAAAACTACATTTCAGTAACTGAAGCAAGTAGCTTCATATCTCAGCTTTAGCACTCAGATCAGCCCATAACCCAATTCTTGTCCCAAAATAATTCATCAGCTAAAATGAATGTTCCCTTGCTGATTTTATACTCTTTAGGTGCAGAGGTCTTTCCTTTACCGGAAACTACTTGTAACCCTCTTAAGTTTAGATCATTTATAGTCTCTGCCCTCAATGCCCAGTAGATATTATCAAATTAAGCATGAAACTGATGACTACAAAATATGGTTTCTTTACTTTTCTGTAAATGAGTTACAGTTATATTGTAAAAGTGCCACTACCTTGTGTGACAGACAATACTCGGGGTTTTTCCCTTCTTGTCCACAACTCCTTGATACTCCTGTGAGGAGACCGAGCCAGGTGGGACCCCCAGGGAGAGCAGAAATTGCCGCCACTGCGGGTCAGCATCCTGAGGATTCGGCTGGTGTGAGGAGCCACAGCCAGGAGGTGAGCCTGCTTGTCTCCAAGCATGGAGACACCGTGCTGGGAGGGACAGAGTCTGACCTCCGAGATGATGGGAGCCGCTTTCCTAGGGACCGGAGATCACTGGGCAGGGCTGGCAACACTGGAGAAAGTCCCTGGGATGACGGAAAATGAGTCGTGAAGAAAGGAGGCCAGGGAAAAACAGAGAGTTACCCACACAGCTCTGTTTCTTCTGTTTGTCTGACCCAATCACTGGGAGCTTTATTACTTGGGAAGGCAGTTAATTACCCTAGCCCAGATGTGAACAAAACCTGGCTCTTCAGCATTCAAAAGCTTTTCAGTCTCTCAGAGGCATTCACTAATGAAAAGGTCTGACAAAGCATCTTTGGCTAACTGATCATCGGCCACAACTTGCCACCGTCATCAACTTCTGAGGCAAATAAAGCACTTTACAGTACTCGCCAATCTGGCTGCTTCTGCAAACTGCCTGTACAAGCACTAGTGACTTGGGTGCATCTACACAGATATGAGACATGCATCCCCCCTTCCCTAAAATAACCTTTCCAGATCTTATCTTTAATTACCATTTCTGGATTCAGCGCATCTCTGCAATAGCAGTTTAGCATACAATATAGCAGAGGATAAAGCACCAGGCAATGTGTTTAAGGCAGTTCCTTAAAAATATTTCCTCCATCTATCCCTAAAGTTTGCTGTATGACAGTTTTCAAGCAAAAGTTTTTTTAATGGGTAGCTAAACACAACGTTTCTGAAAAAAAGATTTCCATCAAGGAGCTAAGCACGCAGCATCCTCCACAAACAGGCACTTTGCTCAGATTGAGACATGAAAAGCCCCAGTGTCCCTGGAGCTGTAGGTTTTGTGGCTCTCTGAAGATTATACCAGAAACACCCTTTCCGTTGAATGCTCGTGGCAGGAAAATATACCTTCCATGCAAACATGTACCTTAGATAAGATGGTCTAAGTCTCTTTCAAATGCTCTCTTTTAATGATTTCCTTTCCTGTTTTTACTGGAGAAAGAAATGCCACATAATGGACTGGTAGAAGAGGATATACTATTATTTCTTTTTGTAGGGCCAGGACATATAACGTGTGTCATGACCTGTTAGGAATGAAACAAGATTACACAGGAAAATGTTTAAAAATGAATTGAAATAGCCATAAAGATATAGGCAATAACTCCACATTTCAGTAACAGTGCTGTGAGAGCCAGAAATTACTACAGTATTTGTATAGGAAGGAGACACATTCTTTTATCAACCCAACCAATTTGATTAAAAAAGACAAAACTGCTGTTGGGCACTTCACTGGCATGGGGTTATTGTGTTAACTTACACAGGGCTTATTCAGCACGTTTCCTTTCAGAGGTTTGCACAGAAAGATTTTGGTGCCTCCTTTGCCCTCTCAGAAGTGCTGGTAGAAACCTCTTCAGGACAAGATCCAAGAACTCAAGTGGTGTCTCCTTTGCTCTTTGTAATCAGAGCGTGGCCATGCTTGTCACACCTGTGAGTGGGAGAGTCATGGCATTGCTCTATGTCTTTCCCATTGCCTTGCTTGTCCTCTAGGCATCGTACTGTCCTCTGATCCCAAACGAGCTCCACTGCCTCCTGAGTCTCTCCCTGGGTTTGTGTGTGCCTTGTTTCAGAGAAGTTGGGAAAAGGAATAGTCCTACCTGCTTTTTTCCCTCATTCCCCTTCATACCACTCCTCTACACTGTGCACTCTGTCTGTTCCCAAAGTGGTTTTTTCTGCATTTCTTTCCTAGAAGGACCCAATTTACTTTTATTTAAGGCACCAGATCTACTCAGGTGCCCACAATTAGCTCCCTGCCTCGTTGCATTGCAACACGCCTCCCAGGCTGGGGCAGCTGGCAGGTCCTAGCTGCTACTGCAGTGCTCCCTTCCTCAGTGGAGTTCTCAAATGAAATTCCAGAATCGAGGCACCTTCTTGTTTAGGTTTTTAGTTTGGGTTGGGTTTTTTTTTTTAGGTCTCCTAAAATGCACTAGCAAAGGCAAAACAGAGTCAAGGCACGGTGAAAGTAGTTGAGCAAATGAGTACTCACATCTTTGGGAAACGTGATTTGTTCTAGAGACCTTTGACCGAGACATATGAATTTCCTATTCCTGACCCCACCTGGTCCAGAGGGGCCTGATCTGTTGGATCCCTTGGATGCAGCGGACAAGGTGCAGGAGAGATGGATCATTTGTCGAGGGCTGGGGTTGGCCCTGCCACAGCCCAGGGAGAGGAACACCTCGCTGCCGCGGGCAGGTGACCCGAAACGCCGGTGCGAGCCGGCCGCAGTGCCCTCACCTCAGGCTAAGCAAAACCACAAGCATGCATTTATTCATAATATTCAAAACAGACAACACAGCCACAAACGTTTATAAAAGATGTAGGCAGGGAAAAAAAAGGCAAAAATATGCTTAATCTGCTTATACTAAGGTAACATGGAAAAGTTGCCTCATTCCGTTACTCAGCGGATTTGCTCTTTACCTCCTGATGAGTTAGTTTCTGCCTTTGCCCACGCCTCCTTTTTGAACGGATAGCTCAGCTTTTATAGCCAACAGGCCCTTTGAAACCTCCTAAAAAGTAAAGACTGGCTTCATCGTTCACCCCTAAATGCTTCTTTTTGCGCCTGAAGTACGAGACAGGCTGTTGACCCTCATGAGCGGAATAAAGGTTGCTTCCCAGCCACAGCAATGTTATAGCAACCCCTGTCTGCTGTTGTGTTTTACTAATAATTTATTAGATCAATTATAGTGTATTAGTAGTTATATTAATAATTTACTAATATTTTAAAGAGTGCTGCATTAGGTGAGTAGAGGACTGTGGCTAAATGGGGTCTGAACCTCCTGCCCCCTCCTTTTGGCAGCTTGTTGGTGTGACTCCATGAGGAACACAACTTTCATTGAACCCTGCCGTGTCCATCCTTTTGTATTTAGAAACCTGCATGCTTGTAGCACACTGGCCATATATAATTCATTACTACCGTTTGCCCAGAGAAGACAGCAATCGATCGCAGTGAGGCAGCAATGGGTTTTGGGTGACTGGTCCTGAACCTCTACAGAGAAAGATGAGGCACATACCGTGCATGGATCTGAGAAAGGAAGGTAAGAATGGGGAAATGAACCTCCGTATTCTAAGCTTCGCAGGTGCTCATGGATTTAGAAGAAAGAAGAATTGGTTTGATTGGTTATTTGTTTGCTTTTGAGCAGAAAGCTTTGACCACTTTGTTATTTTTCTTCCCTTTGTAACAAAGCCAGATTTTGATGACACACTCATGTAATTATGAGATGGCAGCGGGTGCTCTGACCTGTTGCACACCAGGAGATGACAAGACAGAGATTGCAGGTCTATTTTTGTTAAAGAACATTAGCGAGGCAAAGCAATCCTTTGCTCAAACTGGATTAAAGACCAAAATAGCTTTTGTCCACTGCTTCAGATTAGCCATGTAGACCAAGTCACACCTTACAGAAGGTAGAAAAGAAGGGGCGCAAAGGTACGAGACATGCAGAGTTACACAACTCTGAACAGACTCAAATGCTCCCAAGTCTATGTTATGTACGTATTGGATCATGCTTCCAAAAAGGAGGGTTTGTTGAAAGTCAGGGGAACGATTGTTGTCCGATTAATCCACCAGCTGATCAAAAGGGTAATCAAAAACAAAGGAAGGAGGGGAAGAGAGGGAAAAGATCCACTATGCAAACAAACAAACATTTAAACTAAAAGTCATCAAATTAGCATGATTAATGCTAAGCTGAAATGGATGGTAACCTACTGGCAGGAAGGATTTCAAAAACGTGGATATTGGCAGTCTATCATCCTGGAGATAAAAAAGCACAGTCATTAATATTCAAGGGCTTGCTTTTGAAGCTCTGGATCATTCACATCCCATATACAGTTTTTCTGTATAAAACCAACCGAGGCCGCTGGAGAAGGATTGAATTACCCGGCAAGTTAGATAGATGATGAAGCTGGAAAATGAATGGTGAGGATAACAGGAGTTTCTAAAATTTTAAGTTCTTGTACATGAACAAAAGAGAAACATACTGCTTAAGTTAGCAGAACAAACAAAGCAAAGAATGGGAAGAAACCTCAAGTAGGAATGACTCAGCCTATAAACCTGAGGGCTCAGCAGGAAAAGCAGAGACAAGGGAAACAGGCATAAACTTAAATTTAAGGAAGACGAGATTTAAACTGGATGGCAGGGAAAAAATCTAACTCAAAAGGTTATTGGGTTAAAGATCAGGCTGCCAAGGGAAATAGTTCAAGATATAATTATCAAAGAATTTAACACTGGAACCAAAGAGCATTGAGAGGCTTATAGCATTTCTATATGGGGTGGATTCACCCTGATAAAGCCAGTGGCCCAGACTAGACAGAGCTGTGATTCTTTCCAGCCAAATTTCTTCTATAAAAACCAGAGTGGAATTCTTTTTACTCATTTCCAGTAAATTAAACCGCATCTCACTTAATCTTTTTTTACTTAAATGCTGCAGCGTGTTTGTCCTCGGAGTGTTTGTGCCATGCCCCAGGTTTACAAGGTTATTGCAGGTTACAGCGTTGTCATCTGACACATGCACATCATTAATGATCAGGGCTGAAGCACTATTTCTGTAAACAGCAGTGGGCTGGGGCAAAAGAGCTTTCTGGTCTAAGTGCCAGAGAACAATGCCAGCTTCTGCTGCCATATGGCATGGGGACAAGCAGCAGGGTCAACATTTCACAGTGTGTCGCCTGGTTTCCTTCCTCAGATTGATGAGCATTAGCCAAGGAACAGTTCACATAGTCCCACTTGCGTAGTCAGCCTGTGTGGATTTTTTTAAAAGAATAATGTTAAAGATGTGTAAAATATTCAGGGGCTGGGTTTTGTGGGTTTCACCCCTCCCCCCCCATGATCTTTTTCTTTTCTTGGTAAGGGATGAATGACAGCTTCTAAGGAAAGCTAGCTGGAAAATCAGTGTTTTCTTCAGAGAAGAAAATTAGAATTATGAAATAAGGGAATGTCTTTTCCCAAAAATATTCACAGGACTCAAATATTGAAGAGGTCTGTTTCAGTGACAGCTACATTCATGGTCACAAAATTTCAGACCAGCACATTTTATGTTGGAGACATCAAAATGATACCACCTAACCTAGGACAGGAAGGCTAGGAGCAGCCATTTTCACCTCTAATTTCGGTGCATCAAGACAAAAAAAAAAGGGAAGGCAAAAGGGTGCTTCTCTCTCTTGCAGAAAAAGAGGAAGGATAATAGCATCCCTTTAAAATGAAGCAGAGGTAGGAGGAAGAGGGGAAGAAGATGAGGGAGCTGTTGCTCCCTCTCGGGGCTTCCCTGCTACTCAGCTGTACCGCAGGGCAGCGAGGTCAAGTCCTCCAGCCGCAGGTGGGAAAAGGTGACACCAAACCTGCAAGAGATGCCTCCTGGAGGTCCACCGTTCTGCCCGCCGCACACAGCCAGCTCTCCGACCGTCCCTTTGGCCACCGGAGCCCAGCACCCCTTGCAGAAGGGCGGCCAGAGAGGACCACCAAGCCGCCCTTTGGGCAGGAGCACTGCCAGCTCCCATCCACCTCCCTGCGGCACAAGGACCGGCAGCTAACTTACTTAGGCTTCTGTCAGCTACTGAGCTGCTGATTTTCACGATACTTGTATGTCCTTAATTATTTTTGAGAATTCTGCCTCTTCTCTCCAAATTGGTTGAAATCAGCCAACAGACTCAGAAGTCGTGAAGGGAGGAGTGGGCGAGGAGCGGGCTGATGACAGTGGGACAGGCAGAGAGGAAAAGAGGTAAGATTTTAACTAATGGTATTCTGGCACCCAAACTAATGAATTTTTCTCCACAGACGCAGGCAAGCGGTGGTACGTTGACAGCTCTGTGGGCACAGGAGCCTCATTTGCGTGTAATTTAAGACACACATGAAAGGCAGCACATGTGAGACTGAATGAAAGTCCTATGGGAGACTTTTCTTCCACTTTTGGACTTCAAGTAAGCAGTAAAGTAAGAGTTTGACGCCTGGTTTCTGGCTATCCCATTCAATTTTCTGCCTAGCCCAAATTTCTATTACTTCATTTACAGCGTAACCCCAATCACTGGGTCGGTAAGCGCACAGCCCTGGGGTCCCAGTGAAAGAGCTGGGTGAGGGAGAGTGGCACAGCAGGCAGCTCGGAGCTTGCTGCCTTTTGTGTGTTCACATGGAAATGTCTGGCCAGTTTGCCTGCAAATTCTTGTGATCTTGTTTCACTGCTTCTCCATATTACTAGTCTCCCTGAGCGTCACTGTCTCAAGTCAGGCGCAGAGTTGAGCTGGCCCTACCAAAACTTACTCTTTTCGGGAACTGGCCCCAGACGGAGACCTTGAACCACCCAGATAGGCTATTTTCAAACACAAGGGCCAGCCAACTTGTTTTAAGCTCAGAGTGATTATGCCAGACAGAATAGAAATTAAAAGGATTTATTACCTCACCTCGCCCTGCCCATTGCGTCCTTGCAGACAGATCCTTTCCCTCAGCCTCCGCTTCAGCCAAGTCCATGGCTTTTTGGTTGTAGCAAACTCTACCCAGCCCATTTTGTTCCTCCAGATGCTCTTTCCATCACCATCACATGTCTGTTCCTCTCTGTTTTCAGCACTTTCCCCATTTCTGCGGGCTCCGCAGCTCAGTGGAGCAGCCTGCGCTGCTCCCAGAGGACCTGGCTGCCACCCCTCCACACAGACCACCACCTCTCTAAAGAACACCTCAGGCGAGCTAAAAATTAACAAACCAACCAGATCTTGGCCATCACATAGGCCTTGGCTGTTCATACTGACAGCTCATTTTCCCGTTGTTTCTTTGAAGAGCTCTAGTACCTCCGTGCTCTGCTGCGAGGACATAAAATTGGCCACTAAGCTGATGCTGGGGTCAGAGAGAGGCCACATGCTGCTCCCGTGATTTGGGCAAGTTGCAAAGTTTCCGGATGCTGAGAGTTGCACGTGCTTACCGGAGGCCGTTAGAGCTTTACTTCTAAAAATCTTCATTCGTTTGATGCTTTTCAGGGCTTCACCCGCGCCAGCTGCGGTGGAGTCTCCCCGGAGCAGAGCACAACCCTGTAGCGCAGACAAAACATCAGAGCTACGGACAGGAGGTTTAAAGCAAAAGCAGCCGTCACCTCTTCATTTGGCCTAAAAGCAAAATCCACAGGTTTGGGAATCAAGCAGAAAACACGAAGTCTAGTCCTTCAAAGCAGGGAGCTGGGACAGACAGCTCCTGCCCCCAGGCTGGCGCGGTGGGTGCGAGCCAGCTCACCGCTCCTGCGCTTACACCATCGCGCTTCGCCATCGCGCCGTCATTTGCACCTTCGTGCGGCGTGAAATGCTCTGCAGACAGAGCCCTCACCAGCTCCGGCACCACCAAACCTTTTCAGTCGCGAGTCGCTGAAATCCTGCAATCTGGAAACTTTTGCTCGGTTCACGGCGTGTGGGGTTCTCGTGCTCTCCTTTTCAGCTCAGCACTTTTCATGGGGTATGTTCTCTTGATTTGTGAACTCCTGGTCTCTAGGAATTTCAGTGCCACGTGGTTATTCATGGTTTGGCTTTCTCCATCTATCATTTTATATATATATATATATGTATACCAGTCTCCATCCCGCTCCAGCTCCTAAGACAGCCTGAGTTCTCAGCCTCTCTCAGGGTTTTACCCTCAGCAGCCCCAGGGCAGACCAAGGCGGTTGCTGCCAGCCCGCTTTCCCATACAGGCATGCAGCTGGTCATTAAACCTTTCCAATGGCCTCAGAAAATTTCCACCTATGGCAATTATGGTGCCATCAACCTCAAGTTGCAGGCAGGAACCTACGAGTCTTCCTTCCAAGTATAGCTGCTGTAAGGGGTAAAGGTTGACATTTTAATGGCAACCACCGCATATTTTACACAAATTAGGCTACTGAGCACATTAATACATGCAGTCAGTGACTTAGCTACTTAACTGATCCATTTGGGTGAAATGGGAAAGACTGCAGGGAACAAAGATCAGTTTCTCCTGACATGTAAAGAGGAGAGGATGATGCTTTGTGATCCATTATAAACTCACAATTAGAAGACAATATTATAATTAATTACCCACAGGCGTTTTCTATAGAACAACAAAAACACCAAAGGGAAAAGTCCACAGTTCTCAAAAAAACAAATGCAGAAGCAACACAAAACTTTTCAGCTACACACTGGTGAGGGCAGGACGGTGTTCTCCACTGATGCCCAGGAAACTGCACCTACCTTGGGGAAAAAAAAAAAAAATCAGGATTTTCTCCTCCTCCAGCCAATGGAAGGGACCACTTCTGCAGGAGAGTGACTGCACATCTTCAGCGGCACTTCAACCCAGCATTTCAGCAAACAACCGAACTGCTGTGCCATAGCAGCAGGATTGTGGTCTACACCACCTTCCTCCCATTGCGTCGCGGCTCTCGGCACAGGGGAACATCTCGCCCGGCCGCTGTGCTCCGCTTCCAGCTCTGCGGCTGCAAAGCCTGCAGGTCGAGAGGGCCTGTGGGGCGCTCAGCCTCTAGTAATTAGGTGTGCGTTAAGAAAATGGTTTTAAAGAATTTGTAACAAAAGTAATCTAGGCCAAAACGCCTTCCTCAGTTGCAGTTTAATTCAGCATCGCCTGGTCAAAAATGAGATATTTCATATTCTTAAGGAAAAACTGGAACTGACAAATTCATTACTTAATCAGGCTAATCTAGCAAATTAAGAGGTAATTCTGAAGAAATAATGAAAACTCTCTAGTGGCATATTAATTATGACTTTCTTTTCAGCTATTAAGAAAGGAGGATTATGGATGTGGCCAAGAATAAAGAGAGATCTATTTTCAGGGTCAGTGGATTTATCTTTTCAGGAGTCTAACAGAAAGGAATAAATTGATTTCTTGCTGTGCAGGTGATTTGAGAAGCCTTGGACCAGAGAAGACTTTTTTTTTTTACTACATTGCATAATTAAACTTACTATATTTCAAAGTTCAGTATCTGTTCAAATACATACAAATACACGGTTTTGATCAAAAACCCAGCAACCTCTGATAACAGGCAACTCTCTCAGTGCTAAAAGTTTAACTTTCTAGTTCTAGTGTCATTCATTAAATTTGCTACCTGTGTATTTTGTTTCTCCTATCTAGAGCTGGTATAAAAAGAAATCAATTTGGGGGATGTCCTGGAACATTGCGGTACCATAGATTTGACTATGTGGCAATTGCACATAAAATAACAATATCAAGTTCCATGTTACATGAAGGGAAATAAATAGTGAATTACCAAGGTTTCCATTCAGATGATTTCTCTGCCTGGAGAGCAATATGTCTGTACTTCAGAATGAGCAGTTGGACATAATTTAGATCCTGTCTCCCTTATCTGCCTGTTGCCCAAACAGAAGAATCACGATAAGATTTGGATAGTTCTTTGATGTAATGCTGTTAATCTTTTTTTTTTTAAATGTTTCCAAAGTCCCATTTCCCTGAACATAACAGAAAAAAAGTAACGGGAGGCAAGTTTGAGTTGGGAACAAGTTTCCTGTTTAGAAAAATGAAAGCAAAACCCAAACGGCATATCCATCTGCTTTCCAGGGAAGACTTGGTGATGACCACTTACTACTGATTCGCAAGCCGCCCACAGGGTCCCCGTTTGCTGCCTGATGCCTGGCACCTGCTCACAGCCAGTACAGAGGTAAAAACCAGCACCCCAAGAGCTGCATTTTTTCAGTCCCTTTGCAGAAGTGTGCCTTTTATGATTATCATTGGCTCAACCATCTTTCAAAAAGAGGATTTCACCGGCTTTCATTTAGCCAGACTAAATGGTATTTAAGGCACCATCAGTTTTGACCTCGTCGGAAGCTGCTGATGCCCATACGGTGCAGAGCAGCCTCGTGGCTGCTGGCATTTTCTGGCAGAGACCAGCAGTGCAAAGCCAGCCTGCTGGGGCGCAGCGGGACGGGGTTTAGTCTTCTACCTACGCCATGAGAAGTGGAAAACGCTGCCCAGCCAGCGCGCCTCTGGGGCAGAGCAAAAACCTACAACCCAGGCAGCGTCGAGGATTAAGGTTTCCAGCAACTGCCTTTTCCCATCTTGAAGGTTAAGTGGCAACAAATAATAAAGCTAGATGTCATTCACCACCGTTGGGCAAGTGATGGCAAGATAGATTCTGTGTGTGTGTCTTCCATCGTTGTTCTTTAGAAAGCATCGGAAAAACCTAAAGCATATAGGCAGTCTGAAGGCAACACACGATGCCTCCTCTCCACGGCCTCCCAGTTTTACTGAGCATATGTAGTGTTTAAACATAAATGATCATGTCCCAACTTCCTCCAAGTCTTTCTTCTTTTGTTACAGTAATATTTTTTCAGATCACCCCACTCTTTCAGTTTACTCAAATTAAAAATGTTTTGAAAGATCCAGATATAAAGAACAACAGTGTAGACAGATATAAAGAACAACAGTGTAGAACTTGATCCCAACAGACACAGTACACACTTTTTAGACCTTACCTCTTCCTTTCATTTACAATTTAAGTCACGACTGCTGTTGAAAGTAGCCCCATCTTCCCACTGCAGCAGTCACTTTTTCTTACCCTTTTCGCTTGCATGCTGATGTATCGGAGCAGTGCACAGAACCAGGTAATTAATGCAGGGTAGAATGTTTTTATGCCCCTGGAGCGGTTTCCCTGATCGGTTTTACCACGCGGATGTACAACATTTGCACCGCATGAGAGAAGGGGAGCGTAGGAAGGAGAAAGAAGCAAGTAGCCTGGAGGGGCTGGAGGTGTGTGAAAGAGGGCAGAGAAGAAGGGGGCTGATTTGTTTGAAGACAGGGAAGGTTCGTGAAGGTTCGTGAAGGTTTATGGCATTCACAAATCACTAGCCTCCACTCCAGCATGCCAAAAACTTGTGCTGCCAGCAAGATGGGGGACACACTCTTTGGGAAGACAAGAGTCCAAAAGGGAAAGTACCACATGCCCATAACCCTGTTGTCAGTCTATAATCTCTGGGAACACAAAAATTCACCTTCTAGACAGACAGACATCTTCTGACAGACTCTGTAGTTTTGCAGCTATCATCTCCTGCATCAAGAACCGTTCCATGAACCAGCTGTTAAATAGCAACTATTAACTTGTAAATGAGAGCAGGATAAAATACACGCTTTCATCAACATAGATAAAAAAGCACTTTTTCTGCCTTTCAACAAAAATAATCAGAGAGCCCTGGTGGGATCTCATATTACTCAGACTCCTTATTTGTAGCTTTTACACTCCAGCACACTTGCTGGTAATGTATGAAGTATGAAATTAAAACTAAATCAATTGTCAGAACAAATGAAAAAGTACACTATGCAATGCATTATCCTCTGGTCTTTTATTGTATTTCTTCATTCACCTGCTAATTCCCCAAATCAAGCCATTTACAATGAAACTTCCAGTCATTAGTGGGATTTAGCAGGCTTCCACTGTAAAATAGTATTGACATTTCTCATGAGAGTTGGTATGTATACTGTTGAAGCGCACCAGATACAAAGGCTGTCAGTCCACAACTATATTTGATTTCCATACGTTTATCCAAACTCACCTTCTGAGCTGGGAAATTAATACCTGAAGTGCGCATTTTTTGAATAGTTGCTGCTGCTTTTTTTTTTTTATAATCATGTTCATCAAGACTCCCGTTGGTGCAGAGGTTTATGTGGGAAAACTAGGATGTGGCTGCATGACTAATTTTTAAAGCCTGTGCACAGCTCCTCAGGAATGCAGCTGGATGTAAGTCCTTAGTGGCTTGCTTGTGATGACTGAATTGAAATATATTGTAATGCTTCTCTGCTCAGGAAACATGAGCTTGTTAGAAGTTGAGACTAGAGCTGAAGTATTAAGTGACTTGTCCTTTTCTACTCTTTTATTACCATTTTAGAGCAAATATTTTACATAAAATTAAGCAACAGCTTAAAAACTTAGCTCATAAGTTACGGGGATAATATCAGATCTCGTTTCTGTTCATTTACATTTATTAGCATAAATGGCAGGATTTGAAAAATGCCATTTGGCTTCCCTCCTTATTTTTGCAGGAATATGTATCATCTAGAAATTATTTAATTAGTACCTTGAAAATTAAAGATTCATCTATGCCATTCAAACCACATAGCAATTCCTAAGTTTCTTACTTTTTGAAAGAAATGAAAATTTTTCTAAATTGAAATAATTTAGAAACTTGTTTAAAGGCCACCACTTCCTTAGATAGCTCTTTAGCATGCATGAGAAAAGTGCAATTTAATTTCACACTCAACTAATCCTTTATCAATTTTCTTTCAGGCAGAATATAAAAGGTTATTATTAATTCCTTAATAAAATAAAAAATAAGTTATAGCCAATATGTCTTTAACCTTGGACCAGTTTGAATAATTTTTTTTCCCTCAGATAAGACACTGAAGATCAGCACAAATGGCCAGTGATAAATTGACCTCTGGGAATTACTTAAGAGTCCTCCCCCTTCCTTTTTTCACATCGGTTCTCTCTGAAAATGCCTCTTCTGAACTACTTCTGGTTTTAGCATAAGTCAGTCAATTTGATTATTCCCACCCCTGAACTATCAATGGCAAAAGTTGTTGAGATCTGATGTTAGCCACCTTAAATTTTAACTCCCTATTACACTGAAGTAATTTCACAAAGACTACCCAGTTAAGATTCGTGATGAATGCCAAATTGTCAGAAGTTCGTATCTTAAAGGTTTATTTGCCTTTTCCTATGTGCTTAGATTTGCTGAAGAGAAAAAAAAAAAACTATCACTGTCCTTTGCAAGGTACAGCACCAGGAATTCCCTTGGACATATGATCCATTGCATTTATACCTTACACTCTCTCTCAATTTACCAAATTCTCTCTTACCAATCCTCAAACTCTCACCGTATTATGCACCCCAGCTTCAATAGCTGAGGGCATTCTTTTTGAAAAGAAAATAGATTTCTGGGTGCTTTTATTCATATAAGACCCTTCTGGTCTTATTAGCAGATGTTGAAGCATTCCAGGCACCTAATAGAGATGCACAGGTAAAAAAAGTAATTACCTCTGAATGTCAGTGGTGGTGGTGGTAGTAGTAGCAGCAGCAGCATTAACAGTCATAGTAGTAATGTCAGGTCTTCTTGAGAGTAACTCTAGACAAGTCAAGTAAGCTGGGCTTCTTTTTCATCACTGCTTTTTTCTCTAGGCACTTAAAATTAGATGTGTATGAATAACTCATCACTATCTTTAAAATCTGTTAGGAACATAGAAATACAAAGTTATCTTCTGGGTTTCTGAGTCCAATGTCTACCTACAACAGGAAACACATATGAGGACCTATCAGAAACACCTCATGAAGAAAGTTTCTCATCAACAGATCAAGTTCCACCTCAAATTCAATTGGAGTTTCTTGGCTCCAATGGTTCCATTGCAAAAAAACTCTCAAAAATGTTTGATCAGTTGGTAGGAAACCATCTTCCAAATGCCAGCCTACATTTATCATGGCTAATCACTAGCTATATGCTTTTTTCTAGCTCTGTCATTTAGCATAAACAGTTATTTTCCCAAGCTAATATTTACTCATGGCTTGACAAAATGCAGCACTGCAGGCAGATGCCAAGAAAACGGCACAACTCTCTCCAGTGTCGTCTCCCCACCCACCTAGGTAGGGTGAACACTTTTGGAAATGACCGAGCACTGTGGCTCATCGCTCAAGTCAATCACGAAGAAGGATTAGGAAGACATCTCCATTACAGGTGGGTCATTCCATGAACTCTTTATTTTGTGGATGCTTTGTTCCTTCCTCTGGACCCTGCTGCAGAAAACTGCAGTTACATGAAGCCTCAACGTAGCAACTCAATTCTTACTGAAGCTATTTGGCATGGGCTATCCAACTAAATATGCAGACAAGTATAAAATGCACAGACATCACTTTTTGAAAGCTGTCATTTCCCAAAAGGACCCATTAAGGTAGAAGCATGCTGCAGAATTGCTATTAAAAAAAATTAATTTACAGTCATTTTTTAAACACCTAATTTCCCCACTAGCCTGTATGTAACACTACTTCAAACAGCTACACACGGTCTCATTTAGTGAATATATGAGGAAGAGGTCTGCATTATGTTTGCTAAAAGAACTAGGATTTCAATTCCATCTGCTGCTGGGTGTGTTTGATTTGTATATTAATTATGCCTGTTTGTAGCTGTAAATTTGCTCCAGATTAGTAGCTGATTGGCTCCGCAGATGGATTCATTACACTGCGTGGCTCCCTTGCACTTTTATAGTTTTCAAACGATTCCATACTTAGGCTTTTTAAACTGCTTTTAATACCTCTCTTATTCAGTGTGAGCTTTCAACCCTGTCTCATGCAGGCAATTTTTTTTCCCCTTAAGAGAAAACATGTTCCTTTGATTCTTCTCTTCGTGGACCCTTTGGCTGGTGTAACGTCAGCTTTGTCCATGGTGCTACTCTAAAACACAAGACAAAACTGCTTCTTCTCCCAGTCTCACAGGGAAATTCAGCATATTCACATTTAGCATTTGCTACGTGGAATGACTTAAACTAATGGGTTTAGGAATTACACGAGCACTCAGCAGGGCGTATATACATACCCGTTACTGCGCAAACTTTAAATGCTTGTCACGTTGAAATAAAACTCTCCCACATGTGGAACATTTTTGCTCTTGATCACTGAGTTTTCTCCCTGGTTTTCTAAATGCCCAAAAGTTCTGAGCTGTCACCTTTGTAGTTAAGACCTGCGAGATATGCTTGAAAATGTAACACATCTGAAATAAGCTGCATAAAAACTGCCTTTGTGTCTGTGTGTGTGAATGTTTGTGTACACTTAGAAAATAAATGTCAAAGAGGTCAAGCTGATTTCCCTCATATTTTAGGAAAAGAATCACTCTGAGCTGAAAAATTGTATGCCAAGTTTCTGCCTGAAGCAAATTTTTACGATCAAATTAAAAACCTTTGAGACTAAGAGTTTATAATGGAAATACTAACACAGCCTTAACCATGGCAGCACTAGCAGGCACTGAAATAATATTAGGAAAGCTCTCCCTGCCCACAATCTAAACTAAATAAAAAAGATGCCATTTTCTAACATATACCCCAGGCTAGCAAATAACAATGATTTAATGTACTCGCCCTGTGGTAATATAGTAGCACTGCAAACCTCTGAGCCAATTTTTCTTTTCTTTTCTTTTTTTTTTTTCTTTTTAAACATATATGCCCCATAGGGAAAGGATTGCAATTTAGCTCTTATTTGTGGATATATCGCTTTCATTTCGACAATTCTTGAAAGCCTTCCTGCTGTCACACGCTACTGTATGCGAGCACCCAACTGAATAAAGACCCACCAGGCTTTTTCAGGAGTTTATTCACAGGTTTGGCTTT
Organism: Haliaeetus leucocephalus; assembly: GCF_000737465.1. Lineage (NCBI taxonomy): Eukaryota > Metazoa > Chordata > Aves > Accipitriformes > Accipitridae > Haliaeetus > Haliaeetus leucocephalus. The sequence goes on from NW_010972787.1 coordinate 8,373,908, forward strand.
GCTTATTGTAGTATGCACCACATTTAAATTAGATGAGGGCTACTGTAAAGCAATAACATTGTCAATGACTGGAATCTCACTTTCCCCTCTAACAGTCTGAAGCAAATTAATGTATTGGTTGTTCATTAACAAGTAAACAGTTTCTGCTACAATGTCAAGGAAAAAGAATGTGTTCATTAATATGAACAATCTTCATCTACAAAGATGATTTACACAATGCATGTCATGAGATAGCTTTCCCCTAACTAGTACACTACCAAACTGAAAAGCTGATTCTTAGGACTTTCTTGAAATTACAATATTGTTTGTTTACCAATAAGAAAGACAGTCTCAGTCACCTATGCCACCATTGTAAGCTCTATAGTAAGTACTTAAAAAAAGAGATATTTCTGGAATCACTTGTGGAATTAATAAAATTGATAACTACAGACTTACACTGCATCAATGATACATATTATTCCTGTGATAAGTTAAGCTAAAAATAAGATTAATTTGGTTATAGAAATTCCTTAAACAACAACACTTAAATTATTTCAAACTTGAAATTTTTCAAGAATTTTCTGAAAAAATCAGCAAACACTGGCTAAAAAAGCAAAGCAGTTTGGATACACCAATGTAATCAGCATGCCTAGTGCTTTTCTGTTAACCCTCTGAGTAGAACCATAGTATTCTGGATTTTTTTGTACACTAATGCTATGAAAATTGTAACTTACAGAAATATTAATTTATATGTCATGACTTAATAAAGCATGTTCTAAATATATTTGGGCTAGGCACCACATCTGGTGAGCAATTCATCCATCCTAGAATTTTACTTATCCACTAGAGAAGCCAGTCTCTAGCAACTATAAGGGGAGTTTAGACGATTGCCCTAGATTAGATGCTTAACTCTTAGATGAGACAACGCCCAGCTCCGCACCCTTTAACTAACCCTCTGCTATCACCTACCAGTACTACATTTTCACATCAAAGTTTGCTTACTGCATGTAAGCTCACTAGAATATTGCACTTAGGTTGGAGTCCACGTTACCTCCACTTACATTTAATCGAGAGGAATTAAGCTGGCAGTGGCCCCGTTCTGCTCTCCCAAGCTCACACTGTCAGGCATCTCCAGAGCCAAGTACGAGATGACCTGCATCACCCACTGGAAGTGTTCCTCTCCATCTCCCTGGGGACGGACGGTGCCTACCACGACGGCCACCCGTCTCAGCTCACCACACAGGCACAGGCTTGGTGGGAGGAGGTTGGCCTCGTATACGTAATAAGCATTAAAAAAAAACAATTGTTGTCACATTTAGCACCAATACGATGCAATGATTCAAAAGGGAAATGAGGAAAGATGTCAGAAGGAGTGGTATATATTACAGTAAAATGACCACAGTGTGCTATGTGCTCTCCCAGATTATCACATTAGAAGTAGTCTGTTATCTCCTATTTCTTTTTTTTTTCACTGGCGTTTCAAGTATTTTTAGGGCCACATATTCTGTCTTCACTTACCCCCTGGAATTCAGAGGTTAGACAAGAAAAAGGGCAGTAGCTGCCAAACAAGCCTGAACCATTATTATTTCCATGAAACCATCCACATATATACATATATATGGTTATATTTAAAAATATATATGGATATATGGATATATTTAAAACCATCATTGCAAACTCTTTTAAAACAGTTTAAATATTCAGATACCTTTCCTTGAAGCCTAAAAAGAGGCTATCAGCAATTTGAAACCCAATCTCTCACAGACCTAAAAATAACTTTAAAAAAATATTTTTATAGTTATGTTCATAAAACATGAGTGAAAGATCAGAAACATATAAGACGTTGGGGATGAGTAGAGTTTTCAGGACCTAGGATTATTTTTACATACTTTTTAAGTAGTACAAGATGGTGTAAGATGAAGGAGCCAAACATCTTATTTTAATGATAACCCTGTATTCCAAAGCAAAGCAAAGGTGATAGGAAAATCCCAGATGGGTTTTTCAATAATATTTCTCATGCATAAGGTAAGCATATTTTTATATTTATTTTTTTTCTCCTGACTTCCCTCTCTAATTAAGAAGAATGAACATTGGCCTTTGCTTTAAGACTGCCAAATTTTCCCCAACAGTCAGGGAGCACGTGGTATTAATGGACACTTTTTTATTACCAAATGTATCTCTTGCATTTACATGGCCGAGCTGCATCTCTTCTAAAGGGAAGGCTGTGATATAATGTGAGAAGGGCAATGCTGGAAAAACGTGCCAGGTCCCAACCTACTGTAAATTGAGGTAGGTTAAGTGGTTTAGCTGAGGGGTTGATCCTATGGAAAATAATCCCTGCCCTATCCAAATGTTACCAGACTACAACCATTAACATCACAACGGCAGTGGCTGTGCCCTGTCTGCCGAAGGTCTCCTCTCTGCAACGCCTCTAGGGTTGGATGGCCATGGTCAAGGATCTGCCACAGACACAGCTCTTTGCCAAAACCTAAAATCCGAGAACTTTGGTATGGCAGTTCCTTTATCCCTTCACCTCTTGCCCCTGCGGAGTTCTCCAACGAGACACCTATTTGGGTCACTTGGGTTACTCAGGTTCCAGACAGGAGTAACCAAGGCCGTGCACAGGGCTCCTGCCCATGGACGTATGTTCAGAGATCAGAGTCTCCTGACGACTTCGCGTGAGGTTCATTCTACTAAACTCATAATCTGCATTTTGGTGCCTGAGGTAAGCTTCCACCAGCAGTTCCTTCTACGGTCAATGGAGTGAGAGCAATAGAGGAACCAAAGCATGAGTCCTGCCTAAAATGCGTGCCCATGACAGGTGAGATGAACCAAACCTGGAAATGCTCGTCTCTCTGTATTACCAAGGAAGTCTGGAGACCTAGTTTCGACTAAATGTCTCATTTCTAGATTATTAACATTGGGTGAATTTAAAAGCGTTCTGTATGAAATACTTGTACCACTTGTGTGAAGATTCACAAGATGAAATTCCTGTATTCAAAATCTTCAGAGCTTTTAAGATATAAATTTTCATGACTAAGGCAATCAAAGATGCACTTTAAAGGATGGAGGAACAAAAGAATTTCAATGCTTTTGAAATACAGTTCAAACAATACTTCCAACTAGAAATACAAAAGAGCATTATGCTAGCTCCAACAAGCTGCAGGTACACATTTGCTGCCACAACTGCTCGTAGGGACAGTTCCATCAGCAAACACAACTCAGAATGGAACTGTGGGCAGCTTGCCCTGTCCCTCCAAAATTTATTTATACTTCCCAGCAAGATCAAAAAAGTCTGCATATCTTTTTGGGCAGCATATTGGTATTTCTAGCTGTATGATATGAAAGAAAAAGGGAGAAAGAAATAGAGAAAAAGGGCAAGGGGGGGGAGAGAGAGGGGAGAACACACTTATGTGAGTTTTTAAAAACACTGTAAGAAAATTTCAATATTAGAGGGGGAAACTTCCATTTTATATGAGTAATAAGAGGAAGTATAAATTTCACAATGTTGTTTTTTATTTTAGAATAGGGTTTTGGAAGTTGCCTTTTTCATTCAAATGAAAATTCTGAGTGATTTTATAATCATTTTTCTTTCAAATTATCACATCTGAAGCAAAAGCCTACAAAGTGTAATATTTCTGTGGAAGCCAACTTTCGGATAAAGGTTAAATAAAATGCTATAATGCTGTGTTGAGCTTTTAACAAACCAGAAATATGTATACTCTGTGTAAATGCCCATTTTATTAAATATTACAAATAGAACTGGTGAGTCATTTTTAGTTTCTCCATTCTAAGACAAAACTTTCGCTAATTCAGTCTAGGCTTTACATATATATATTAAATGACTTGCATTTGCCCCAGTTTAGAAGTACTCTAGCTATTTTAAGGGTAATTCTCATCAATGTTAATCTTTAAAAGTGACTCTCCCGGAATAACCAGGTCACGCTGAGAGGATGCCTGTACATTTCTGAATGTGAGGCAAAGGAACCAGCAACTTCTCAACTAGATCATTACATACCATTACATGACAGAACTTGTCCTCAAGCCATTTCCCAGGACTCTGCATTGTCATTAGCAGCAAACGATATGGAAGCAACCTTTTGTGGCCATCATCATGTCATCCTCTGTAAACTATGAGGCTGCCCTAAACTGAATTTCCCATTTAGCCTGCATAATATCCTCCAACAAGAGTCGCTCCCTCTGGAAGTACGATGCAGGTTTAGAACGAGCTGCTGTAGAAGATACCGTTTGTTTAATTTTATTTTCATTTTTAAAGCCTATATTTGTAACCCCTAAGCAATAGTGCATTTGATATTGTTTTGGCCACAAACAGGCAAGGAACTTTAGGGTACTATAAAAGATATGTGCGTATAAAAGCAAAAAAGCCAGAATAAAGCCCTAATGTGGGTTGTCAAGATTTAAGCTGATCATTTACTCAGAGGGTTAACATGTGCTAAAATTACATACTGCAGTTCCTAGCTTCACTGATGAAAACATTCACTGCTTCTATCTTTAAATAAAAAAGCAAAACAGCCTTAACCCTTTGAGGATCGTATTAGCAGCAAGTTGCAATCTAAACAGAGAACAAGTTTTCCAATCAGTTCGGAAATTATTCTTACAAAGATTCTGTGAGCACCCTTTTGTGTTCCACCATCCCAGCGTTTACTGCCGGACAGATCAGCTGTAATCACTTCACACAGCTCTGAAGGATTTTCAGGATCTCAAAGGGTTAAAGCCAAGACTTTTGAGTAAAAGTGTTTTATTAAAAGGGTGAGTTAGGTGAGCGAACAGTCTCGGATGAACTTGGTGAATAGTCTTCCGATTCGGAGTTGAGTTCAGGTGGAGCTTGCTGTGCCTTATAACGTCCCCTCACATCCTGGTTGCGTCTTCGTCGGAAAACCTGCCTCTCCTTATCAAGAGCGGTGGTCTGGCAGGGGCATAAAATAAGAATAAATGAAATTAGGCTGTGTGTGAAATGCAAAGCTAATGAAAACCATGCGTTTTTATGTGGCCTGCAAATACCAGGGATAATAAATGTTCAGACCAAATTAAACCTGTTCTGTCTCAGTCAGGTCTGAAAGGGTGAGCCCACAACATAGCTAAATGCCTTAAAAGGTGCATTTCCCAAATCTTAAGAGGTAGCGTGACATCATCCAGCAGATACAGTACCATATATATGGATGCCATATGTTCTACTTCTGGATGCTATTAATTTCATCCTTTAATAGATTCAAATTTCAAGCCAGATACCAACTGACCTTCCCCCCACCCTTCTCAAAGGATAAATCTGTTTCTACAGGCAAGGCAGAGATGTACGCTCGTCTGTGATTTGACCTAATGAAGGCTGATACACACTCACCCATGTTCAAGTCAGTGCAATCGGCTAACAAAGATGGATTGTGATGAAGTTGTCAGACAAGAGAGAAAAACAAACACCGAAGGGAGCTAGCCCAGCTCTTTGACACCTCCTCATGCCGCTCAATGGATGTTCTTAGGGAGAACGCTGAAGAGCTCTGACGGAAAGACCCGTTTAGCCTGACCACCCTGTCTCCTCCCGTTAACCAAGGTCTAGTGAACGAAATACCCTGCTGATCTTATCTAGGTCTATCTAGACTATCTAGGACTGGGAAAGAAGAACGTTTACGTGATGGGCTTCATTTTTTGATCAGTTTCTGCCACTATTGAGAATGCAAGTCTTAATAAGATGGCTGTAACTTCTAGCCACATCTTTTTTTTCTGCTTTTCTGGCACATTTACAAGGTGAAACTGCAACCCAGGTAAGGGCAGCCCAAGTCTGACTAATGATTTCAAGCATGGGACTGGGTTTCGCTGTCTTCTCGATTATGGGGTATTAAACTGCAGTCCCTGTAAAATTACAAGTTCAGCAGGATGGCCTTGATTCAGCAAGAGCACTTTGACACATAGTTAACTGCCTTCTGAAGCAGGGCTGCCTTCTTAAAACATGGCCCGTGATTTTTTTGGAAAAAGCAAAATGGGAAAAGGCAGGTGGCTAGTCAGATGACATACAAATTGCAAACAAATAGCTGATCATGGCACTGGAGGCAAAGATAACTTTGAGAACTGAATAGGTTTAACTGCTAAGGCTTGTAAAATTTCTCCCTAGTATGAAAATCTCCTTTTAAAAGAATGCAGCCAAAAGGTTATTCTGCTTCAAAGGATTTATTGTTTTCTCTTGAGATATACATGACTGATTTCTCTGGAAAATTTACCAGTTATAGTGTGAGCCTCATAGGAGAGCAGAGATGTATTTATAGCCAACATATTTTTGAGAACAAAATGAAAACTAAATCCATCATGCTGGTGCAGAATAGCATTATAGCAATCCATGCTCTAAAATAATGCAATCAGCATTCAATAATGATGTAACGGAGACAGAAAGATGGACAAGAGTACAGAGCTACTATAGCAAATGGATTTAGTTAGGCTAAATTGCTGAACTATTATTTTTGTGTCTAGAACCTATGTAGCACTACTTTAAAGGGGTTAAATAATTAACTTCAATAAGTTCATCCCCGTATTTTAAATAATAATTGCTACAAAATCCAACACTTCTCATCTGCTGAGAATTTCTTTGTTTACTGCTAATCTTTTGCTTAAGAGCTCTAATTAGTATTTTCAATGCCTTTTACGTTTCTTAGCCTTGAACCAATTCAGTTTTTGATTATTTTTTAATGTGAAACAGAAGAATACCTAAATCTTTTACACACAATGAATATACTGCATACAGTATGTAATTCTGTGTGAAAATTGAAAAGAATGGCATATATTACCATTCTATAAAATACAGATTTCCATTTAAAAAAATTTTTATGCTTACAGGAAATAAGCATTTACTTCAAGTTTAAACCACATCACATCATCCTGTGGTAATAGATACTCTCCTCTGAGAAAGTTAAACATTTCTGGTCAAATAAATTAAAATACTTGTATTAAATTCAACATTTATTTTTAAAACCTGCTACATGAGAATGGTAAATGTATATGTAAAAACTGAAGGTATTTAAAATTAGATAAGTTACACAGAAGAGAATACTCTTGAATAAAAGACTGGTTTTGAAACTCAGCCTAGGATATTGCTTCTTTTAAAGGATGAAATTCTAAAACTGCAAAACTAGTTAGATAATTAAATATCAGGACATCTTTTTAAAGACATCTTTAAAAAATAAGCCCCAAGATACTAGTTTTCTACTATTGTTGCGGAAGCTTTGGGGGCTTTTGTTTAAATGTATTTGTTTAAATATACATAAAGGCACTTCCTGCCTCAATAATAAAAAATGTTAAGCAAAAAACCCCCGATGATCTTACTTAATCCAGCACCTTATGCTGTAGTTTGTAGGAGCAAATATTTCTGGCTGCCTAACCCTTCAGAAACTTCCTGAGGTATTTTGAGACTATGTTTTTCTTTACATTTTTATCCAAAGTCTCCCCTCAATTTGATCTAATCAGTCTTTGCAAAGACATGCTTGTAGACTCAGGGGCATTATTGTGGTTACTCTCCTGGGCTGAGAGACATTCAGAGCTTTTCTCACCCAAATAGCTTATTGAATAAAAATGTATAAAGTCACAGAGAGCCAAAGAAGGGAGTATTTATATAGCAAAAGCAAAAATACACAGGTCATATTCTAACGTACAGTGTTTAACATGTCAGAACCACAAAATGGGTCACCTCTGGCCACAGACAGAGCACTCGCAAGCCCTAGAGAACCTGCAAGGCCGGGCTTATTCCGCCCAATATCGTGATGACATTTTGCACTTCCAGTGTCTCATGCCCTGCCAGACGGTATTGCCACTCTGCATTCTGCAGAAATGCTACTTCATTTAATGAAGTCACGGTTATTTTTTACCTCTAAAGAATTTCAAAATATGATAGATTAATGCTTTGGAATGCAGAGGAGATGGTAAGATACATTTGAGTATTGGCTGCACGTATTTTGTATTTTGTACAAATACAAAAATTGTACAAAGTATTTTGTAAGTGCAATTTTCACCTACTGTACCCTCTTGTGCACGTGGGCATATTCAAAAAATCAGCTTTTTCATTATTATTATTACTCTTTTTGTAACAAAGGCCTCTTATATACATTGCCTCAGTTTAATAAATGTATTATTTCATCTACCATTCAGCTGGGTGGTTCGCTGGTGCATGAACCAGTCCATTATGGATTTCCAGGGCATTTCTACTTTAAGCTACTCTTTCGATAAGTAATAAGAGGATCTGAAGTGCACTTATGCTTCACAGGGCTGCAAATCCCAGATTTTCATTATCACATTTTGACTTTTTTTCTTCCTGGCTCGAGGTGAGAGGGTGAGAACTTGGGAGCACTATATGATAGTAATGGCAACTAAAGTGTAAGGATAGTGTTCTTATTTAAGATATGTGGCTGTCCTCCTACAATCCATATGAGGAAATGTAGAGCTTCTTATCCAGCAGCAGATAAGTGGATTGCCTCTAATAGTTTGGTGCTGATGGGTCTGAAGCACTTCATTAAGCACTAATGTATTTTGCATCAGCATTTAGTAATCCTGACACCCAGTACCAAATGGTTAACAAGCCATTTTTGGAAATGCATTTAATTTGAAGTAATGGAGCATCATTTTAAAATCATTGTTTCTGTCACCTATATACTAAGGTGCGGTTAGCATTTTTCCAGGATTTTCCATAGGGAGTGCCTTCATCCTGATTTCTGCCTCTTGATGTTGCAGGACTCCTGAGCCATACAAATTAATTTTTTATCTTGGAAAATGTTGAACTCTGTGTTTATGAACAGACATTCAAAAACTACAACTGCTTTGATATATATGTTGGATTTGCAGTGGGAAGCACCTTATTTTAGCTGTGTGGTGATATTTTCTCTCAGGTCAGTAATTACTGGATTGAAGTAACTGCATTTTATGAATGCGAGCAGTGACTGTTTTTCTTTTCACTTGTCTTAATTTACTGCTGGCCACCAAATATAGATATATATTCATTTCATTAATAAAAGAACATTATTGTGCATTTTGCCTCTTAGCCCATCCATTATTCATACCAGCCAGGAGACTGAACTGGGGATGCAGCTGTTCACGCATTAATCCAAGAAACCCTTCCCTTCACTCGCTTTCATTCTGCAGGAGCATATTTGCAATTTGTTTGCAATTTTCATGATGCTTTGTTTAGTGTGTGGAATTACCTGGACATACGTATTGAAATACTGGTATTTTTCTTCCAGTGCATTCTTTTATATACACGTATGTGTATGCACATATCTAAATGTTCACAGCTAGGTATTTTTACCTTATTTCCTTAAGCTTCTGGCTAGTGACCTCGATATGTTGAGATATGTAAAGGCAGGTTTCCTTACTGTAAAAACGACCATTAAACAAAGCTCGTGGCTCGAGCCAGGCAGCCCTTCAGTCTGACCTTTTTTTATTTTTTCCATGGGTTTCTCAGGTTATATATATATATATAAATATATATATATATATATGTGTGTGATTGATTCATGATTCAAGACACTTTTTGGAGAGTACTTAAAACTTAGCAATGCACCTCAGTCCAGGAGTGAAAGACACATGTTATTTTTAGCCCCTCAGGCACAAGCTATAACTAAGTCAAGTTACACGGTGATTTGGAGACGTGCAAATGACCACATCGAGGGGACAAATTAATCGAGTGGATTTGAACCTAGACCTCCAAATACAAAAGGCCAGTGCTTTAGCGCACCATGTAACTTCTGGCATGAAATTTAGCTACAATGAAACTAAAAAAGAAAGAAAACCAAATCAATTTGATGTATGCTTTGTACTATATTGGTGAGTGAATACAAAGACAAGTATTCTACACATATAACTGCTGAATCCATATTGCTATATTTAAGTTTGTGTTTACTCTTTGACATCCCCCCTTTTTAGAGACACGATTCCTCAGCTGGTTTCAATTACACGTGGAAGAGTCTTAGTGCCAAGTTGTTTGCATGGGTGAATTTTATTTATAGTTTGTAAATCAGTTGTGGTTTTCTAAGTCAAAGAGCAGGAGAAGAGATTTTAAATGAGTTTAGATGTTTGCCCATTTTTACCAATATTCAGTTTACAAAGGATTTTATGGTATTAAAAATGGCACTCTACAGATAGCAAGCCTGATTCCCAAGTTCCTTGTCCCATTGCCAAGACGTCTGGCTGCAACTTTTGACTTGAAAGTGTATTGTATCCACTTGGGACAGGTGTAAGTAACCCGACAGATGCAAAGTAATGGGAATAAGGAACCAAACACAGAGGATGGAACTACGGCTTTTCAAATGAGCTGGTCTGATACTTTTTAAACTGTGACAGTAAGAACTGTATTTTAAAAATCCAGTATTTTACGAATTCAGTATTGACTGGATTGATGATTTCATTAAGCATCCAATGTAACTCATCTCCTTGCTATTGTCATTACATAGATAAGATCATTAATGACTTTTCCATACATTTCCTGGGTTTTATTTTGCTCCTTTAGCTTTTATATAGTGTCTGTGGATATCTAGAAAATAATGTACGCTAATATTTTATACTAATCTTGTTGTTAATACTACATATACTAATTTTTTCTACTAACATTTTACGTTAGATACAACCACTCTGGTGCTCCCTTGGTATTCTGAATCAGCCCAGAAAAGGCAGAAAATTCAGGCCATTCTGTCAGTAGCAGATTAAAATAACGTTAAGATTAAGACATAAACCAGAACCAGTAAGGAAATTCAGGGTCGAAGAAAACATTGGTAAGTTAGTTATGCAAAGTATTGCCTTCAGAATGTGCTGCCATTAGGAGGAACAGGTAAAGCACCTGAAGAAGGCTATGGACCCAACACTGCAACACTTGGGGCTGAAGAGAAGGCTTGAAATACTTTCACTCTTAATATTCTGGCTCAGTTACAATAAAGCCAGAAAACTGGAGTCACACAAACTGTTAAAAGCCTCAGTTAAGTACATCTTCAAGAAAAGTTCCTTATAAGAAAGTAAATCTATCAGTTATGATATATCTGAAGGACAATGCGGGTGCCATTTGGATTTGTTGTGGTCACTGTTGCTAAGTTCCAGTAGAGGGAAATTATAAAAGCTGAATGTATTGGCTTTAACCCTTTTACAAAGAGATCTATCAGAGAATGGGCTGCCTTTGGAGAAAAGAAAAAGAAATCCCAAATAATAGTACCTCTGCTTAGAGATGGGTGATCTTGGCTGTCTTCAACTTGAGTTGACATTGGTAATCTGGGGTGAATGAAGATGAGATTGCACCACCGGCATTAATTACCCACCCGCACCAAGGCTGGCTTTCCTGGCTACCAAGAACAACCAAGGTTTCACCAGCTGTGGGGCAGTGCAGACTGCAGGGGTTTAACTGGGACCTCCAGGTCTCGTCCCCTACTGACGCTGCTTTGGCCTCTTCTGCACTTCTGACTGCAGGGCTGACGTCCCGACAGCATTAGGTGGGCTGCTTTTAAAACATCTATCAGTCTGGGGTCCAAATGACCTTACTGATTTGGTCCCTGTGTTTTTTCTGTTCCTCATATTCAAGGAACACTGTAAGATTTTCCAGGCCTTACATCTCATACCTGCTACAATAACTATTACTGTACTGTACACGAGGTTTGTCGTATTCTAGTACCTCAAAAAAGTCACGTCACTTTTGCACATAATATCCTACTGAAAGGGAGTAAGACAGGATGCAGAATGACTGCTCGGAAAATTAGGACTTTGAGACACTTTGAATAGGGAAGTCTTTTAGGCAGAGAGAGGAAAGTGTTTTCTGGCTGATTGAAGGGGCAACTATTTAAAAAGATATTTAAAAGACTGCTAGAAACTATGGATGAAAACGATCAAAGGAGTGGAGAAGAAATTAATAGTTTAACGCTAACAAAGGGAGCATTACTTTTTCCTTGGGACCTGTTTTCATTTTTCCTTGTACTTGTGAATTCAGGTTAATTTTCATGGGCCTGTGACAAATTAACTGTTTTATAGATGGGAATTGATGAACCTTTTCATATGCTTTGCATTTGCCCTACTAAAAAGTAAACACTTGCTCCATCGAAATGGTTTTATTTAGACTGAAATGTTGGTCACTACAGCAGTTGCTTGTTTCTTGGAGATGAAAGAGGACCAAACACAGGGCAGTGCTTGTTCGGAGGTACCCCTGTTACAGCATTTCCTAATTAAGCATCTACACCTAGGAGCCCTGCTCTCCCAATTTGCCTTTCCACACTAGGTGCCCTGTTTAGAAAGCACTAATTACAAACATTGTTGTTACTGCCCCCAGCTGGAAAACAGAGCAGTTTATGTATGAATAAGGGAGATTATCGCCCATCTGCTCCAGCCCATTATTCAGGGATGTGTCATTTTGTATGCTGATGGCAGCCATTACTAGTGCTTCAGTCAAATGGCCTTTTTTTTTTTTTTTATAGCGTTTATTTATTTACCAAGTTGCAGAATTAGTCCTCCCCCCCTACTTTCTCAAACCGCATATGGTTTGTTTCAAAATCTGGGCTATGCAGTTAAACTGAGTCAAGGCCAGTCTGAGAGGGGATGCTCGCTTTTATCACAGGCTCCTCTTTCTGGTGGTCTGCTCCCCCTGAAGCTGGGGTTTTAGAAGATCCAAGCATTGTGTGTAGCAAATGGAAAGACAGTTTTGTTGTTTGGGGTTTTTTTTTTGGCATAAAATAGAAATAGTAAAGCAGAGAAGGAGTGTAAACTGATCACGGATAGCAATTAAACTCCAGGAAGACAAAGCTCATGGGCGCTTTCCCCCATTTTACAGAGGAGGCATTAAATTTGCAACTATTTGACAAAGTCCTGCTTGACACAAAATGCCATCTCTCCTTCGTAAGCAGAAAAGAAAAATTCCTCTAATACTATCAAACCCACACTCAGCTAAAGCCGGGCACTCAGGCCCCATTCTCCCCTTCTCCAAAACCAAAAAGCACAGACGCCGTGCTGCCGGCTCTCGGCCGCCTCACAGGGCTGGAACCTATGGAGCAGGATCCCAAGTGACAAGACAAAATAAACCAAGCCGGTTTTGCTACGTCCTCGCAGGTCGATGTAGGCGTAAAGCCACCAACGCGAGAGCGATAGGCTGGAATTAGAGGTTCTGCTGCACACGTCAGCCCTTGGAGTGGAAGAGTTTCTCAATTCTCGCTAGCCAGCGTTCAGCTGATGGTTGGGAACGACTTTTCTACTTTTTGCCTGAAAAATAGGATTATCTTTGTTTTTCCTGACCCCAGAACATCCATATCAGAATCTACTTCACCCTCAGTGTGCGCTCAGGGGACTGCTAGGTTTTACGTGCTGTGGCCCGATCCATGCACTCGGTGAAACGATCCAGGGTGGGAGTTTTACTTCACTGCAAACACTCGCAGTGACCATCTCTGCTGTTTCACTAACGCGGTTAATTTGCTGAGTTTTTCCAAATACCTCACAGACGAGCTTTTAAACACTGCAGCGTTAGAAAAACGCAGGTTTCGCAAGAAACTTACAAAGATTTCTCCAGCTATCAAAACGCGGGTCTCGTGAGTAATAAGAAGGAAAAAAGCCAGCAAATAACCACTTGATGGGAACTCCAGGGCTCTGGATTGATTGAGGAGCTGCGCGGGCCTCGCGTGGGCTATCAGACCTGGATCCCTCCTTGCCCCCACTCCAGAATAACCCCCTCCCGCCCAGAGCCCCATTTGATCATACAGGTTAAGCCAGCTAACGACAACCCTGGCACAGTTACACGATGAAGAAAAATATATTCAAAAGACTCATGCAATATTTAAAAAAATCAAATCAAAACAAATAGGTATCGGAAGGGTCTTAAAAAGAAAAGAGAAAGAATGCATTGTTAGAAACACAAGCTTACCAGCACATACAATGCATTGTATTTCATTGAACTTGGGAGAGTTTCTACGAACCGTGTTATATAAATGCATTGTTCAATCTAAGGTAAGGATTGTGTTTAGTGGGTTTAAAATGACAGTATATAGCTCCACATCTCGCATGGAAAAAGAGGAAAATATATGCTGAGAGCCTGTTGCTGCTCCGTGTGTTTCCAACCAGGAGCGCAGGGGAAGCAGATGCCTTAACAAGCAATAGGGAGGGGGAGGGTGCGTACTTCAGCATATCTAGTAGATTTTCTATATACACTGTCCTTTTAACTATAGGGGAATCGATACTGAGCATGTGCGATGGAGAGAAAGCTGGCGATGTGGGTGTGAGGGATGGTGAAGAAAGGGAATGAGGGGGTGTGGCATCTCAATCAAGATTAAAACGAAACTGATAAAGCAGCATATGGACCGGATAACAAATCAAAAAGCATGTTTATCCACTGAAGGAACTGGTTAATGGAGACTGCCAGCACGTTGCCATGGAAACACTGACTGTTGGCGCTGCACCATCTCATACCTTATCCAATACATTCCTGGTTGTTGGTAGTAGTCCAAAGACCCTGATCTCTTGATGGTAAACCCGTGGTCCAGCTGAGCAGAGAGAAACGGGGCAACTCAGTGGATCGACATTAGGCTAAAGAATTCAGACTCCAGAGCAAGCTGTTCCTTATTTAGTGCATATTTACTGTTTTCACTTTCAGAAGGCACTTATCTAACATCCTAGAGCTACGTACCAGAGACGAAAAAGAAAAAAAAAGTAAAGAAATAAAAGAAGAAAAAGATACTAACTCTAGATTCGGTCTTGCTAAATTAGAAGCCAATTTATTCAAGCTAAAATGGAGTTTGTGAAATAGGTTACTTAATGCATAATGCATTCATTTGAAAGTCTGACAAATATCTTGTTACCTCCAAAGACAGAAGTGCCCTTTTAAGTTGCACATACCAGTAATGGAAAATTATCTTTTGCAATTAAACTGAGAGGTTTAATAATTTAAAAAGAAAAAAAAAATGCAGTGCAACCATCACAAGGAGCAGGCTAGACAGACTACACAAGGCTTAAATTAGACTGCTTCATAATCATGGAATGTGTAAAGATGAAAAGAATCAGGTTTTGATACCCCATCAATCATGGTAATTCATTTCTAAAAATGCGTTAACCTTGGAGAGTAGGACTACTCAGAGCCATGAATAACATTGTTTATCATTTCAGCTTACACCTCATGCTCAAAAAGATAACAGTACAAAACTATTCAGTTTAAAATTGCACCAATTAAAGTCAAAATGGAAATGAACTTAACATTGTGTCCAGGAAAGTGTGCTCGTGATATTACTTAAGGAATACAGATCTTTTAAGTTTAGTTTATCATTAGCAGAATCATGTGCATAGGAACAAAGAAAATGTGTTGTTTTCTCTAAGCCTTCTGTGCTGCACTAACAGACGGTGGAGACATCATTTAGCCGAGTTAAATAAAATTTTAGGGGAAAATATCTTGAGGGAGACACTCTGCCCGCTTTAGAATTGTTAGTTGCGATGATTTTCACATTTTGCCCTATAAAGAGAAAAGGCCATTTTGTGCTTCAATAAGAGCGTGGCATATATTTCCAATACTGATGACAGTTTCTAATTTTAAATTCAGAAAAGCAGTTCAACACATTTCCAGTTACCAACCACTTCAAGGGTAGCTAGGAGCTAACTGCAAATTTAAATTTTTCTTGATGACTCCCCTGCAAGTGTGGAATTTAATAATTTATTCCATTTTGTTAAAACAATGCCGCTTTCATCTTATTTAGAATTATTTAAAGGACGTTTCCTGTTTAAAACCATGAGAACCTTGTACCTAGAGTTAATTTTCTGTTGGCTTAACTACACTGGTCTACTATTGCCATCTACTGGCTTCCCAGTACGCTGCACATAAAATACACAAAAGGGATGTCTTCAAAAGCAGATAAAAAATATCGCCCCCCAAGCGAATAGCTAAAAAGTAATGTAGAGAAAATGGGGAGAGTTGCTTCCTAACACGAGCCGAACCAATTTCGTGGGTGTGGAAGCCCTGCCGTGAGAAAGCTGGCAGTGGACGATGATCCCCAGACAACACGGACAGGAGATGGGAAGTGATAGCAGAGGCACGGGTTCATCTTTAAGCCAAGCAAAACTCACAGTCTAAACTTGGCTTCTCTTCCACACCGCCCAAGAAATCCCGCCGCTAAAAATGCCACTGTGGCATCTGTAATTTTATTTTAAAATCGGCAGAACGCAGGGCAACGACCCACCCAGAAGATTATCATTAGTCTTTTCCTCTGTCTTAACAATGGCAAAAATACGAGCACAAAAGTGACAACATACAGGCAAAGCTTTAACACTTCAGACAAGAACACAAACTAAACAATGCTGGGTTCATACAAGGGAGTACAGCACACCTCTGGATTGCAGAAGCATTCTTAAAAAATGATTCTGGCTCCTGGTCACTTTAGCCACTGTCACTAAAGCCCAGAGGGCACGGCCACAGGGTACTGTTTTGTGGCCAGAGGAAAAGAAAAGGGATGACATCCCTGCAGAAGTGAAGGGAAAAATCTATCCCCAAATTTTAACAATACTATTTAGTAAAAGTCTGGGTTTATGTTTTTAGTGCAGTATCTTTTAGAAACACCATCATGGAACTACAAAATACTGTTCCTATTGGAAAGCTGTATGAGAAACCAGATCCTGCAAATATTTTGGCACATGCTTAACAGTACCGCGGCCATTCTGACATGGAGCGGAGGGGCACAGTGTCTGCTCCAGAGAGCGGCAGTCAGTGCCTATGACAAGAGTTTAAGAACAGGGCAAGTCAAGTGATCTTTCTCCTACGCACCCTCCCATCCGCAAGCAGTGTTTTTTAGGGACTTGTTAATTCTCTTGCCGCTTTAAAAGCTAGCTCTCCAATTAAAATTTTGCTGGCAAAGCTATGTTCGTTTAAGGGAATTTTTTCCCAGCTGACATAGTTATGCTGGCAGAACTTTTAATGATGTATTAATGTATCAACAGAAAAGTCTCTTTGCCTGCATAGTTAATTTTGTTTGAGGGAATATCTTCTGCTACATCAGCAAAGGAACTACTTTGCTAGGCATACACAACACATTCGTTATCGTAGTTTGTCCAAACTGACAAATCCTTTCAAACGTGGACAAACTTGAAGTCTGGACACACGCACAAGAACTTGTAGGATGTCTCTGCCCTGATTGGTCAGACACGACTTTTACTGAGGATTACCACATCAGCAAAGCAGACCTAAGGCTGAACCAAAGGAGTCAATAAAATGTACTTGGACATGGCTGAAGGAAGCAGTAGCCACAGTAGCCGTATGTAAAATACACGTGGCTTCAAACATCCTCCCAGTCAAGCTGACCGCAAACACATCTTTAGGAACTCAGTTTTCATATTATAGTTTTAATTGGTGCATATGATAAATACTGCTTGAGATCTTTGAGGTGTGTTACTTCTTACCACCAAAGAAAACAGGCATATAATATCATACCAGTGTGAGGACAAATTAAGTACTAAATACCACAGCAGCTATCTCTGTACACAAACAGAGTTATAAAACTCAAAATAATGCTAATATTTATCTTTTATACTATTAAGTAAGCTATATAAATATATGCACATATTAACACATTTTCACAAACACACACGCAGACACAGATGTGTTATATAATATATAGAAGGCATCTCTATATTATATACACAAGCACTCTCTCAAAAAGTTACAGTAAACATACAGGCAGGCACAATAAACCAGTATTTTTTTAGAAAATACACTCAGTGCACATCTTTAGTGCTGAACAATATGTTACAGCATCTGTACATACTTTGAAAGTTCTAAATGTAGAGCAGTCTTTGTTAATAAGATTTACTTCTATGATATTTGAGATTGCACAGTTAAAGGAAGACTCCCAAACATAAAACCCTGATGACATCCATGTCAAATGTATATTAAGTATGCTTTCAAATGCAGAAACTACTATTAAAGGCTTTGTTGTTTTGCTTTTGGCTTTATTTTACTTATTAAATTAGTTTTGAAGAAAATGAAGGCAATTTATTCTTAAAATCAAAATTACCTAGCTTTCTGGAACATTACCAAAACACTAAAAAGGCCTGTACTTCCCCACCTCTTCCAAGTTTTTAGAAAATAATTGACACAAGCTAATCAAACCACCTTCTGAATTTTATAAAAATATTCTAAACATTTCTACTTTATAGGCCAAGTTGCAGGGTTAATCGTGCCAAAGTATGATCTTCACCCATAGAGATGATCACTAAAAATAATCTGTTAAATTTCCAAACACTAAAAAATAAATAAAAGCCATTAAAAATATAATTAAACATATACTTTTTTTTTTCTAATGTATAAAGTTTTGCAGTGGAAAGATTCACTACAGTGCCTTTTTCATTACTCAAGTGTCAAACTGCTGTAAACAATTCCTAAGCAGAGCAGCTGGGGCAAAGAAAAAAAAGAGGAGGGTGGGGAAATTAAAAACATAAAGGAGGCGAGGGATGGATGAGGACAGAGGCATCATTTCTCGCTTTTAAGCTTTGAAGTCATTAGCATGGAGGATCTGAGCAGTAATTCTCATGGACAAGCGTGCTGGCAGTCCATTCGAAAGGAACACGGTTTCAGCTAGTCTATACAGAACATACCTGCATTTCAGATGAGCAATGGGTATGTGATGTTTTAGTTGTGGGAGAGCTGTTGCAGTATTATTGCTTAAAAATGAAAATAAAGAAATGCTGACTATGTTAGCTGATGACTGAGAAAATCTAGGAAAAGCATGAAGAACAACTTGCTTCCATGTTGAGGACGTTCAGGGTTGGAAAGAAAAAATATGAGAGGCACAGCTTGAAATTTTAAGTACTTATACCAAGTAACTTTGAGAGAGTATCCGTTTTGCTGCACAAACAGTTCACACCTGTGAGCCAGATTGCATGTGCTGAGCTGAGTTTACTTCACGCTGATTTAACTCACCACTGGAGGGGCTGAGCTGAGAAACATGAAAGTGGAAACAGTACAAGAAAGTGTACATGTGCAGTCACACCACCTGCAATTTATGGAAGCTGGGAATGAACACTGAGTAATCTGATATGGGAATGGTTATGTTTAACGTGTCACTTATTTTTAGTGACTATTTGGAGCGTTAACATTACCATGAGTAATAAAGAAAAGCTTACAAACACAGGCAGATGTATCAAAAAGTGTGAAGGATGTGCATGTTACTCTTCAATGGCATATGAATAATTCCAAAATACACTGAATATATTCTGTGTGCATGTATATCAAATACACATGTTCATCTTTGGGGAAAAAATACGAACATATGCGATGTATGCTACACTGAGGATGCCACTGAAACCTCAGTACAGCTTGGTCAAAAGTTTGGTCAAGCTTGGTTTCAGAAGCTCCGACACGGTCTAACCTGGAAGGCCTAGACTGGAACTGCAACATGACAGAAGGCAGCAAGGAGCTCCGTTAAGTCTTTACCCAATTAAGTCCTTCTCCTCCTGCCTAAAGGGAAGCAGCTTGCATGGGGCAGTACAATAAAACGCGGCTGCTCGGGTGAATCTGAAGTGGCCAGTCTCATATCAGCTACGAAGGCAGCAGTGAGGCATCACAGCTCTCTTCGATGTCTTCAGAGAAGAGAAGCTTAGGCTGCCACACAGATTTTCTGTTACACTTTTGAAGTAATTTCCATTTTAAAGTGCTGCTGTCCTTCTACGACAACCTCTGTGTGGCCTCAATAAATGTGATGATTATGCTGCCAAGTAAAATGTCATGATCCCATAGTTCAAATTGTTGAATCTCCAGTGGAGTTAGGTCCACTGATCTTCTGGTAAAATGTGGAAATGTGTGTACAGTTATATCTCCTAGGGCTGTTAAATAACAATGTGACTCACAAGGAGAATCAATGGCGAAATTGTGCAGAACACCAGCCTAGCTACGTTTATAGTAATTAAACACTAGAATTATCTAAACATTAACCCTCTCCGGTTTCTTTTGGTGGCATGTCCTAAACACACACTGTCTTGGGGGCACATAAATTCAAGTGTTTCGGCTGTGTATTTCAGATGCTTACTGCTATGACAGAAACTCCAGCTGCTGTGCTGTTCGGTTTAGGGCCTGTGTTGAAATGCTTCTTTATCTTCCCAGCTACTGAGAGCTGATGTTCATTCTCTGGAAGGCCATCGTCCTGCAGAGAAATAAAGCAAAATAAAACTTCAGAGAGAAAAGGTGAGATAAAGAAATCGCGAGGCGATTCTGATAGCACCTGTCATATATAGAAATATATGAATATAGAAAAGTTTACAAAAAGTTTGTAATGAAATATGGGTCAATCATTGTCTCCATCAATATACCTAAGGTATTTATAAGATGAACTCCCTATTATGTCACGAACCAGCCTCTCTCTTCTTCCTTACCCAATATCTTCCTCTCAAAATTTAGGTAATGTTGATTAATAATAATTGTTAAATATTGTATTATTCTTTCTACCATGTCTTAACTACCACTGGCCAGTTTGGTTATTTTTAAGTCCATTCACATTTCAAAGCTTGATAAGCTCAGACCTGTTTATGATTCTGTTTACTCATCGCACAGATTTAAAGATAACGACCTCAGAAGCAGAAAGCGCCCAAGAGATTACGGAGACCAGAGGCCCTGCTTTGGTAGGACGCAGGAAAAGCTCTCCAAAAGCCCCGAGAGACACTGACGAGGTCCTTGTCTTGCCGTAAAGGTGACAAACTCGGGGGCTATGGGGTCGGGTGAACGTTGCGGCCATGGCGAGCCCCACGGCAAGGAAACCCCGGCAAGAGGGGAACGGAGACGGACCCGCGTTCTTGCTGCCGTGCGCTCCAAGCGAGCTCCAGCCCCAACGCCATGCGGATGGGCTCCCTTGGCAGAGCAAACCTGCCCACCCGCACCCAGGCACGCAGGCATCCTCGATGCCGAAGCGAAGCCCGAGCAGAAAGAAAGGAGCCTGCAGTTGCGCGCAAGTCAGCGGGTTTGAATTCAAGGCCGGGAGAAGAAAGGAGGGGTTTTTTTAGAAATTTTAAATAAGATCCTTATGCCTGAAAAAAAGTGCAAAAAGCCACCGTGCGGTGAGACTTCCCCGCTAGTGGGATATGCAGGATTTTGGGCGACAATGTGCAGAATAGGCAGAACGTGCAGGATATCAGGTCACTGGCCATCCACAGTGGTCATCCCAAGCTGGTACCACATGGTATGTGTGGCTATCAGCAGTTGAAAAAGTTCTTAAATTCCACATAAGCAAAATCCTAGCAGAATACAGGCAGACAAAAGACACGATCAGAACACAGAGGGATGATAGACACTTTTTTCCCTGGCTTTGCAGCAATTCTGCATGCACTCAGAGAGTTACAGAGTTGCTGCAGTAAATCATGAGTTCAGTGAGCATGTGGGAATTTGAGGGAGGTTGGTTAGGGTTTGTTATTTATTTAGCTTGGGGAGTTTGTGTTTAGAGATCCCTCACTCACCCCTTCACAAAACATCTCAGCTGGCAAAATATGGTCAAGTGCACACAGCTGCAAAACACAAAACAAAACAATACAACCCAGTAGCTGATTATTGTCTAGCACTGGGGAGTCTTGGCTTGGTGGTATGTGACCCCTAAAAATAACCTGCTTTCCGCTGACCTTGCCTTTCCCAGAAGAAAGCTGGTCTGTAAAGTGAACTCTTCTTCACTAGAGGCGGCGGGGGGGGGGGGGGGAACAATCATTCTCTTGGCTTTCTTGACATGAAAGCATGCCAAACGTTCATGTCGTCTTGTCAAAAGACTAAATTACGGAGAAGACAACAGTTACCAAGACTGTGGTAATATTTTATTGGTGAAGCACCACACCCACAGTTCCAGTGGCAACACGCCAGAGACACGTAGTTTGGGCTCCAGCTTTTAGATGAAATATCTTCCAGCTCAATTTAAGATGCAGCTCAGGGATATATGAGAATTACTCTACTGTTATTAAATTTTCTTACTGCTGTTGGTGCTACCTGGTGTTTAGTAGTTATCTTCTGTTTTGTTCCAACATGCTTTATAAAGAAGCTAATATATATTAGCTGGCTCCTGGAATCACTTCAGCCAACAATAAAATAGATAGATATTGAGGGTGAAAGATGACAGCTGTTTAACTACATACAAAACAGGCTGCTCTGCAGTTTAAAAAGGCAAGAAGTGAAAAAAAAACCCATCAGATTCACCAGAATCAGCAGGGTAAGTTGTAGAATTGGAGAACAGGCTAAACATTGCTGACAAGAATTTCATCAGGTTGCTGTAACAGGAAGGATGTCAGCCCCCAAAGAGATTAACTGTTCCTTTCCCCAATTTTAACCTTTTGCTGTAGGAACTACTTCTTGCAGTGGGTTAGGATCACGGAATTTCATCCCAGCTTTAGCAATCAGGACAAGATCTTGTAAAGATGACTAGTGATATTTGGTGCTCGACTCTGGGAACTTTAAAGGGTCATGAGCTTCAGAAACCGTGGACTGCTGACACTCTGAAAAAAGCAGAGTCCTGAGCACGTCTCAGAAGTTGAGCTGTCAAAATCCTTTGACAGTTTGAAAACTCTGGTCCAGAATTTGAGTTTTCACCTGGACAATGTAAACTGCTTGGGATCTTAAGATACATTTTTTTCTTTTTATTAGCCTCCACGATATACCTTTCATGGTCTGTTTGCAAGAAATCAAAATTAAAAAAAAAAAAAAAAGAGGCAGAGGGTCTTGGCATTATTTGAGAAATTAATAAACACTGTTTTCATGTTTGCACTGTTCTCTATAGCAGGAGACATCACCCCTCAAAGAAAAAAGAAGTGTTAAAAAGATGGAACGAAGTTCAGGATTCCCAGACTCCTACTGCACTGAAACACTCAGATCCATTTCACAAGCCAGTTAGAAGAGCTTTACTTTCCAGGTCTAAAAGCATCAGATGAATAGGTCATTATATAAATAATAGCAGAAAATGAGAGCAAATAGAAGTGCTGGAAAAGCTTTTGGACTCTGTTTCCTTTAAGGATTACAGGGAAATTTTTCTTTGGGCAATGTCTTAGGGTGTAACCAAAGGCAGTGCAGCTGCCAAATAAGAAATGTCTTTTAAAATTAACTTCCTTACAAATGTTCAGCTTATTACTATTTACTGCTTGGTTATTCATTTCTTTTGCACACAAATTTCCAAGGCAGACACGGTTAAGGAAATACGTAAAAGCTCCAGTTTCCTTAATTCTTTTTAGGCTGGTGTGTGCCATCTTGCTCATTCAGCAACAACACACCACATTTTATACTGATTATTTTAACAGAGAAGGATTTACAGAATGCAATCCAACCCCTTCAGCATTCATAGCTCAATGCTGTATTAGGAAATATTTACTACTTATACAACAAAAAGAGAGTAGGTTTGTCCTGTAACTTGTATAGTATAATTCAGGTTATCAATATCATCGATGTTTAAAATGCCAGACCTCAAGCTGCCAGGCTCTTTTGTAATTCTTTGGCTTTGCAAAGAATTTGAGCAGGTAAAGGAAAGAGCTGGGGTCCCTGTAGGGGAAGTCTAAACTGACGGATTTGTTTCCAGGTCTAAGTGTACTGCATAGGAGGGATAAATCCAAATAAACTAAATGGAGGGGGCAAGGAACTGCTGCTGAATTGCATTTAGAATTCAATATCTCCATCTGTGGCAGTGGCACGTAGCCAATATCTTTTCAGGTTCTGTTTTTTTTGAATTGAAACCAGCTGGGATATTATTGACATAGGAACTGCTTTACTGGTCTGACTCTGACCATAACAAGTTTTGCAGTTTCCAAGAGGATTCCAGCTATTTTTATAGCAAGAACTGAAACTGAAATGAGGGTTGGCTCCTACTGAAACTGTCAAAGCACATTCCAGGAATCTCAGCAATTTACCAAGTAATCACATAGTAAGCAGCTATAAAGTAGAATGGTTATTTACAATCTACAAAATGGTTTTATACAGTGTAAGCAGTTACAACACTTCTATCAAAGGTTTGATCAAAGAGAGAAAATGTTTCTTAAAATTGTCGAAGAAAACACATGCCTGCTTTTCAAGCCAGCTGTCCTATCCAGTATTTTAGCTGCAAGTTTACCACTCTATGAATAGCTTCAAAACCAAAATAAGAAAAGGGAAAGTCAAGTCCAGCATTTGATGCCATGGAAAAGTATTGAAAGAGGTTATCTGGGAAAAGGGAGTGTTACGTGAAAACTCCATGTGCCATTTCTTCTCAGAAAGACAGTATTTTATGAAAGTTGCAGACAATTGCTCAGGTAATTACGACACAGAGGTCGCAGAGCCTTTCATAAACAGGTATGAGTATATGAATTCCCTGTCCTGAGGCTGGGAAAATGAAAGCATTTTTATGAAAGCGTTATGAAAGCACCTGTTTCAACTCAGCCATGTTCTTATTTCTCCTGAAGTGAACTAGGATTTTAGTGCCATCTAGTTAATTTTCTGCCTAATATTAAGCGCTTCCATGTGTGATGCCTTGAAATCGGAGCAACCTTTGGAATGTGCTCAAGCACTTTCCTGAACTGGTCCAAGTGCTGGCTTTTCTCCTTCCAGAAAAAATATCTGGAGGATACATAAGAGAATTCAAAAGAGGTTTAGATCTGTGTTATGAACTATCGTTAGCGTATTGCTGAAGACAAAATACTGATTCATCTCAGTTGCTAAAAGCAGCAATTGGACAGAAAAGAAGAAATCACAGAACTGTCCTGGAATATGTGTTTCACTTATTTATGGACAGAACTGCTACAGGTTTTGATTGCAAAGAATTATAATCAGCACAAAACTACAAGAAGTGCAGCAGAGCTAGACCAAAGGTGAATTGAACACAGAATCTTGTTTCCAACAGCGCATCGTAGTCACTGTTCATGAAATAGTACATTTAACGAAGACAAGTAGATCTTGAACTTTCCCAGGTATATCCTCCAGTTTCTGCCAACCAAGTACTTAAGCACTTTGTGAGACGTGAGTTGTGTCCAGACCACCACACTTAATAGGCACTGACGGGTTCATCCTCCAAAAACGTATCAAACCCTCTTTTGAATCCATTTATACTTGGCCTCTACGGCATCCTCTGGCAAAGGGCTCCCCATTTTAACTTACTGCACAGAAACCCAGGAATTTGCCAGGGTGCTTCAGTAACCACAGCTTGGTCAGTGGAGCTCTGGAGCGCTAAAAGACTTCAGCCCCAGCCCCTTTCCCCGGCCTTCCCCACCAGCAGGCAGGAGCGAGGGCAGGAGCGGACCCTCGTCTCGCCCACACACGATCACCATCACGTTGCCGACAGAGCCGCACCTCTTCTTCTTAAGACATCACGCTAAAATGGCTTCCTAAAATACATCACCGTGTAACCGAAGCTAAAAAAAAACCCCAAACCAAAAAGGTGTCCGGGGGGAGCATTGACAGTTCCAATGTATTTTTCAGAAAAAGAGGAAGATTAGTGGCCACATCCTTAACGTGGTGTAAAGACGCGATGTTTCAGTAACCTCAGCAGCAGCGTGCAGACCGCCGCTGCGGGCGACCCGGCCGCTCTGCGGCTTCTGATCGGTCACCTCCATCTCCTCCTCAGCAGCGCTCCAGAAATCCCACCTCTCCTCCTCCCGTGGAGACAGACAGACACCTCAGCCACCAAAAGTCATTATAAACTGTGACAGAACACCACATGCAAGGACGGCACCTGGCACCCAAGAAAATTAATATTTCAGCTGCTTGAATGTCAACTTAAAAATGAAAAGATCTTCAGCAGACATTGTCTGGGATCCTTGCACTCTTCATACAATGCAGAAGTGCTCTGCATGATAATAGCATTTACAATTAAAAAAAAATGGTTTGGGCAATAAGGGAGCCTCCAAGACTAAAGCATATACTTGGTAAACACTTAACTGGTCACCACTATTCTGGGCTATATGGAGGACACTTTCATTAAAGAAGATTAACATTTGAGGTTAGTGCATATTTGAATTTTTAGAAGACTGGTTTAGAGAGAAAAAGATTTTGGATACAGCAGCTGAGGAACCAAATAGTATTCCAGGGAGGATTGCACACTCAGACTTGCAACAAACAAAACAAAACATAATTTCTTCCTCCTTTAAATTTTTTTCTCTGCTCGTCCCAATTGTATTTCTTTTCTCAATCTTCCCTTCTGAATTTGAATCTGGATTTTCTCCAATTTTTCTTTCTTGTCATCTAAATATTTTAAGACATATCAAATAGTCTGAAATAATCAACAAATATTAAGTAGTGTCCTTGTCTCAACATTAATTAAAGACAAATCTCTATTCTCTGCCAGATTTATCCGTATGCCACCTCACTGACTACCACTTTTATGGCAAATGTCCAGTCGCTTAGAGACAAGCCAGGATACATAAATAGCTATTTCATGGTAACTCAGATTAAATGGATACGGCTGCACATAAATATATGTATATTTCAACGTCAGAAGCTAAATATGATTCTAAAGGTTTCCCTGTTTCATGCTGGATCAAGTAGGCTTAACACTATGGACTATATTTCAATAGCTCTTAATCATGGCTGTCAGATTTTTGAGTCCATCTGATTTTAGGAGAGCAAAATGTGTCACTGAACCTGCAAGCTGATTGTTAGAGGTATAAATTTGTCAAGTGTGGTTGAGATTTGTTGAAAACCTGGCCCAAAATATTTCAGAGAAATTGTAGCTAAGCATGCATAAAACAATGAATACTCCAAGGTATGCTTGATACACTAAACCAGCCTGTAACCCAGCTTATTTCCAGTTATCTCTGTGGCATTTTTAGAATCTGCTGGCTCCAAAAGGGCATAGAAAGGACTTGGCAGAAAAGAGCTCAAAGGTGCCAAATTACTAGCAGCATCTACAAGCCTGAAAATACTTACATTAACCCATGGATGCTCAAGAACTTGCAAGGCTGAGAATCGCAGATCTACATCTACTTGAAGCATCATTGTGATAAGTTCCTGAGAAATGGAATACTGGGTCAAATTTAAAGAACATTTTTAAAGAACAAATCAACATTTAATTCACTAAAGTGCTCTTCAACTGATTATGTAAGGGTGCTCCAAGAGAGAGTGAACTACCAACTGCAGAAATATATTAAGATTATTAAAAAAAAAGAACTATGAACTGCTGAACTTCAAGCTGAACTTTTAAATCAATATCTAACAGTACCTTGAAAAGCTAGAAGACAGTTCTGAGTTACAGTTCTGTAGCCACTGTTTAAGAGAAAAGCACTTAATACGTAATGTACAAAACAGATGGTTGCATGAAATTAGGTTAGCTTCCCATTAAGAAAAAGCCAATTCCTCTGTAGGAAAAAAGCCAGCAAATCTCGAATTTTACTTTAAGCTCTTGTACAAATGACATAGAAGATATTAAAAAAAACCCCAAACACTTAAAACCATTATTTTCCATCCTCTGATTTTCTCTGCAATTACCTAGTTTTCAACTAGCATGCAAATAAACACATATCTAATTCCACCACTGAGTGGAGTGCACAGAAAACAGGTTGGCAGTATGACACCAAGTAAAGGGGTATCACCAAAGACCGAAGTTAATAATTCTTAGTGGCAAGGAGAAGTTAAATGAATAGGCTAATGCTTCAAGACAGAAATTTTAGACTGAACTATTTGGAAGAACTAGTTTCACAAGAGAACACCATTGGCAAAGGACTTGCAGAGTTCTCATTAATGATGGTATGAAATAAAGCCTGCTACAACACAATGATGTGGTTTAGAGGACTTCTTCCAACTCTGTGACTGTATCTCATTTGTTAACCTCATTAGTTAACAGGCTAAAACGCTAGTCCTAATCACTGTCCACATATCTGTAAAAGCAGGATGTAACTCTCCAAAGAATGGAGATTCAGAATGTAGAACGCTGTCTCATGACCTGCATCCACCTCCAAATTTCTTTTTTTTTTTTTTTGTGATTAATTAAACACTGTCAGACTGAAAGAAATAGGAAGATAGTTTTGCCTGGATTTGCCTTACAGGCTACAGAAGTAAATTAGCAGAAATTAAGCACTTATCTACAGGATGACCATATGAATAGCTTTATGTTTTGGCTTTCTTTTTTCTTTACATACACATATGTTTTCTCTCTCTCTCTCTCCCCATGACTATAGTGAATACCAGATCCCTAGAAAATCTATGAGTTAAACTGTTGCTCCAGTGCACTAATGAGAGTTAAAAAACTTGATCGGCTCTGCAAGTATAAAGAACTCTGTCAGGATCTGTATCTGAAAAGGGCCCTATCTGCCTTAGCACACCTCAACCTCTACCTCCTCTGTGCCATGTGCCAAGAGGCTACGGCCCATGGACCGGTGGCCAGAATGAGCCTGTATTTTATACCACGCTGACAACACTAAGGGGTCACAGGCAATGCGAGGCGTGGTTCTTTGACAGAAAGAAACAACAGACGTATCATCTAATGGGATTAACAAGGGGAAAACAGCCTCCCTATAATATTATTATACAATATTCAAAGGCTCCAGGTTGGTACCTGGTCCCCATCATAAGTACATATAAAGCACGGTCCCAGGGAGCTTTCAAGCTAAGAAGTGTAGGTCAAGCAAAGCTACTTAAAATTTTTCTTGATCAGTAAGGGCTGCTGGTGTCTCTGTTGTGTGAGACATCATATGGAGACAGGGTCCATTTCAGAGCCACCTGGAGTCTAACAGACAGACAGTGATCAAGCGACAACACACTTGGTGACCCAGAGGAATTTATAGGTGCAGCAGGAGATGCATGAGACATGTCAAATACAGCACCGTGAAAGAACAACATGCATTAGCTACTGGCAAGGGGAATAATACTGGAGAAGAAAAGCATCGTCAACTACAAAACCCACCTTTGCGGAGTCAGAAACGTTGTCCCAATATGGAGATGGAAAATCCACCTGTCCCATCAAAATCTGATCAAAAAGCACTTCTTGGTCATCTCCACTTCTGTAAAGTAAAAACCAAACAAAAACAACAACAAAACCCACAAAGAAATTATTTCCAGAGCTGGTTTCAATAGGCTTCTTGAAATTGCTTTTAACTGGTGATCACTTAGTATGCTTTTGGAAGCTGTGGATTCCCCCCAAGCATACAACCATGGGTGTCAATGGTGAGATCATAAAACAAAGTGCATTTGGTACATTCTTTCTGAGGTAACCTGCTTGTCTTTAGGATTGTCAACAACTGTGCAATTACTCTGAGGAGGAGAAAAGATCTGACATGTCCTTATTAGTGGCTTACATTTTAACTACCATTTACTGACCACAAAATATGTTGTATTTAGTCCATGAAAAAAGATGCTTATTTCACTGTGTATTTTAAACATCAGGCAAAGGCACCCAGAACCCGTAAGGGAGACTCTGGTTTTGTAAAGCAATGAAGTTTAAACTAAAATAAACAAACACGAGGCAGAGATTTTACAGTAAAATCACAGAAATTTATGGGGTTGTGTAAATTACTATGCAGAGCACAGGAAAAAAACAAACCCTACGAGCAGAGAACCTTTTCCAGTGGGAATCTCTGTGCTTAGTGCAAAAGCAGCACAGGGACCAATTCACAGAACAAGGATGGTTGAATAGATCAGTCCATACCCACGGAACGGAGGAAAACCACAGAGCAGGATGTAAGTAATCACACCCGCTGCCCAGATGTCCACCTTCAAGCCATATCTAGAAGTGTGAGAGACATGGTTAGAGACATCCGACTCCTATGAACTACAGCACAAGAACAGAGGAAACATTGTCAGCATTACTAATAATTTCTTACACATTCTCATCCAGACTTTCTCTATGTCCTACCTACCTATCTAATTCCGCTTTCAGATCTTTTTTACATCTTAAAACTACATTAGATGAGAGTGTAGGAGTGCACAGAAGACGTGCTGTATTCTCGAGCCAGACAGTGATGCCTACCAACATGAAGCCTGCAATGGTGACACAGGCTGCTCAAGCCAGCAGGCATTTACTCTGTGAAACAAATCAGAAGAAGAGGACAGTGTGATAACAAAATGAAGTTAAGTGAATGGTAATTAGCAGTCTGTGAGGACAGCTAAGAATTACTTTTATTGTATCTGCAAATGGCTAGTTACTAACTCAGTGTTAAGCTGAGAAGTTTGAGGCCAACAACTGGCAGAGGAACCTGATGTAACTCCAAAGTTGGCCCTGCTCTGGACAAGATAGCTTCCAGAGGTCCCTTCCAACAAAATTCTTCTATGAGCCATGATTCTGCACCATATCCAAGCAAAGGCAGCATAAAAATCGCAACTGCAAGAACTCCTGTCTGGCACACTGGCGAGAACGTGCTCCACTGCGTACACATGAATGAATCATCACTAGAAGTCATTTACCCAGTTTCAGCAATGATTTCTGGAGCTACATATGTTGGGGTCCCACAAACAGTATATAGGGGTCCATCCACAATTGTTGCTAGGCCAAAGTCTCCTAGCTTCAGGGACTTGCTTCCATCTTGGTGTTCATACACCTAAACCAGGAGGAAAATTCGAAGGTTTAACACAATACCATCAAGGTAACTACTATGTCATTTACTAACTGCCTGAAATGTTCCTTCTAATTTACACTCTTTATTTTCTCCTTCTTACCTACTTCTACCTACTTAGGTCTCTGCATGCTTTGAAGATTCACAGACAATTTGGACAACTTCCCTCGAACGCACTCAGGGTGTTTGGGAAAGACTTACCTCGCTACCTGGCCAACAAAGGAGATACTACTTGCTAGAAGCTAAAGCCCAGAAGCAAAGGTTTGACCTCCCAGCAGGGACATTCGTAGGTTCTCCCCACTGACAGCCAATTCACAGTGTAGGGATTCTGAGTTCATTCATTTCCCTTGCACAGAGCTTAAAGGCTTGCACAGGAATTTCAGCCTCTTAGATAACACAACAGCGACTGCACTGATCGCAGCAACAGATTCTTCTCTGTGTACTGAAGTCACAAGATGCAAACCTGGCTGGACTATTTCACCTAAAAACACTGTCCTCTCCTTGGATGACTGTTAAACACCAATCAGTGTCTTAGTGGTATGTTACCACCATCATCGACAGACGTAGGTAGGGCTGTTAATAAGTATACATGAAAATCCTGTCTTAAAACATGGTCTTCACAGCAGCAGCATGATCTTCATGGGTTTTTATAGGTGCACAGGGAGATTAAGACATAGTCACAAGAAAACAGCTAGAAACATCAGTAAAAAAATACACAATTTTAGAAGCTGGCTCAATGCAAAAGAACAACCCCAAACCTGCAAACACTGAAAACTTACCAAAAAATGTGTAAAATAAAAGGGACTAAAATGTATCTAAATGAAACGCTAGACTGTGAGTCTTTCTTTAATCCAGCTGCTGGTTTGGGTTCCTGCTTCCCATTTTGAAATTGTTTATGACGCTATTTAATGTTGTTTACCACAACAGCACCTTAAAAAATGGAAACAGCCTACAGGAGGCCTTCTTGAAGTATATGTGCATCACTTTATTATTTTGCAACCCAAATCAAAGCTCCATGCAGGCTGGCTCACCACTAGTGATATCCCGACAACAATTAGCACTAACACTGTGCAAAAATCAAATCCAAAATCATCCTTCATAGCCATCTTGACCAGCTACTCCTGCATAAGAAATCGCATTTGTCTACAACTGTTTGCAAAGGAAAATCCTACATTTTTTTCTTACAAAAATACAATAAATTCTACAACGGACGCTTGAACAGTTCACTTGGTGCAAAAATGAAATCTTGAAGTCTCTCACCGCTGTTTGCTAGAGATCTGCTATAGCTCATAATAATTAGTTATATTATACAGGTCCCCATTTTCTCCTTTGTTAAGTCACATCTAGAGAGAAAACCCCTCTCTGTCCTGAATCCCCGCTACCAGGTGATACAGCCACAAGCAGACATTCAGAATACACAAAGTTCTTCTCCTTTCCTTATGCTATTTTTAAAAATACAACTGGATCTTTAAGAGGACAAGCAATTTGATATGGATTCACATTTCTCTGCTACTAAGCCAGAAAAAAAAGACAGGCTTATAGAAAACCACTGGAAAAAAAGCAATTATGGTTTTATTAAAAACACAGATTGTTAAATACATCTGGTTCCTGAAACTAAAGAAAGTGCTCTCTGAAATGGCTGTAATAAATCTAATTTCAACAACAGTTTTAATTAAAGGCTAGAGACTAGAGCTTTAAATATTCATTTGCTGAAAAATGTAAAGTGTGCACTTAGACATCAAGAGCTGAATCCAGTCTAATTAGCAGCTCATATTCTATTTCATGCGGTTATCTTTTACAAGGCCCTCTCTGAGTTGTGTTAACCTAGTGAACATTCACAAGTTCCTTCCTTCAACACACTGCACCTTGTGTGACTCATATATCCTAGAAATTAATCATGGAAGAGGCTTGTTTGGCAATATTTACCAATGCAGAAGGTTTGGTACTGTGCATTTTCTAGTATTTTGCCCCATCTGTTTCCAGGAATTACTTTCCTTGGAAAACTACTTCAGTTGACTTGTAAAACTGAAGAAAGTAACTTTTCCTCACCCTGTTATAACTCCATATAAAAAGGAGCCCAATGTGAAGCTGTGGTATGCTACTTGCCAGTCAAGGAATGTGAAAGATAATTTAACGCTCATGTTATTCAGAACACTATATGAGTTCCACTGCATTTAAATACTGGAGGGCAATTAAAGAAATGGGGATTAGTGCAAATTACCCACTATGTAGTGCTTTCACTGTTTTAACTAAGCAATAAAACTGTGTAATTGTACAACACTAATTGAATGCAGCCACACATAATTGTGTGCCACCATATGTATCCTATTACTATAAAGACTGTCAGTATTTTCTAAGCTGCTCTTGTGATCAGTGCAGATGGCAACAGTCAGAGAATTTGTTCTCTAGGGTTTATTATATGGCTATAAAGACATCCCATGACTTGACAAAATAAACGTGCTAAATAGCAGCAATTATGAAAAATGTTCCAATTAAAACATGGAAGACACTCTCTAGAGAACAAAACAAATGCTAAAAAATCACAGGTATCGAGTATACCCTAAACCCTTGGACAGTTGACTGTTAGGTGGGCTCTGCATGCCCTGAGGATAATACGCGATATTTGAGCACTTATAGAAATAACTGGTGTTGCACATAGGACACTGAGCCAGGTTCACACACACAAAGTTTATCAGCAGGGTCTGCAGCGGATGGCACACACCCACTCTAAGCATGAAAGCTACATTTTGGGGAAAAGGAAAAAAACAAAGGAGGCGAATGGGAAAGCTCTCCCAGGCGCCGGGAAGAGATGAGGTAAGGATGCTCCAGATGAGCATCCTCCTCTGGCTGCCCTCTCCAGAGCAGCGTGTTCCCTTTCACCCCCCGTATTTTTCCCGTAGTAACTCTATAGCTTTTGTCAGGCCTTGCTCATCCTCCCTGTCATTTTTTCCTGCTAATGGGGCTGTTAGCCTTAGGGCATGTATTGGTCAGGGCAGATGCTGCTCCCCCCCATACCGCCCCGGTTAGCTGCTCTGCTTTGGGCAGGTCTGGTATAGGCTCCCCTAAAACTAAAGCTACAACCCACAGGTAGGAAAAGCAGCGGGGGGAAAGGGCCGATTCCCACACCGGTGGCCAGGAGAACCTGCCATAACAACACTACTGGGGTTTGCAGGTGCGAGACGGTGACAGTAAGGGTGTGAAAGCAACACTACAAGAACAACAAGGGAAAAATACTGCCGTGACCACTTAGGGGAAGGGTTACTGAGCTACAAGCAAAAGGCGGGCTGCAGAAGGCAAGCTGAAGGTCTTTAGCAACAGAAAGGCTGACCCGGGTGGCACTTTGCAAGTGTTTTATAAATGCCACAAAAATAACCCTAACTGCCATCTTGTGACACAAGGAACTACCCATCGCATTTGACAGATACGAAGATAAAAGTAGAAGGGTCAAGAGACGCTGAGGCCACAGACAGCCAATGCCAGAGGCAGGGTCAGCACTCAGGTAAGGCTGCTTCCAAAGCACTCTTCTAAAACAGCATTCGTTTTTTTCCAAGGACCTGATAAAGCTTAGAGAATTAATATAATTTGTGAATCAAATGCTGGCTTTTGAGGGTTAGGATGCTGCAGGAGGTTAACTGCTGCATCCTCACTGCTCAGTATCAATATCAATGTAGGACCTTTACATACGCAGAACACCGGAAAAATCCCTCAGAAACAATTTCAGCTACAGTGCAAACAGTGTGACCCTTCCTAGTAGCGGATAATTACCAGAGATGGCTGGGCAGGCAAATCTAAACCTCTCCCTGTTGCCCCCACCTCCTGCCTACCTTCCTCTCCCCCCCAAAAAACTTCACTCTGCTGTTGTCAGACTTCAGGCGTTTAGAGACGCGGTAAGACAGCGCAGGGCAAGCCTTGCCCCAGCCCAGACCCTCCTGCACGCTCCAAGTCACCGCATGAATGAATCCTGGCTCGTGGCTGCTCTAACTTCTGCACGGGCTGCGAAAGGAGCCGCAATCATCGGTGTCCAGGGAAACTTCCACCCAGTGTGGTTTTAGCCGCTTCTGGAAAACAAGGGCAGGCTAATTCCTCACCCAGAGCTCTAAAGGCACCCGCCACTAGAGGAACCTCAGCTGTAAAAATCCCACGCCTTGGAAATTTAGTGAGGTCTGCTTGAGTCAACTTTCCCATAAAGCCTCTTCGGTGTCAAGCAGGACTAAATGCACTAAGAAAGAAACCTATGTCAGCTGGAGAACACAATTGCTGCGCTCGAGAGTGCACGATTCTCAGCAACAGCCACGGTATGTTTTCCACTGTCTTCAGCGGATAGGGCTCATACAGATCCAGTCAGGAAAAGGAAGATTTAGGCTGTCTATTTGAGAAGTGGCCTAATAAAAAGGATTATTTGGGATATGCAGCAGGGAAAGGAAGGACACTGAAGTCTCTTACTGGCTGTGCTCTGACATACTACACGACTAGGGCACAACATTTACACCCACCACGTTTGTAAAACTGAACTGCTGCTAATTACTCTGGCAGCTGCAGAAGTACAGAATAGTCTACTGACGCCAGAACACCTTTGTATTTGAGAAGCCTGAAATTATACTGCAGCTTACTAAAAGGTCACTTCTAGTGATCACTGGAACAACTCTGCTGCTGCGTCCTGGGGAGCAGTCTAGACATCCCAGCTTACATTACTGTACTTCTTATGATAGCCGTTATCCTTAGGAGAGCTTTACAGTGCTAAGGTTAAAATTAAAAGACCAATGACTTAAATGACTGAAATAAACTTGGCGGGTGTGTGGAAGGAGGGAGAAGCGCAGATCTTCTCTCACATGCTTCCAAGTTATCAACAATACCGAAAGCTGAATCTTTACTTACCAGTAGATTCTCTGGCTTGATATCCCTGTGGACAATGTTCAGGCTGTGAAGATATTTGATGGCACTGGCCAGATTGTAAAGCATCCCACTGGCATCCCGCTCTGTATATTTGTTGGTGGAAGTAATAGCATCAAAAAGATCTCCTCCCTGGAGCAAAATGACCATGGCATATGAGCAATACTGCTTATGAAATGACTGAAAAATTTAGGGCAGATCAAGGAGCATCATTTATAGAGGAGGAGGAGGAGGAGGGAGGAGCAGTACAGTTTCCTTGCTGCTATAAACTAGGGGTACTGCGATGACATCCCCCATCATGGCAGCTGAACATAGCAGTAATTCAGAACCATTTGTCATGGCTTAGCCGGTCAGCCAAGAGGCCGGAGTCTCTCCTGCAAACCATTCCCACCTGCT
Organism: Haliaeetus leucocephalus; assembly: GCF_000737465.1. Classification (NCBI taxonomy): domain Eukaryota; kingdom Metazoa; phylum Chordata; class Aves; order Accipitriformes; family Accipitridae; genus Haliaeetus; species Haliaeetus leucocephalus. The sequence goes on from NW_010972787.1 coordinate 8,409,608, forward strand.
GCTGCTTTTGTAACACGTCCAGCACTCGCCAACCTGTGTGCTCAGAGCCCCTCTTGCACATTTCTGGCATGCCTGCATACTTGCCTGTCACGATGCCGCATACCAACTCTTGCCACTCTTTATTATAATCACAAACAGGCTGACATCAAATTTTTGCCCAAAGCCTGACTGAGCTCCAGAAAGATGAGGGAACTCTGAGTAAAACTCAAACCAGCGACCTGTCATCACTGCTGGCATATTTTAAAAGTCTGTTTCCATCTCATAAAACTTTGAAAATGTGGATTTTAGAAAGCTCTTTCTCTACACAAGAGGTGAACTTTTTGGTAGTGTGATGCTTCCTGCAGCTAATACTGAAGCACTTTCTAGCATATACGTCAGACAATCATACTGGAAGACATTTAAGAATTAACATCAGCGTTTCACCACAGCTACAAATAAGACGGCAGCTTGTGCCGTTTCCAGCTCATCGTGCTATCTAATTCAGCTAAAAGCTATGTCCATTCAAAGAAAAACAAGAAAACAAGAGAGAAAGAAAGAAATAAAGAAAGAAAAGACGGAAAATTAAGTGGACGTCCTCAAAGTTGAAATGATCTTCACTAGGAACTGAGGCAGCCATGACATTTGGACTGTATTTCCAGAGCTGAGCTGGCAAGCGGGAAGAAGAACATGTAAGTGCTTGGCAAAAGACCAAAAAATAAGTTTAAAGAAGAGATTAAGGAGGAAGCTTGACAGAGTGGAGGAAAAAACAAACATCTTTTGAGAGACGCTACTCAGAGGTATTGGGCCTTTGGCCAAAATCAAAGCAGCACCATAAAGAAAACACAGACCAACAAAAAAAAAAAAAAAAGAGGGAAAGGATAATTCTGCAAAAACAATGCAAAAAATCCCTGCTGCAGTCAAAACATCAAGGAAAAAAAAATCACAGGAGACTGTATTTTAAAGAAAAAGCAGGTATTTTCTGAAGGCAACTGAGGAGTCCCAGCTTTGCCAACTCTCATGATTTTATCTATAGCCTCAAGTTATCTGCTGGGGTTTTTTAAGGCTCAGCTCCAGAGTAAACACTGCTTTCACTAAGACAAAGGAGGAGGGCAAAGAAACAAAAAAAGAATTTTTCCAGGAATCACGGCTACAGAGAAAAAGGTAGGAAAAGACAACCACCGAAGACTCAAACCTAAGAAAACAGACATTACTTGTTAAAAAAACCCAAACAAATTATTACAAATTTCGCATTGTTGAGGTGCAGCTGAAGACTGCCAGGGCAGGTTTACTCCCACTACAGATGCGAAACCCCAGCTTTGGAAACTGCTTGCAGCCAACCATCGTCAAATCTGGACCACATCAAAACCTCTCGCTCTGGCTGGTGACTGATCAAGATACCCCAAGATACATAGTGTCAAGGAAAAGGAGGAATAAAAGGCCAAGCTAAACCAGATAGAGGATTAGCGAGAAAGGCCAAATATTTGGCAAAAGTACAATACCATGTCCTTCACGGCATTATCTGATCCCTAAGTATTAGATATCAGCATGTGGCAAAATATGTGGGATAAATAATCTATCTTCCCTAAGCTCCATCCTGTGAAGCCCCTGTACCAGCTGCTTTTTAACATAAGGTAGTGGATTAGACACATCTTTGGTCTTATCCAATATGTTCCAGATGCTCAGGAGAGGTGTCAATAACATCAGCAAAGGATCTGCCTCCAAACAAAGAAAACAGTCTGAGCTGAGATATGAGGGGCAAGAAGCAAAGAAGCTGAACCTGAAAAAGAGAAAGGAAAATTTTGGCCTAAAGTCAGAAGAAAAAGAGCAAATGTTCATGTGCAAGAGAAACCTAAACTTAGGAAAAGATAGAGGCTGCAGAGCACATTAACAGACAGTCAAGCCAATCTAAAGCAGAATAATTTTCTCTATTTAAGCAGTCTACTTTACTCGGCAAAGTTTCTTACCAGGTACCCTGCTAAGAAAAGAGAGCATTCGTTTAGTCTGTGGGAATCTTTGCAGTTAAAAGAGAGGTGATATCCTGGAAAGAGTTAACGGAGCTGACAGCTATATCAGAAAGAATTGTTTTCAGATTTCCCTTTCCCTGAAGAGCACTTTAACCTGCAAGGTTCTGCTTAGCCGATTCACACAGCAGGTCACTATCATTTATTCAGGCACAAGGGGTGAGTTCAGGATGACATTTCAGTCTTAAATCCCCCATTCTGGAGTGAAATGGGACCAGCAACATCTGAACGCAGTTTTTATTATCTGCGCACATGAGGAAGTATACTTGGAAGTACAGTAACCAATTATTTATTTATTACCTTGTTATGTAAATGATATAATCTCTCTTTTCTTCTGCAAAAGTGAAATCATATCCTGGAGCAGTAAAGGAAACTCTGCAATAAATCTTGCTTGTTAAATTGGCCAAACCCCTGTTAGGTTTGAATAACAATTTTGTTTCGCTGTGTAAAAAGGCAATGTGCCAGAAACCAGGTCCTTGCTTCCTTTTACAAGCACCACTTGCAATGTGTTTATATTTGTATTTATGAAGTGCTTTTTCTTACACTTTACAAAGCAATGAATGGCCTATCTGCCGTGAGGTGAGGGCAGTATTTGCAGCAGCCACTTATGTCAAACACGTTACTGCCAATTAATGCAGGGTGGTATTAACTGAAACCGTGCTCTGCAGTATCAAGCCTTTTCTCCTTGAATTTCTTTCCTGTCTGTGAGTTTGATTTAAAGTCAGGTCTTCAAAAGTCAGTCAATAACAGATGGTTAATAAATTCTAACAGTGCATGCTATGAAATGGTAACAGTCAGCAATTGGCGAATTAACAATTAATGTCTTTCCAGAAATACCTTCCCTGGTGCCCACAGAGTATAACAAGGCTTTTTTTCCCAGTTAAATATTAAGGAATAGATGTTTGCTTCAAAGAAACAAAGTGGACTTCCCAGGATCAGGATATTTCTTCTAAATTTCTTCTATTGTTCCACATAAAAGTAAAGAACATTAAACCAGTGCTCTCTAGGATATCTGAACTACAGAGGTGTCTATAAAGCCCTTCTATATCATAACTAAAAGCATAAATATCTTAGTATGTGCAGCAACCCTGAAGAGTAAAGAAGAAAGAGCGCAAGGGAACAGTTTTTTCCAGAAAATGATTATAACGGATGGTTTTCTTTATATACATCTTTTAGGCTAGTTATTTTGTAAGAGTTGTTGCTCCCCTCCTCTCATATTTAGCTGAGTAGGACTTTGATTAAAAATCCACCCGAGACTACAGTTTGAGCATTTTTCAAGCATGAATAGCACAGCATGTTGCACCCATAAAGCCAGCTATGTGCTTATGTCTTGGCATGTTAGACAAGGCACAGCTTTTACTTCTTAGCATATCTCATGGGGCCAAGATGACGGATTTGTCAATGCGGGCTGAAGCTGCGGCTGCGTTCGATTGCAGCGCCGCGCAAGAGTACCGCGGTACCGTTTAACAAGCTCTCGTGGACACTGGTAGAAACCTGCAGTAGCACGGATCTCAGAGCGAGCTCGCTTATCGCAGAAAAGAGCAGTAATTATAATAGTGTTAGATGGCTAATGGCGTCTGACCTGAAGCTGTGTTACTTCACGTTGCGCTCCTGAGTGCAAGAGAGGGCTGTGACTGCGGTGGGGAAATTCTTCTGGGACCGGTTACACAGAGGGATTCGTGGTGTGGAAGAGTGCCAGTATTCTGCTTTTTTCTTGGGATTTAAGCTCTCCATCAGAGACAATAATGGGAATGCTGGTTACCCTGTCAGGTCCTTGCCACCAGCACATCCCAGCGTGCTCCTCCAGAGCCTGGAGGTGGTGGGCGGTAGGGTTGGTGGGACCACAAGCTCCACGGGACCACGCAAGCCGAGTTGGGCACGGGGCAGGCCCAAACCAAAGAGGACAGCGGTGCCACCTCCCACGCTGTGGGGCACGGCCTCCGCTCCTCACGGATAACAAGGCCGTCCCAGCCTGCCGCAAGAACAGGGAAGATCTGGCCGTCCACCCATGGGCCACACTTGACGGCCTCCCAGCAACGCGCTGGGAACACAGCTTGTATGACCGCTGCTGCCACAGAGCACAGGGGTAACGGAACTAACCAAAAAACTGTTCGTTCTCTTTGCTCTCCCATTCCAGCCCAGAGATCGAGAAGTTCTTTAAGACACGCTTGGACCTGGGATCATCCGACCTAACATCTCAATGCGGCGCCCACATTAAGAGCATCCCCCAATCTCCACCTATAACCAGAGCAGAGCAGATAACAACCCTGCTCCCCAAAATCGCCTTCTCTCCCGACCGCTGGTGGTGCCTGTTTCTAACCACTGACACAGAGGATGTCTCCCGACAGTGACCACGCTTTTAATTTAAGATACGTGGGAGTGATCCGGGTGCCAGGGTTCGGAGTGCCTGACTTGCTCACAAGTGTTGAGCGTGCAGATACCACAGGCCTGCGCACAAATGCTGCTGCTGCACAGCTTCATGGTCATCTTTGTCCTGAAACACTCAAACCTGTGGATTTCCCAGGTGTAGGCATGATAGGCTGCCCCAGCAGAACGTGCTGATCGAGGTACAGAAATGGAGGTGGCTGCTGGAAAGATCTCCTTCCCACAGAACACCTGTGGAAGGAGGGAGGATCGCTAAGCCCATTAGTGAATGTGAAAAACAGGTGTATTCTGTTAAATTAAGTATGGAGAACAAGATGTCCTCAGCGGTTTTCTGTCTTAATTCCTACAATTTACTCAAATGTATTTTTACCACCTTTTATACACAGTGGCATACTTGCGTATTAGTACCAGAACCGAGAGCTAAATTTGTACTTCTTGCACGGCAGTGTTGACAGTATGGGGGCAAGACATGACCTGGTCTGACTTTCATAATCCAATTTGAACATGTAATTCCACCAGTGACTGACATAAATGCATGAGATCTGGAAGTTACTATGATGGAATAAATAGGGGACCAAATATAAAATACTGCATTTGCAAACTTACTTTTCAGAATAGAACCATGCTTTAAATAGCAAGTTTCTCTCTTTCACTTCTCCTGTCCTCCAGCTTAAATTTAGATTATTATCAAGGAGGCAAGCCTGACAATGTGTTAATATAAATCAGTAGAGAAAAAAGACAGGTAATATTGCTTAAATTTAACATAAATTAATAAAATTTAATTAAACTCTATTTTATCAAAGAGTACTGAATTACGAAGGCTGACATTTATGGCTCTTCACACTGGGTGTATTTTCAATTCACCTCAAGGCAGATGCATTTCTTTAAGATAAAACTTTTTAAAGATAATTCTTTTCGGGAAGCAAATAAAACGTGATCTCCAAAGTACTGTCCACAGAGCACTTCTGAGTGTGGCTTACAGAAAGTTAGACAAATATTTGACATGTTTGAAAGCTATAAAAAAAAAATCTGACTGTGAGTGACACATCTTTCAGTAGGGTGTTGGACAAGACTACCTTCAGAGACACCTTCCATTCGAAATTATTCTGTGATTCCATGATTTTTCGTAAGCATTAGTACCAATGAAATTTCTCAATATGGTTGAAACAATTCTTAATAAGCAGCTTGTTTCCAAAATAGTCACCTTTACAAGTTCCATGACAAGGTACAACTCAGTTGGCATGTCCATCTCCTCAATCAGAAGTACAATATTGGGATGCTTCACTCGTCTTAAAATAGATACCTCGTTCTGGATCATGTGTTCCTGCCACACAAAAAAAATCTTTAATGACTATGGGTTGGTGGGAAAAAATTTCACAGTGGAAAAAGCAGAGAGAATTGGGACCTGTGTGGATTTTTCAGGGCTTTTTAAAAAGGTAACAGATGTTGCCTCCAGCAATATGGAAGGAACATACCTAGAAACAACATCAGTGTGATAACTGAAAGAAGAACAGAGAGTAGAACAGAAAAAGAAAGGGAGGAAAAGACATGTTTCTGATGCAGAGAAAAATTAAATACGGAAGCTTCTAAAATTTTTTCTCTGATGCAGAATCTTTTGATTTAAAAATATGATAGCATCTTCTCAGAGAACCTTTTGTTATAGATTTCAAAAGCTAACAGTCACTTGGTATAAAACTGACATAAATTTGATAAACCTTGCATACTGTTTAGACATAGTGACCGGTGTTGTTATAATTATTAGTATTATTTTTCTGTTTTCTATAACATCTGGAATTATGAAAGTTAGAAAACACAATTATGGTTATAAAGAGCAAGGGGAGTGCCCACACACAATCAACCAACTTGAGAATCAACACACACATCTAGAAAGGCAAACTGCAGCCTCTTATACTGATATTCCAAGGGTCTCCAGAGGGCAGGCAAAGGCTTCAACCAAAAAAATTCTAACACTTGCCAAGAAGAATACAAATACTGACAGCTTCCCAAACTGATCTCTCACAAAATGTTTCTTGGGGGGAAAAAAAAAAAAAAAGAAAAAGATTTTTTTGTACTTACTTTTCCTCTACATTTACTTTTTTTGATTATTTTCAGAGCATATTCTCTACCAGTTGATCTGAGGAAAGAGAAATGAAAAAATTGTATGTTCAATCACATTGAATATTTTTCTCAGTCGAGTTTATATTTGTCATTTGAGCGCAGTAGGTCTGGGCAAGAATTCTATTCAAGTATTTGTTTTGTCAAGAAATGAAGCTTGGATTTGACTGAAATTGTGAAGTCGAGCCAAATTTATTAAATACGTGTGCCTGAGAAAAAAAGCATTAAGCATTTTTTTTGAAAAATGAAGACAGTTCAATATTTTCAAAACAAAATCACTTGATTTTTTCATTTTGTAGTGGTAATTGTTATTTCTTCTGCAGTTTTATGTAAAAATATTATATAGTATTTACAGATCCAAATCTTTTCAAAACCAAGTTTTGTTTTCTATTATACAAAAAAAACCCTATGGAAAATACTTTTATTTTTTACTTAAAATGAAAAGACATTTGTTTGCACATCTACACTTATAACTGCTATGATAAAAAAGTCAGTCCTTGGAATAATGTTTTATGTATTCAGTAAGTATACAATATTTAGCAGAGTTAAATATGATGTTTACAGGACAAAATATGAAAGGTTCTGGAGACAGTAAGAAATTATAGAGAATTAGTTCAGGATGAGAACACATTTCCTTTTACGTGTTGTTGTTTTGAAACCATATAATATTTATTGCTACCACATATATACAGATATTTATTATATAGAATGCTAACAGAGACAAATAAGCTTGTAAACAAGTTAACAGTACCAACTTCCACTTCTTAATCAAGCTACAAAACCAAAAGATGGCTGGAGGGATGAAACCAAGAAGCTCCGTTCACAAGCTCTAGTTTCACTATAAGGTTAAATAGAGAACGGGTAATATAAGAAAAAGCTCTCACCGAAACGCTTTCATTTTGTAATAAAAATCTAAACAGCTTTACAAAAGTCTATTACATTGCCCTTAGGCATAAGTTTGGTTAAAAAATAATAAAAAAAAAACCCCTCTCAAGCATATGGGGTGATTTTTTTTCACTCTTCATTTAGCAAAACAGTTAAACTGATACATTAAACTCATACACAATAAGTTAAACAGAGAAATGAACGTGCCTAAAAGTGTGCAGTCTATCAAATAGGATATGCAAAGTGAGTCATAAACTGAAAGCACTGCATTAGGAAAACGACTGGGCATTTTCATTGCCATATTTAAGCATGGAGAATTCCTCTGGAAATGATGTACCACTAGGTATTAATTTAAGGGAAAATGGGGACTTCAGTAAAAAGAAAGAAAAAAACCAAAATATTAATTCTGTTTGAGCTCCCAGGTCAGCAGGGAGCAAAGACAGTCTGTATTAAGACATCAGTTAAAAGGCTGTGCAAAGAAATCACACTGGATGATGATGCTTATGACTTGGAAAAAAAGTACAGCATGGCTGTTCAAGACTTAAGCAAAGAAAAATTAAGATCGTCTCGTATCTGTACTCCCCCCCCAAAGGGGTTTAATGCTCCAGGCACCAGAAGTGGGCCGCACTCCACCTGGGGTGCCCCGTCCTGGTGCTGCTGTTTGGTGGCTACAGTCCCAGCTCAGAGAGGGGACAGGCAGAGATACGGGTGCTATTTTGGGGGAATGGAAGGAGGAGGTAGGAGAAGGAATATTAGAAATTAAGATATCTGGGGTTCAAACTCAGACACAATACAGCCTCTTTCAATAGGAGTCTCTTTCAAGCTGCTTGGTTGCCCTAGGAATGCTTCCTTTCTGTCATGAGAAAGGAAATTGATGGTTTTTGTTGGCCATGGGAGACTCCATGTACTCCAAAACACTGGGAAATCTGAGCTAGTGAGGAAATGTCAGAATTTGGAAGTATCTGAAAGTTAAAAATGAACACATATAAAAACACCACAGGACAAATTGCACATATGATGGAGCAGATATGTAACGAGCAGATGACAACTCTGACTGCTCTTTGTTTTGGTAAAAAGAAAATTAAAGCTAAGATAATGCAAATCCTTTCCCCTGAAAAGCTGCAGAACCGCAGGCTGTCAGCAGCGCGACAACTTACACACCCGCCAAAAAATACGCACGGCCATGCCAGAAACTCGCAGTGAAATGGGCATACTGCCTCTCACCTATCACTCAACCCAAACAGTAAAAAGGTGCCACACAAAGTAGGAAACACGTTACAGCTGGATAAAAGCCCGGACCCACAGCAGTACCGCAGGGCACAGAGTTAGACCCCTCGTTCATAACAGGGCTCCATGCTACGCTCCCTGGCCGTTCTAACCTATTGCAAATTTCGCAGAGATTTCCATTGCACTGGAGACAAAAAACTACCGTCATCATTTCTGTGTGTGCATTAAATGTATTTGTGCGTGCATGCGTGCGCGCCCGTGCGTTCACAGATGCACAGAAGGGGCTTTAGAAGTCCTCACGTGAAAATTTTGAGGATGGTTTTTCGTTTCTATTTGCACCATTCCTTGTCAGAGGAAAACGCCTGTGAACGCATTTGAAGCGCTGGGGTGGCTAACCAGTGCGCACAGGCTGGTCTCCACAGCTATGGAGAAGAAGTGATCGGTGAAGATGTGTAACAAGACCCGTTCCTACTTGCTTAACACCTCGTGGCGCTACTCCTTTGAAGTCTAATGCACACAGGAATTGTACATCAGAGGAAAGTGGAAAAGTCCTCTATCCCAAGTATCACCCCATCAATTCTGGCTCTGCAAAAATGATGGACATATCAGACTTTGAAGTGAGGTGTTTTTTGCTTAGAAAGACTGTGAAGAATGTTTTTGAAGGGGTTTTACATGCACTGGCTTTAATTTACCCTCTGAGTCTTTAGTCTCTCCTTCCACACTTGTGATGGCAAGGGTATACTGCTTTAGAAGTGGAAATGAACAGAAATAATTCTACTTTAATTTTCAAGCTCTCCCAAAGTAGTAACTCTCTGATATAAATGGGATCTATGGAATGGTATAGCTCAGAAAGCATAAGAGTGTGTATCTGGGAATACCTGAGTAATCATGCTATTTGAGCACATATTCACTAGATACGTCGTGTTATTGGATACTTCTGGGACCAGTGGGATAGACTAGAGGACAGGAAACAGTTTTCATTTAAGCTCTCGAGGATATTGTAATCAGTGTTATTTTTAGGTGTGGTGGGACCTATATTTAATTCTGTTCATGTCTTTTCTCTCAGCTTGAGAAAGAGTTGTAAAATGCACACTAGCACATTTGAACTGTCTCTCAGCACAACTGGCATTTTCAGCTGAATGCCAGTGTATCAAAACCTCAACCTTTTTTACTTTGCCTTGTAATCTGTTTCTCTCAGTCACTACTCACTTCACTTTTAGCTTGCCGCCTTCTCTTTTCCTAGTTGTATGTTTTCACCCACGTTTTTCATCAGTCATGCCCCCTCCATAGGGTTTTACAGTGCCTTCTTGTTTTCATATTGTTTTGCTTTGCTTCCTTTAGGTTTCCGTATTCCCCAGTTTAGCGTTCAGACCCTGGGGTTTGATCTGAACAGCTACTGCCCTCCGGATGACCAGCTCCACCATGAACTCACTCTGACAGAGTTCTCAAGGCCTCACAAGAGCTTTGGCCAAGTCTCACAAGCACACTGTCAGCTGATACAAAATCCACTCTTCCCCCTTTTCCCAACAGCTGTCTTCATGGTCTCCGACTTGCCAGACTCTTTCGGATGCAGAGCGGGACCTGTCTTTTTCCAGAGAGACTCTAGTTTAAAACCAGCCAAGCTAATTTATCATCATCTGCCATGAGATCTAATCTTGACTTACTCTCTAGGGTTAATATCGCATTCTTACAGGGTAAAGAGCAAAGGTTCTTTCTTTGAGCCTAAAGGTGAGGTTACAGTCTTCTGCAAGAGTCTCCTCTCCAGAATATGTTAATAGGGGATACAAAACTTGTGGAATTTCATTATCAGACCTTGACATCTCTATTGTTCTTTCTTTTGGACATCTCTAGCTCTGGCACTTTTTTGCCTTCTCTGCACTGCTACTATCTAACACGAGCAATCTTACAACCATTTCACATACAGGTACCTTCTGTCTTTTTACCCCATATTCTCCTATTTTTAACAATAACACCAAAAAGCACCTGCAGTTCAGCTCAGAGCACTTCTGTCTTTGTTCTGTCTATTTTTTACACTCTTAATGTTGGGTAGAGCCAGTTCAAACCTGGTTCATGACCTGCCTTACCAGATTTAGAAACTGACACCTGAGCTAGTCAACCTGGACACTTTCAGCAACACCGACATTTGAGGTGACTTGTGACTTCTCTGATCTGGAGTGGATGTCTAAAATCAGTCTTTAAGGGTGACTGTTCTCACATCTTAACAGTAAAGGGCACTGGAGAAGTTAGATTTTGATGTCTGCAGTGCAGGCTCCTAAACTTGGATGAAGCTCATATAATGGCATAAAGCAGGCAAGCAGAAGATAGATGCCCATTTAATTAAAGATAAGCACGGAAGAGGTTACTCCTCACTGTCAGATGGCAGAATAGATGGATCCAAAGTCAGCTCTGTGCTTACCGCCACCACTACAGCAGACACAGAAAACTTCCTGACATCTTTACAGAATGCTCCTACATGTGAAATGTTTCATTGGTCTAACATAAAGGGACAGTTGCAAGAACGTACCGCAAGGAAAGATGTTATTTCAGTGCAACAAGAAAGATTTAACACAAAGAACTGGTAAAGTCATGCAGAGTACAGCAGAAAAAAAACATATAAAACCCACAAAGAATCAAATTCACAGACTGTCCCTTGGACTCACTCTCTTTGTCCTATGAGAGGGCATTAGTCTAGTGTTTCCATCTGGCATTGAGACATTACCTTATTACATGTCCTATATTCTACAAATAAAGATATGATCTAGGAAAGCATGACATTAATGATTATTTTTACAGTAATAAGCATATTATCCTCCTCACCTTTCTATACACTCCTTCACAATAGCAAAATTTCCATCTCCTATAGTCCTTCCGACTTTATATCGCTCTGCTATCGATGCTGGAACCTGGAAACCTTCCTCCAACACTTCTGAAAGAATCATTAGTACATTTTTATTGTTAGTGAAGGAAACACAGATGTTGCACATAACATGCATTTTAAGTCTATGGTTTAGGAGCCTGGAAACCATTCCGAGTCAGTATCTCACTTACTGTACAGTCAAACCATGCTGCTGACATTGTATATACTCAACAGGTTTCACACAGATACAATAATGAAAAATAAGACTTCTGGGGGCTCAAACATACCACCATTCGAGTGTTACATGGTTTACCATTCCCATTGCAATATGCCCCCAGGACAAAACCAAAATTGTATTTTTTTAATTATGAAAAGGCCTCTGTGATCTGCACAAGCGCAGACCAGCCTCCAAAAAGGGTTGGAACTCCTTGACACAGCATGATTAAATATATGTACCAAAGAAGTCCAACACTCAAGCACTTATTTTATTACATCCTGTAAACTGAGACATCCATAAAACTCCTCATGTGCTAAGTGCTAGTTCTCCCCCTCCCCCAATATTAAATATTTAGTTTTTAAACAAATGTTCTCAATAATACTACTTCGCATGCAACCTGGGCACCAGATGTTTAGGTAAAATTGCATTACACAGTGTCTAAGCATAAGAAAAGTTTGTAGTTTCATGTGTTTTAGTGCTCATTCATGTACCATTATTTTTAAATGTATTTGAAATAGCGTGCTACAAATACCTAACATGCCTCTAAAAGCTGACTGTAAACTGCAGCTGATACAAACTAGTATATAAAAAAATGACTCTCAGAAATGTGACTTGAATTTATACTCTTTAAGACAGCGGGTTTAACTGTATTTTTATCTGTCCTTTGTTCCAGTGTAGTATTAAAAGCGAATGTTACGGCACAAGGAGGCTGGGGTTTGCCTGCAGTCACAGGCAGCATGAGGAGTTAGTGTCAGACGGGACCATACACGCACACTTACGTGTACCCGTGTGTGGACTGGCAGTATTTGAGCGGACACTATCCCTCAGCCTTCGTATGGGGTGAGACTAATCACTTTTGAGTAAAGACCCAGGACTGCAGCAGGTTCTTTAGTACCGTGACAGACGAGACAAAAAAATTACTGAAATAATCCAGCCAGCGCTGCGTCACCTGCAGAACTAGCACCTGGAGCATCCTGCAACAAAACCACCTCCGAACAGGGATGTCCAGATCGAATCTGATCCAGAGTGAACGCAACTGGTGTGCTAAGACTGACGAGCCTCCTCTGGGAGAGTCATCCAGCCCGCGACGCTCCCACCTTCCCCGGCAGGAAGAATGACTCATTTCCTACACAGCTGCTGTTATCGCCACATCGACTGCTTTGAAATGTCAGCCTTCAAACGTTACCTTCTGCAGGTCCATCATTTTCATCCATAGAGCTGCAGACTTTGGTGGATGCTAATGAGGTAGAGGAGCCACTGTGTTGGGAGCTCTGGAAATGGAGAGACACAAACGAAAACAGATGATTTTTAAGGAGCACGAGTACCTGCAGCATGTGCGTGCTGGACACATGTCCCGGGGAGGCTTCAGCGTTCCCTATGTAAAGCATCAATTTACTTTGGTGGAGGGATATGTGGATGCTTGGGAACGAGTCCAATTTTTCCACTGAATTCACACTTTCAGTACCCCCGTGTACACGGAGCTATCCCTGACCCATCACAGGCAGCAATGTGCAGCAACGCTTTTATGTATGGTCTACTAGTTTCTCGCTATTCCACACGCGTTTTGGCAGGGAAAACTGAGGAGCTGCATGCCCTCTGCAGGCAGGAGACTGCTTTTTCAGCCACTCCGTTAACCCAGCAGGCACTAGAAGCACCAACGTCTGTTTTGTCCGACGCTGGCTTTGTTACAGGCAGAATTCCTCAATTTTGCAAACCTCCTTCTGGTGAAATCCTCCCCAGCTGTGGTCTAGAAGGGAGAAATCACTATGGTACTATATGGAGAATATGAAATGTCAGGGTGAAAAATGTTTGCTTTCTTGGAAAAGCATTTGATGGGGTATAGCTCACTTGAGGCATGAGTCCGGACCTCAGTTTCAAGTACCTGTACAGCAAGTGTCTACATTTGCCCGTGCAGTTAATGGGAGAGGATGGTATCTCTATAGTCTCTAGAAGGAGGCTCGTAGCCACCCAGCTTGGATGCCAAAAGAGTAGCAGGCAGATCTCAGAAGGGAAGCCTTCCAAAGCACCCATCGGTGTCATGTATGGACTCCAGGCATGTACTTCAGGAAGACTGCTTCATCACGCATCTAGATGGACAAACCTACACAGACGTATGAGATGGCCTGGATTTCACCCAAAACACCTATGCTGCACTGCGTAACAACGGTACAAACATATCTTCAGGATTCTCCCGTCTTCAAAGGAAATCGGGAGAAGCTAACGGTGCAACAGCGGCCCTTTAAACTCACAGCGAAACTGAGCATTTCCTCAGGTCCTCGTGTTGCAACGTCAGTGAGAAGCGTTCAGACGATTTCCAGAATGAAAACCTTCTGGGGTTCACACAGTTCGCATGCTGAAAGGTTACGAAGCACTGCAGTATTTCCTCACCTCCTTCAATCTATATATCACATAAATTGCAGGCTGTACTGCATGCAACTAACACTATCCGTTCCTTATCTGCGTTTGCAAGGTATCTAGATGCCCGCAATAAGGGTGCCAATCCGCTTTACAAATTTAATACAGCTTCTTGAATGATCTCTCTCCTCTGCCACTGCAGAGCACAGCCAGCAACTGAATAACTAACAATGCAGCAGTTGGGATTTTTGCAGAGTACGGAGCCAGGGAGAAGGCAGTCAGCAGACTTAAAAGCTGGCCAGGATGCTGAGTTCATTTGAACAGAATAACTTTTAATTTCTCCCACAATAGATTAAGGTCAGATGATTTAGGCAAAGGCTGAACTTGGCCTATTTTTCACTAAATAATCCTGCGAGCTTGCACATCCCATCTACCAAGAGACTCTTTGCCTTTTTTTCCTTTTAATCAACCCCAGCTCCTTCTTTTCATCCATCCAAGCATTTCTTCTGAGCTTTGACTAGAATTAAAAATTGCATTAATCAGTTTTTGGAATACTTTTGCTGCCTTTTGACAACAGAAATGAGCACTGACTGATCTTATGCAGTTTGCTAAGATATTGCAGCCCTTGTTTCAAGATTAGGACGTGTTTATGTATATGCTATTCCTGTGCTAAACGCTGCAGGACGTCTCAGTAAAACTTACCTCTGGTTCGTTTTTGAACAAGGGAGCAGATGAGGATCAAGGTAACGGGAAAATGCTAGGAGTTCTCATGCCTGGAGAAGTCACTCTCCAAGCCTATTTTTATACACATGTAATGAGAGAATTGTTTCCTTTACGCTCCTGCTTGTAAAATAAGCAGAAAAACATGTTTTCTCTACTCATTCTCCTGCGTCTGTTTGTTTTCCTAGACCAGGCATCCAATTTCTTACTTCCCGCTCCACAGTATTTTCTTAAAGGAATTACAATTTAAATATGTTTAATATTTGTTACAGATGCAACCAGAATGAATCTTTACGACATTTCAGGGGTACAACACAAAAAGGTTAGTGCTAGCTTTTCAATAGATTATCAAGCAGCTACTTTATTCAGTTTTTTGTATTTTAAATAGTGAGATTACACTTTTCAGCAGATGTTAGGTCAAGACTGCCGACTACACACCGCTGCAGCTTTCTTCAGCAGTCTGACAGTCCCTTTACGGAGTTTCGCACCCATTGTTCTCATTTGTGAGAATGGGAGAAGTGAAAATCGAGACCTAACTCGGTGGCCACATATTCTCAGAATAGGTGCCTAGAGGGACTCAAATTTCTGTTTGGGAACGGAATTTCTTAAGGACCCTCAAGACGAGGTTTAACTGAGAACTGTGACCGCTCAGTCCTTCCAAAATTCGATTCCTTCGAGGGCCCATTTCAGCAAAGAGCTACAGCAAGTGCTTCACTTTAAATACAAATAATCTTAATGGCCTACACATGACTGAAATTAAATTCACTCCTAAATATCTGCTCCCTAAATATGTATTTAGCCAAGGTTTAGTTAAACAAACAGAAAAAAAAGTGGCCCATAGAATATTTAAAGGAAATAAAACATCGATATGAGATCGATTTTTAAGTGCCCCTATTTCTTTTCTTACTGACACTGCGTAAGGATGGGAAGGCTAAGATGATATTCACAACCGAAGAAGAACTAAAGTGATGCCTTAGCAGCATATACTGTACCAGAGGTCTGCAAACAAAGCATACAGCCCCTTCAGTGAGATCTGCGGGCGAAGCACCGGCGTGTGAGCTGAAGCAGAGCTCACCAGCGGCAAGGAAGCAGTAGCTAAGAAGACATTTGCTAAAAATACATACCGAGATTTTTAAAACTTTAAAATTTTTAAATGAGTTGAAAAATATGAAGAAAACACACACTTTTCATTACCTTTGCTGAACCCCTCCTATTAAAACAACAGATTAAAAAGAAATCAGGAACCATACATTTGCACATATTCACCAAGTCTGCTGACGGACCCCCTTTCACAATTAAAGAAACGTTACTAGGTAAACACGACACAAATATTTTCATCTTTATTCAGTCCTCTGGAACAACATGCAGGCATTTATTTATTTCTCTTTACTTCAGCTAGAAGGACATTCCGTTTATTTAGACTTTAATTAGCTCGTTGTTCTCACAAGCTGAAAGCCCTCCGGGTCCAGCAATCCTTGTGGGTCTCGGTGTTCCTTCCAGTTGGCTTGCCAATCGCGAGGCATTGTCGTGCACGCTGTTGCTCTCACAGCTGTGGACTCCATCAGGGATATTGCAGATGGGGAGGAGGGGGAAAAACAAACTCTAAGCAAGGGTATAATCTCTTCAACACACAGACCTTAATGCAATTAGCTGTTTTAATTTTAAGAGATGCTGAGGTGCTTGAAATGTCATCACTTTTACACAGATTTAAAGGGGTCCAGTTGCACAGGTTGCCAGCACATGGCCATTTTTATGGCACACCTCCATAAAAGCGATGGCATAAAAAAATCAGGGCTTTGGTGTAAGGACTTCAGATCCTATTCAGGTTTATATAACAGATGGCCAGCACACCACACATCTCATTGATGTGAACGGAAACATTAGTGCTATAGAGTTTCATCCATGTCTCACTGGGAGATTTATTTAGCAACTGTTTTGTAAATAGTTTCTATCTCAGTGGAAATTGTGCTACGTCCGTGAAAAAAAGGCAGTAAAATAAATATTACTGTAATTTCTCTCTCCCCATACTCACCTTTGCCCTAAATTAATCTTAAAAAGCCCCCTCCGACTTAAGAGCAGGAATTATTCTTGGGGACCACCAGTTATGAAAAGAAACAAGTATGACTAGGAAGTTTGTTAATGCAATTCAAATTCCTGAATCTTTAAACCCCAAATACTGCATTATATTTTCCAAACCTCTCAAAACCTTTATTAGCGCATATGGAGGCTGCAAAGTCTCTCAACAATAGATGCCTTTGTATTTTCCTAGCATGAAGGAAGCATCTGGATGAAATGTGAGTAACAGAAATGCACACAGGTGTAACGCTAAGTTTGGATCTCATGCAGAGTTCTGCTCTTTTAGAAACAGGCTTAATGAAGCAAAGATTAAAATTAGTAAACAAAGTGTGAATTCAGGAAGGAGGCTCAGGATAAGGGAATTATTAATGTCTTTAAATGATGCCTCCAAAGATTTCTGCTATTCTGAAGAATTCTACAGAATTTTAAAAACATATAAAAAGCTATGTGTGTCAATAATATGTGTAAGATGAAGTTCAATTCAGCAAGGATAAATAGCATTAATCCCAAACCTAAACAGTTAAGCAACCACGCTCACCTCTTTTGGAGCCCATACTAGCATTCAGTCTGGTTATAAATAACCTTTGCAAGGTAGCCGCCATGAATTCCTGACATAGTCAGTTCCTTAGCCTAAAGATCATCACAGTTAATGGTAAAATAAAGACAACAGTCCAGTGCAGGTATTAGCTCTGAAGGACTTTGAATTCCTGTAAGGTGTAACAGTGTTAAGCAAGAAATAAGCGAGTCAATACAACAAAATGGTACATCTCCAGAGAACAAAAGGTAAAGCAGAGGACAGCTGGTTTAAAACAGTAAAATAATATATTTTGATGCGTTTTTTAAGAAGGCAAACTCATTTTTCTATTTTTCAATTTAGAGAGAAGCAAAGGGTTACACTGAAACGCCCTCTCCCAACTCTATCCAGCCAAAAATGTTTTTGATTTTCTTTTGTTTAATCACTTACATTTTTTGGCCCAGCCAGCTGAGATGGGGGAAGAAGTTTTCATGTAAACAGTACAGAGCTGGCAAAAAATTACTTCATGGAGAAACATCAAATCCATAATCTTCATGCCGAAAGAATGGAAGCCAATGGAATTCAATGTATAGAAAGAGAAATGATGCAATTGTTTTCTTTTCAAATTCAGACATTGCACTAAACTGACACATAAGATCCAAATTTATTTATAAACTGCTTCATCTGGAAAGGAACAATAAAAAATGTATGCGAAACTGCTTCTTATCCACAGTTCTACATCCCGCCCTGTCTTGTTAGACACTTGACTTGAGAGAGGCCCTACATACATAGGGAAATGGTATTTTTTTGTTCATTTCTGCAATTCAGGACTTACACAGCTTGGCGAAGAGCTACGTTCAAACAACACAAGCAATAATCTGGTGTAGTCATTCAGGAACTTGTGTTGGTTTTCTTCTTTGAGGGACAGAGGGACAAGTGGGAGAGTTCGCAAGGAAATGGAGCTGACAGACTGAAGTTACGTTTTCAAGCTGAAGGACTTTGTTTTATTAGGATCCTCTTATTAAGCTGCAGCATCGACTGCTTATACACTCATTTGATTTGTGTAACAAGGCAATTCTGAAAGACCAGCATAGTTTCCTATATGGTATTTAACAGTAAACTTAAATCTAACCTCCACTAGCTCCTAACAGCTGCTTCCAAAGCTGAGCCATAATTCAGACTGTAGGCTCACTCAACCTTTGGCATCCTCCAGAAAAGAGTGATGATCTAAAAAAAAAAAAGTATCAGATTCATGGTATCGGAAGTTGACCTGTCATTACCGTATCCATACTGTGGTTAACATAAAAAGTTACACGTGCGGTGAAGCAATGTGAAGGTTTCCTTTTTCCTTTTCTAAAGTTATACACAAGTAAAATTTTCCACTCAACTACAGAATAAAAATTGAAAGGCCATCAAAGGAGGTTCTTATTTCTTCCACCTAATTAAGGGCACAGCACAATCACCACTTTTATGTTGAATCTATCTGAGTTGTATTTTAAAAGCTCTCCTGGTATTCTTAACTGTTACTTGGTAGAGACAAACCTCAATTATTTTTTTTCCTACTCTTCCTCATTTCTATAATACTGTTTCCTTTCTATGTCTGCACACCTTTTTTAGGCACACCTATTTACTAGCAACCAAGAGAGTTTCAAAACTAGAACTTTTAGCAGGCCCACAGATCCCTCTAGGAGAGTGTCTGAACACCAGCTGAAGCATCAGACTGGCAGATGACATGTCAGAAACTAACATCTCTCTTCCCCCGCCCCCGCCCAACAAAAAATAGAATTAGCCTATAGATATGTATCTTTAAAGAGTGGAAAGACGTATCAAGAAAACAAGGTACTTATTTTAAAACACCGTGGGTATGTTTCAGTACTCTTAGTGTTCCACAGGCATATTTTCCTAATACTTGTCTTACGAGGAGCGCTGCTGTCGCTGAGTTGTCAGCAGGGAGCCGGTACCTTGCTTTGGATAGTCGGCTAATTTCCCACTTCAGACTTCACGTCTATCGCGTTGCGTGCACACAAACTTACCCATAAGCAATTCAAGGCAGGTATATTTACCGTCTCCAAAAGACCTGTTAGAAACCAAATTCTTCCTTGAAGGATCTTTTGCCTCCACACACTAGAGCCCAAAGTTTACTATTCAAAAAGGCACTGAACGCATCTACTATTTAAAGGAACCCATTAGGATGCATGAATCCCGTATGCTTATACTAAATGAACTGTTAGATGGACAATGCTGATCCAAAATGAACAAGCAATACCAACTACAAGTATTTTTTTAAAGCCTGTTAATCATGTTTCCAAAATAAACTCACTGAACAGTGTGTATTTTTTAAATATATTTATTACATCGCTTACAATAATCTACAGTAATGTTAAATCTAGCAAAACAACAAATTGCAACCAGGATGACATGGTCAAATATGAAACACAAGTACAACACAGTATGATGAAACAATGGCACAAAAATGAAGGTGATTTTCTTCAGCTGATTATATGAAATAAAACATTCATCGGCATTTATTTTTGCAAGTTTTACATTTTTTGTTGATAAATCAACAGCTTTCTTTTTGGTTTCCCGCATCACATTAATACAAAAATGGTATATTTTAAAAAGCAAATATCCAAGAACTTTTCTTTAAAAAAAATAATTGTATGCATAACTTTGTAAAATCTTAAACTTATGTTGTAAATGTGCCAATATTTACAATATCATAGTGCAACTAACAAAATAAAGAGGCCTTAGCACAAACATCGTTAGCTCCTCTTTCACTAGAGTCCAAATTCCAAAACACTGTATTGCAGGGCAAACCACAAACTAATTACCTCATATAACATCAGACAACAAGTACACGCTGAATACAGAACAGCTTTTTTCATACTTCACTGCTGAGGGTTAATTTAAGCAAATCTGAATATAACCAACATGCGCAAACACGGACACAAAAATGCATACAAAGATGTACGTGTGCACTGCGTGTGTGTTTAACCCTTCACTAGCGTGTGCATACACGACACATGTACCTACGTACCCATGGCCTTCCGCGGGGGTTAGGGCGCTCGGCCAGCCTGGGACCAGGCGCGAGGTGGAAGAGGCAAACCGAGCCAGCCGAAAGGTGTTACGACAGCAAACTCGGCTCAGAATGGCCTCTGCTCTGCCCGGCCAGCCCTGCTTTCTGGGCGGGGGAGTCTCCTGGGGGGGCAGCGCGCCCATTGCCAAAAAGCGGGACAAGCGCTCGCGGGCTTTGCTCTGCGTGAAAAGCTACTGCTGGCTGCGCGACGCAAGGTTATTTCTCTATTGACCGCTCACGGCTACAAGCTCTCGTCCCGTCACTAACAGAGAAACTGGAAGTGAAGATTAAATAAAGAACAATCTTGTATTTGGTTGTGTACCATTAACTGGGTGCAAGAAAAAGCACAGACAGCATTAATCTAAGTATTCATCAAGTGACGAGGTAATTTAGCACCACAAAGATCTTCTGTTTGCTCGTTTCGCTACTACTTTTGACAAAACGGTAAACTTGGGTTGATCAGGTGTTCTTTTCTGTATTACTGTTAATTCATTTTAACATTTAGAGTTGGAGGACATTTTTTCTAACATACTGCACTATAATGTTCACATCGCAGTGTGAAGTATGAAACTGTAAAAGGAAACGCTATTATTTATTTCAATTGTTACGCCACACAATCTCAACCCAGGTGTTCTTCAAGGCTGGTTAACATTATGTACCCTTTCTTATAATATACATTTATAGCCACAACATTAATGCCCCAGAATTTTCATTTTACAGCCATATATGCCCTGTGAAAATGCTTTAAAGGGAAAAATAACTAAATATAACGTGCTGTCGCTGAATTATTCTATGAATTGAAAAGCAATTTTCACATTGGATAATGAAGGCTACAGATTTTACTGATTTCACCAAAAGAGCTTCTTATATTGCATGATTTAATACACTGCAGAACAGTGCAGGTCAAGAGGAGACACAAGTCGGAACATGTCAAAATAAACCCATTTCAAATTCATGATTAATGTTTTGTCTGTGTCTATGTACTTGTGCATAAGGCCCTATCCTTCCCACCTTGAAGTCAATCGTGGTTTTGCCACTAACTTCAAGCTGAGCAGAACTTAGCCCTTGTTTGTACATGAGATCTCTTAAAATTGTATAGACTTCCTTGGGGGAGCTGCTCAGCAAGTACAGGTGGGTGCAGCTCTGCTGACTTTACGAGAGCTATAGCGAATCCCACCAGACGACCATCCTCCCAGCAACACATTTTCCCCACGTATTTGTTTAAAGCCACAAATGTGATGTAACTGTGCATGGGTTTCAAAGCCATTAATCTATGTGTGTGTGTGTGTGTGTGTGTAAATATAAACATACACATTCTGTGCTTCACATGTGAACTGTTTGTTGCATAAAAGAAGAAGAAAAGAGATTAAAAAAAACCCAGAAAGTTGTAGAAAGCATTAGGGAAATAATCACAAATATTCATAAAGCTCAAAGGGAAGCAGAGCATTCACAAACTATACAAGACTCTTTAGCTACATCATAATCACCTTAGAGTAGGCACAAATAATGCAGCATACAGAGAACTAGAAGAGGTTCAAACACTATAAAGTTGCTTAAGCTATTTCATTATTTAATGCAGTCAGTGAAATCTAGGGACAAACTAAAACCTGTGCTGTTGCAAGCAGAACTACAGCATCAAGAAACACAATTTCAGTTTCACCCATAAACTGAAACCTTCTGGTCTTGCTTAAAAGAAGCATTTCATTTCTGCTCGTGTATAATGGGAATTACATTCCACACAAAAGGGATCTCAAAGTCCATAAACAGTGTACCTTTTCAATCTCTAAGGGACGTTAATTCCTTAAATGAAATATTAATGATACATATTGCCCCTGAATAGCCCCTTAATACAAGTCATATGTTGAAATGATTAAATGTTATGGACTAGCATATTCTTTGAAACAGTCTTGATGGAGAACTCACTATGATAACAATTACTGATATAAGGTCCATTTTTCTTTTCCACAGCTAAGCAAAGCCATGGGATTCAGGTTTGCTGGCAATCTGTGCTCCCTGCGCAGAACAAACATTCTTAATAAACTGCCTTAAGCAGCAGTAGCCTATATGGGAGAGGGGAGAAGAAATAAAATTCCTGGAATTTATTTTCTTTACAGGAAAAAACAATTTTCAAAACATCAGTATGTATTTTGTTCAGTCTGGTGGAGCTGTCTGAATTTTTGGAAACTGATCCCAATGCACCTTTACATAATACGCATTTCTTGGGATTAAGTAATACATTTTACAAAGACATTCCCTCATAACAGGCAAAAATGCAAGTAACTTCACAGCTGCAAACTTTTTCAGTAGAACAGGACAGCCGTAGGATTGGGGTATGTTTGGGGACTGTGTCTATCCCTGGGAACAGTTTTGGATCTGAAGTCTGAAGCAGGAATGACAAAACATGCATTTCAAAAGGGAATGACCTAACTGCTTCAGCAAACCTGCCAGATCAATGACTTTCTCTCCAGGTGATACTGGAACCAAGTATTGAAAACAGAGAAGGTAAGTTTTGTATTCTGCTGCTCTTTTACTTCTTTTTGCAAATATCCTCCATAAAGAAAATTATATTGATACAGTGAAGCTATAACATCACATGCCAACATTTTCCAGCTGCTGAATTTTATTATGGACAGATCAGTGTAAAGGAATTATTTCACTACATTTAGAAGTCAGCATGAGGCAGCTAAACATTTTCTGCTATTAAGTCAATTTTCCTGATTTCAGAATATATTAAATCATCACTAGTGTAGCTCAAAAATATAACTCTCTATAGATTTTTTGTTGAGGATCAGAATCACACTAATTTCTAATTCTTAAATCATTATTTTCTGAGATACTGAAAGGAAAGATATAAGACAGTAAAAGCATGTGATCGCTACACTATGGGCTTAAATACAACATAAATTTTAAAGCAATATGCAACATACGATGGGAAATATTGCTATTACGTAAACTAAAGTAGACTAAGGTTCTCACAATAAAGCAGCAGAAAACAAATAGCATTAGTAGATATTTGTTAAGCAACTGGTTATAATGCATGACCTACTTTAACACTAAAGGAGTTTTGCATATTCATGCTGTACAAAATGACCACCTCTAGAAATTATGAAAACAGAGAAATTAGGTCAATAGGAGGATGATTTACAGTACCACCATTTCTGTAGGCTTTCATTTTAAAATGCATACAATGTCTTATTACAGCAAATAAAAAGTGATGTTCCTGTCCTTAACATAAGTGAAAATAATCACTCGTTTCTCAGGCAAAATGTGTTTTTCCAAAAGGTGCCATCATACATGTGTCAGACGACGCTGCTAGCCAGCAGGCCCCCGCGTTTCCTCATTTAGAAACCTGTCCACATTTACTTGCAGCACACGGGTGATCAGTATAACAGCTTGTGCCAGGTAAAACGTTCACATTGCCTGTGAACACACTTCTGTTTACAGTCATCGGATGGTAATGCAGCAAAGAGAACTTGAACACTACTTTGAAAGCATTTACTTTTTGTCCTGTGACCACACAGGATTTCTCCATTTTCTTTTCATTTAGATAAAAAGACTAAACTTAGAGCGTTCTAAATGTGCGTGTCGGGATCAGACAGCGTGATGCAAGCAGTTTAATATGGCAGGGTTTTAATTTTCTGCTTTTTACCTGTTCGTTGGTAAAAGCAAAGTATTAATTAACTGCTCATACCACAATGAATAAAGATACCGATGGTAAAAACAGAACATATAATCAGTACCTTAGATGATAAAAAGAGCACTATTCATAATTGTGCCCAGTATGGATTTGTGCGTTATATTCACCTTATCCAATCTTCTTTCCTTAAAGCGTGCACAATGCTGTTTTGTATTTGATGGACATTTTCAATGGCTCGTTCATTACAAATTCTTGCATTAAAATGCAGTGGTAAAGCCAAAAATACCCCCACACACCAGAATTAATTTGGCCCCATGTTTTTAATATCAAATATGCAAAACTCTTTTGTGCGATTCACTATTACTGTAAATTAGCAGCTATTCTCTTTAAAAATGTTAAACCTTCACCAAATCACAAACCATAAACATTGTTCCATTTTCTCTTTTACACTGAGTCTCCTACTGAATCCATATCATCCGAAGAGAGTGGGCGATACAGGTCCTGTAAGATGAAGTGCAGTATACATTTGTTTATTGTGTTTGATTTGTTGCACTGCAACTGTCTTATATTCTTTTTGTTACCGTGGACCAGAAGATATTGTTTAACATAAAATATACATATTCTATGTACTCAGGTTTTTGGCTTAATGTCATACAATTATTTTTTAATCAACAAATAGATGGTTAGTAAATAAAGCTGGAGTTTCAATGTACAACATATTCTAAGAGGCAATTTTTTTGTTTTTAATCTTTCCTATTAAACACTATTAAAACAATATATGTCTGCTCTGGAGACCCTCCTAGTTTTTTGGAAACTTGGCAATACGAATTTAACCTTAAAGGGAAAACGTCGCCCTTTTTGCTGTTTCACAGACAGCAGCAGGAAAGCGAGCGCTTACCTTACATAAGGTAATCACGACTTGCCACCCGCTGGTGATACAGCACAGATCCAGCAACGCCTGAGCCCCAGAGCGCTGCCACTGAATATTGCCGTTACCCACACTGTCCCGACAACGGTATGTCTTTCCCACAGTTTTTCTGTGTCTGTGGGTACGCGTAAAAAGCCGGCACGTAACATCCCCCGTCACCGGCTCTTTCAGACGGTAGCCGAGCAACCGGCTCGTGGGAGCAGAGGGAGAGTCTGAGCGTACGGATCCGCTTCGTCTTCCCAACGCCCGCTCCGAGCATCCTCCGACGGATCAGACAGCCCTCCAACGCCAGCAGTGTCGGGGGACGACACGCCGCCCTGCCCGACCTACGCAGCGCAACGGCCCTCGCCAAGACACGCGACGGCGCTCAACGAAAGGGAAGGTGCAGCCACGAGCGGCGGCGGAGGACGGAGAACTCTCTCCTTCGGGCGAATTAAGCACAGCCGACGGTTTCGAGGGGCACCGACTCGGCAGGGGCACCACACCTCACAGCCAAGCTCTGAGACCTTTAGGGCGTTGGGGGGGATCCCTCAAGTATAAAACGTATTTACGAAATACAACAAAACAACTACGAGACAAAATACGAGAACACGCGAGAATAGGAAGGCTGATGGAGCTAGCTGAGGGTTGACCTTGGTTTGGGGTTCTTTTTAATCGCAGGAAGGTAACTGAGACAAAAAAATAAACACATCCGAAAGCTATACTATAAAACAAGGACTACCTAAAATGAATGCTTTACAAATTGCAAATTTACACAGATCTCAGTAATCTATGCAGGTTTACGTTTTACTTGCAGGCATGATATAAAGGGGATTTAAGTCCCTTAAAGGGGTTTTTCATTCCCTAGAATGGTTATTCTGCATGTATTCTGCCAATGGGCATGTGTACGTACGGTAGCAGACATGTTAGATGGGCAGAGTGAATATCAATCAGATCATTATCAGATCAATGCATTTCTATTTTGTTGTGAACAATCTAGACAAAAGAAGAATTTTAAACAGACAAGATCATCTCATTCCAAATACTAACTAGTCAGTTAATTATTAAAATTTCTTTCGAGCATATACAGTTTGGGAATTTCTAATATATAGAACAGAAAAAAAATCTTTTGATTTCCTAGGGAGGGGAACGCCACAAAGTTTTGAACAGTATCTTCCAGGTGACTGCTCACTCCTATGAATATAAAAAATATGCATTCCAAACTTACAAAGAAGATACTTGTGAGAACTCACTTTTAACATTTAGGAAACACTTTTGTGTTTATTTTAATAACTCTGTGGTTGTTTTAAAGCAAAAACATGCACAAGATTTCATGGTCACATTATCTGTTTTTTCATATACTTTTAAACACTTGAAACTTTTTTAAAGTTTTCCTTTCTGCAAAAATTTTCCTTGCCTGTAATTAGCCGAAGACCTGTATTTCAGAAAAAATATGAGGATGATCTATTTATTATTTTGCATAGATTAATAAAAGGACAAAACTTGCTGAATGAGTAAGAATTCTTGGCCACATACAACTCAAAAAATCCTTATATGCATAGAATTCAACTTCTTTGATTAGTCAAGAGGTACCTTAAATCTCATTTTTTATTATGCTATAGGTTGTAGTCTCTACGGAAGTAGAAAAAACATTTAAAATAATGGCCAGCAACAGAAAATCAGGTACAAAGTGTCCACCTTAATTGAAGTAATGACTATGATTACAAGACAGTGGGAAAATAAGCTCATAAACTATTATAAAGGCTACTTAAATAAAATGGGGGGGTTGCTATTATGTATATTTGTTGTTATGATTGCCATGTCACCTTTTCTGAGTCTGCATCATTAACTGTACTCTGTTGTGGTAGGAACTATATGCATGTGCAACACAATAACTCTCTACTTCAACTGCTATAAACCTGAATTTCAGATGTTTTAGTCCTCTGTGGAAATACACAATTAAGTACATAACAATTTAAAGACAATAATCTTAATTTCCTATTTAAGAATAAAGAAAAAATTAAACTAAGGATTAAACTAAAGAAAGCATAACTGCAGTACACAGCCCACAAGTTAAAATACTCAGAAGGTGACAATTGCTTGATAGTTAGCCCAGACAGCTGATAAATGGTCCCTAGTTCACTTTCAAGTCCTTGTATTACACCCATGAAATTAATCTTTCAAATCTTTACTTTCCTCAAATACAGATTGAATTTCACCCAAGATTATAAAAATATAACTTTCACTGATTTCTGAATTTCTGGAAACAACTCAGCCACATACATATGCAAGTGAGAAAGGATAAAACTTTATCTTTTTATGTTCTGGCTTTTGAGGGTACAAAATTTTGTCTGTAGGGTTGCAAGAATACTGTTTTCATGAGTATGTAACACAGCAGCATTTTTGGCTTTATTTACATCAATGGAAAGCCTTCCATCAAAGGCCAGAACTTTTTTTAAAAAGGTGAGTGATGAAATGTCAGAAAGTAAGATGATTGATCCCTATTTTAAGTTGCCTAATGCACTCCATAATTAGAAGGAATATTTTCTTTGGAAAATTCTACCATCTCTACTATTTTTACAGCTCTTTATTATTCACAGGGAGAAATCCCTCAGTTTGCAGAAGTACCTTGCTTCTGTGCCTCTGAATTCAAAAGCATGACCTCCTATCACCTGTACTTCCCAGGAAAAGCACCGGCAGCCTGTCCAGACCCCTCAGCATTTTGACGTACCAAGCCTACAACTCCCTCACAGGGCTCGGATGGGGATGCTGAAGAGCTGACTGATTAGTTACACCAAGGGGAATCGGGCTACGCTAGAGTCAACGTTCCCTCTTGCCTTCCAGACCCAGTACGTACCACTGGCATCCCATCTACCCGGTGGCACGAGAACAGGCACTCCTCTAACTCCGACCGCACAGAGAGAGGGGCAGAGAAAAAACGAATTACACAGCCGAGCTGGCATTCCCAGGACCCAGCACCTTATTTCGGTTCTAGAGCAGTAGCTCCCTCAAACTCCACGTCAAGAGAGAAACCCAGACCAGGCAGAAACCCAGCCATCACCTTCAACCCCAGACCAGGGCTCCAGCAGCCAGCACTCTTCTTCTGGGGCAGGAACACCTCACCTCTCAACACTGGGGACAAGGCGGGCACTGAAATCAGTCTCCTCTTCTCTCTTGTAGGTCTACCACACGATATCAACACTTCAACAACCTCCTAGGGAATAAACCTTCTCCTGCACCTGGCTTGTCAGCCCTGTAGCTGAAGCCACTGAAGACAAAGCAAAATGC
Source organism: Haliaeetus leucocephalus (assembly GCF_000737465.1). Classification (NCBI taxonomy): domain Eukaryota; kingdom Metazoa; phylum Chordata; class Aves; order Accipitriformes; family Accipitridae; genus Haliaeetus; species Haliaeetus leucocephalus. The sequence continues at coordinate 8,437,867 of NW_010972787.1, forward strand.
TTTGTCTTCGGTTTTGGTTTATGACAATATGGTACATAAAATAACCTGTCCTCTAAATGAAATTTAAATGGCAAGATATGAAAGTTGGTACTAAAAAACCCAGAACACCATTTATACTGCTAACAAGAAAATTAAGATGAGTAAGCACTGTTTAATGGCTGTTCACAGAAGTAATTTAGTCATTGGAATACACATATGACCTTTAACAACACAATCGTATGTTTTTACGGTGAACTTCTAGCTCATTCACTTCACAAGTTAAACATGAAAGGAGCTGAAATAAGTTCTCAGAACAAGTGTAAAGTTTCCATCCCTGAACTTCTGAGCAGTTGATTTAGTAACCTAAATAATATTATTGCAATGCATTTTTACATGATTGCAATCTATTTTTACATGAATTTATTCCACATTTCGTCAGGTAAAAAAAAAAAAAAAATCTGTCTAAAATAAATCCAGACAAGCATGAAAGATCTCCTACTGAGGTCAAGGGGACTGGATATGAATATCCGAGAAGAGAATTCAACTCTTTAACCCTGTCTTATCCCTCCTGTAGTTTACTTCAGTATTTATTTTCTATATAGTTAGCAACGTGATTATGTTACCACTACACAGCCCTTTGCATCCATAATCCTGCCACTCGGTGATCCTGTTACAATTCCGCACAGGGAACCCGGATAAGAAGCAGCCCATCTGCTCTCCTCTTCCCGCTTGAAAGTCAGAAACCTTGTGCCCAAACCCCTTGTGTCTAACGGTGCTGACCACGTGGTTCCCACTCACCCGGCCACAAACACTAACGGAAAAACATTTCTTCACTATGGGGAGAGAAGCATCAGTGGTGGGGAAGGAAGTTTAGGAAAGTTACCAATGACAAGAGACAGCCTTACTGCAAACGAATCCACTGTATGCTAATGTCATCCCTCTAAACAGACACCCTTACATCACCGATGTATAATTCATTTGGAAAACTCTTTGTTCCCTCTTCAGTGACTTATTAATGATTCATTAATAAGCTTTGAGAGTAAGAACAAACAGGTGTGGAAGATGTTGCATTCAAGAAGATCTTAGCACCAGCCTACCCAACTGAAACTGGCATCTTTACTCTCTGAGTACCAGATGATGAAAACCATGACACTACCCGGAGGCTTCAAGCTGCCACTCACGGGCTGTCTCTCTACTGCGAGATCACAGTCAGCTTCCATATCTATAAACAAGTCACAGCAGAAACCTGTGGCTGTATCCCAGCCCGAGGTAAGGCTTGGCCATGCACAGTTCCTCAGCTCCCTGGTATCCGACGGAGATGAAGAAGGGTACGCAGGCTGGAAGGGAGTCGTGCCATGCTACACTGTTCCTGACCTGGATATCTGCGGAATCAGGTCTGCACCAGCCCCTGAAGTCAAGCACTGCCAATTTTGTACATAATCCCCTTACTTTGAGAGACAAAAATTATGTCTTTATTTAAAAACTGAAAAGGCATGTGCTCAAACTGTGTTTACAAACAAGTCTGAGACAGGGAGTCCTGCCTTAGGGAAGCTTTCATAGAGAACTGCTCACAGTTTAGAAAATAGCAGAAGAGAAGATACATAGACATCTGTCCCATTGCTTTTGAATAGATACAATTAATTAAATCAGCGTGTGGAGCCTTTTGGGTTGAACAAGTAATATTTTGTCAGAGGGTTACAGCAGTAACACAGGTACTACCTTAATTCTGGATGCTTAGGTACATTGTAGATTCCTCTATACCTGATAATTAGGGGAAACTTGCAGCTACTAACAACTCTGGTCCAGCAAAGTGACTGACAAGTCTCCTGCTGCCTTGGTACTGATAGTATCTTCACTTCACAAGGCTATGGTATCATGGCTAATCCACAGCTAAATTCCACAGCGCATTCTTTCACCTTGCTTCAAAATCAAAGCTGATGGTAGGTTTTGTAAGTGGCGTAGTGCCCACGGCATTATTAAGACCAAAAAAAGTCTTTGACAACATGAACTTTTCCTTCCAGTTGTGAAAAGTTTGGGAAAAGAAACTAAAATTTAAAAAAAGTTTTGTAAAAAAGGAGAAAGATACCCCCGGTTTTCCCCTCAAGGATAAGCCAATTCCCAGCATACTTAGCATTTTGACAGACACAGAACAGTTGTATTCCACTTCAGAGTGTTGTACAAACACAACAAGACTGCAGCCAAGCTTTTCCACCCTAGGACGCTACACACAAGGAATCAGTGGGGAGAAGGCTATTGGATAATGGCTAAGCCAGATTCTCCCCAGCCACGCTCAGAAATCAGTTTCCTCATTTCCTTACCCTCTGTTTCCGTAGGCTTCCTGGGCTGGTGGGAGATGGGCTTGGAGACTTCCCAGAGCGGGGAGTAGAAAGCTGGCTACCAGGGGTTCCATTCACTAAAAGGGCAATAAATTGAAAAAATAAATGCAAGGCATTATTAAAAGCAAAGAAATAGTTAAATAAACATATTTCGTTTCATTCTTTGTTGAACAGATTAATTTGCTTTTGCTTAATGTTTTAAACATAAGCTAATTTAAAAATAAGGTCATTCACAAAAGAACTGTTTCCTCAGAGTTTTGGCTCATGAAGCCAATTTTTATACAGAGTGCAAGCAAATAATCAACAAACCAGAAAAGACTGCTTAGTTACTGCCTGAGAACATGATCATGTTTTCTTAAACTGTATTGTTCCGGTGCTTGAAAGCGATGGGGAGCAAGGTGCTTTGTTAACCTTAACAGACACTTGCTATATGTAAAGCTTTTCATTCCATTCAGTTATGGCTTGAAATGCTACCCACCAAAAATAAAAAGCAGTACTGCTCGCAAGAACAAATCAGCTGCTTGCTGTTCCTCACTCATTCACTTGAAAAGATTTTTGCAATACTATCTGACCCAAACATCACCTCAGACTTAACCCAGACGAGCTTTCTAGAGGCAAATAAATTGGACCTAACACCTGAAGTCTGACTTACAGCAAGGCATCACTTTCTCAAATAAGTAAATGCCTTCATCTATGTCAGTGCCTATCATGTTAGAAGCATCTTTTGCATGCATGTGACATTATCCACTAAATTAGCAAAACAATACCAGCAGAGGACAGAATTCTACTACAAAGTAATCACACGAGAGGCTATCAATAAAGTTCACGCTGAAGCACTGATAGAAACACTACAAAGCGTGTATCACATATATATGTAAATATTCTTAAACAAGCAACTGCTATATCATAGTCCACGTTTGTCAGCACCAGGAAAAAAAGAACCGACAATCAGATTCCCAGATTCTGAATCTGAGGAGAATATTTACATACTAGGATATCAACAAGGCATTTGACTTACCTTCTATGAGTTCTAACATGGACAAAATCTTACTGTTTAACCTGATAATAGCAAGCAGCAAAATTCCTGCTCTGCACTAAGCCAAGCTGTAGCCAAACTGAGAAGCAATGGGATTAGTTAAGGATAGCTGGGGCTGCTCACAGAGTGAGCTGAATGCGATGCAGGATTCATAAGCAGAAGCCTTTTCTGCGTAAGGCTGACGTCTTCAGAGCAGCAGTGGGAGGTGCAGGTGCTGTCTTAGGGCTACATCAAAGGTGTCAATTAAGCATAATGCTGCTGCTTCACAACGCTGAGCCACTGCAACCCCCACTCACTTTCCATGGAGCCCCGAAAGCCTAAGTAATTTTATATGCTGTGCACTGAATCATAATGAGGTGCCTTTGGGGGCAATATACCAAATGACTCATCCGAATATCAGAATGACAATAACTCTTGTAAAACCTTGGCTGACTGGCAATCTAGCAAATGCTAATTCCTTTGGATAATACAGGAGGCATTTTTAATAGATTTCCTTACTTTTTACGTAATACTTTGTTCTCACTGGCTAACACTGGGCCCGCACAATATAAGGAAGAAACATGTATACCTACCTCGCCACAGTAAAACACATTACTCTGCATGATAAATAATGATCGCTTAATAGTGCTTAGGTGCTATGAGTGACCAAATCTCATCATCACTTTGTGCAAGGCATTGCTTAAGGTAAAGGTACATTATATTTGTATAACCATAGGAACAACAAGATACACTGAGTGGATTTAAATAGGCTGCTTTTCTAGAAAACCATTCCACTTATGTAGGCTTTGAATTCTCTTTGTACGGAGGACAACGTTTGTACAGAGGTTTGCACATATCAGCACTGATTCAAATGCTGTACTAAGTGTGTGTGGGAAGGCACATGCATATGGACACATTCACTGAAGTTCATACAGTATTCAGCAAAACACCCCATAGGCCTGGCCAATAATGACTAAAATCAAATTTATTATCAATACTTCTGAAATCATTAAAAATGAGCTTTTTGGAATCTCAAACTTCTAAAGTTTTAAAGGGCTTCTTATAAACAAATATGGTAGTATTTAGAAACCAATATAAACTACTACTATTCACATGGAGCTAGTCCTCAAGACTGCTAAGTAACTAGACTAGTGCTCTGCCTTCTCTTTAAACCAAGCAGATATTCTTCGGTCTTATTATTATGAGAAAATTTAAGATAACAGATACACTTTAATACACCTTGTAGCACTCGGCACCGGTTCCTGTTCCTTATAGATTGACTCCTTCCCCATAACTTTCAACAAGAGTTTTTCTTCGAATTACTGTTGCAATTATTCTGTCCTGAAGACAAAGACTTGAGGCTACCAAGTGGAACCAGACAAACAGATGCAATAGTGTATTTGACTCATGATGTATTTCCCACATGTACCATGTTGATGAATATCTATTTGAGACAAAAAAACCAAAGTATTATAAACCCTAAAAATTACTCACTTGCCACCACCAGAGTACCCAGAGCATTTAAGCTAAGCTCCAATGCTCTCCCCAGCAGCATTTTCTAAAAAGGAAGATTATGATAGTTGTGCTGTGTTGGCTGTCTGTAATATCTGAAATCAAGAGTACAATTAATGCATCAAGGCCCTCAGGAAATTTAAGTGCAGTTTGCTCACCTCCTTACCCACATCCGAAATACAAAGGTGCTAAGTACCTAAAACACATACCAGGATTTTTGTGAGCCTACGAGGTCTCCCTATGGAGAGCTGTTTAGGTAAGTCTAGAGATGACAATTAGCACTGGGGACGAGATTTATTTTACTAGTCTTTAGGTACCTGTTGTATTGGCTTCTCTATCTGAAATAATTTTCTAGACCTTATTTTAACCAAGTTGCTGTCACAGCATGAGTTGTATCATCCCCAGGCAACCACCTCCAACAGACCTGATGAACAATGTACTAAGAGCATGCACTGCAGTGTAGAATTCTAAAGCTGGGCAAGATGAAGCCAAACCCATGCACCTAGAGGTTTAGGATATGCTGGAGATGAAGCAAAATCATCAAAATTCTCCCCACCTACCAATTTTGGTGGATTTTATTCCAAGCGCAGAACTCCATTAAATAAACTCTGATGACTGAAGGCCATACAGAGTCTATGTTAGAGTCAACCTGAAGAGGGACTTGGGTGACGTGGGTTCCATTCCCAGCTCTCTATATGCATCTGCACAACATCAGACAAGTCATGTCACCTCTACCACCTCTCTACTTAGGCTTTAAGTTCTGGCAGAATGAACTCTCTGTGCACATCGTGTTGTCTGTCTTCTGGATGCTCTCCATACCTAGAGATATACATTATTATTACTACTGATATTATTAATGTAATGCTTAAGACAGACATCGCAACAGGGAAGAAATGGTAATTCCTAATAATTCCCCAGTCCACTCCAGGGGCCCTCCTTTTTTATTTTTCTTGTTTATGGCTTGCTGCCCATTCCACCTCTAACTCTACTTCCTTGTGAGTCATTATACTGAATTTGCAAATAGGGTTGATATTAGGTGCTGTGTAGCAGGAAGAGACTGGACTGATTCTGATCCCCTTCCTGAACTCCACTTACAATCACAACACCATTCTTACATATGCCACTCCTGACCAGATAACATGGCAACAAATATGTGACTACAATCTATAATATTTAATAATAACGCATTCTTGGTAAGTACAGGAATATAGTCTAAACTGCCCTACAATCCATTTCTAGGTGGCATGCATTCTGGTTGGAAACTGCATTCCTGTCCAGTGTCTGCACTGCATTTCTCACTGACTGATACAGCATATGTTCCTACAGGGAATCTTGATGTAGATAAAGACATATGAAATTGGTAAATCACTGTTGCGATTAATCATGTTATTGAGTGAGGCAAGAGGTTTCTTGTCACTTTTTATTCATGAAATGGCAGGGGTCAGAGACTTCAGCTTAACACACAGCGCCCTCCCATCGTCCCATGAAAAAGATTTATCCGTTCAAAATTTCACAGGTGAAAGACATATTAAAAAGCTAAAACAATTACAAAAGTATTGTGGCTTCTCTGAGCAGACTTTTCCAACTGCTTAGCTGTGAACTCCTGTCCTTACTGTCCTCTCTTGCTGAGGCTGCATAACAGGGCAAGACCCTGTCTTTGTATTAGTTTTTCCAGCACCTGGTACACACATGAAGGTAGAAAACCCCACAAAATAGAACACTAAAGATGGATACCATCGTCTACTGAGATAAATGCAAAATAGTTTTTCATATGATGATAATTATAAACTTGTGAAAATGCTGTAAATAAAAAGTATTTTGATGGCATTCCAATAAATAAATTTTGATAGGGCACCTTTTTATTAAGTAATAAAAACAGAAAGTGAGAAAAGCTGAATTAAAGTATCAAGTGCCAGTCTGAGAAGCTGCCGATGCCACTGCACTGTATTAAAATCATACTCTCCTATAAAACTGCCTGGTCCCGTGTTAGCATCTTGTACTCTATAATAAACATGTAAAGATGAGACTGTGTGTTTACAAAAGTGGTTTGCCAAACATGAGAGTACGTGTGAAGAGGAAAGAGGAGACTAAGGGAAAGGAATGGTGCAGGCTTTTTCGCAGCCACAACTTACTCACAACTAGGGCAGGCTAGACTAAAAGATGTTTTACAGAAGTCACAAACAACATGTGTAGGCCATATTCAGCAACTGCTAGCTGGAAAATGGTGATGCGGGATCACTACTTGACCTTGTCTCAATTATTCGTGTCATATGTCACTGTCCTTTCCGAAACAACGTTTTTGTCTCAATAAGATTAAGTAGTTACAAAGTAGTTAGGGAACAAACCATACCTTGCCTTTTCGATCCTTCTGCTTTTGTATCCTACTTGTACGTATCTTGTCATTTTTGTCTTCAGTCCAAAAAACAGAGTTTGTCCAGAGCACCACATTAAGCAAGTGCCCTCATTATCACTCCCCAGTAAAGGCTTTCTAGGTTCTTCCTTAGCATGCAACTGGTTGAGGAAAAATCCCAAGTAACCAGTACTGCATTCATTTTAACTGGTGCTAAACTGTCCTTTTTACCTTCGATCTTTTCTAGAGTTTATGTCAAGAAGTTACGTGGATACAAGAAGAACATCTCTCTGCCACTGACGACAAGGTTTGACAGACCCATACAGAGCTTCCACCTCATCAACAGGTCAACAGATTAGAAACATCAGCAGAAAGGATCACCTTCAGGTCAGGAATACATTCCCACCCCAGCAGCCACCAGTACCCGAGCCCCTGTAAGTCCTCAGTACCTGTGTGTATTGGTTTTATGTGGCAAGGTTTTGGTAGCGGGGGGGGTTACAGGGGTGGCTCCTGTAAGAAGCTGCTGGAAGCTTCCCCTGTGTTCGAGAGAGAGCGAGCCCATACCAGCTGGCTCTAAGATGGACCCGCCGCCGGCCAAGGCCGAGCCAATCAGTGATAGTGGTAACACCTCTGTGATAACATTTTTAAGAAGGAAAAAAAAGTGGGGACAGTGAGAAAACAGCCGCCAGAGAGAGGAGTGAGAACATGTAAGAGAAACAACCCTGCGGACACCAAGGTCAGTGCAGAAGGAGGGGGAGGAGATGCTCCAGGCGCCAGAGCGAAGATTCCCCTGCAGCCCGTGGTGAAGACCCTGGTGAGGCAGGCTGTCCCCCTGCAGTCCAGGGAGGTCCACGGGGGAGCAGATCTCCACCTGCAGCCCGTGGAGGACCCCACGCCGGAGCAGGTGGGTTCCTGAAGGAGGCTGTGACCCCGTGGGAACCCTGCGCTGGAGCAGGTTCCTGGCAGGACCTGCGGATCTGTGGAGAGAGGAGCCCACGGAGCAGGTTTTCTGGCAGGACTTGTGACCCCGTGGGGGACCCCCGCTGGAGCAGTCTATGCCTGAAGGACTGCACACCGTGGAAAGGGCCCATGCTGGAGCAGTTCGTGAAGAACTGCAGCCCGTGGGAATGGCCCACGTTGGAGAAAGTTCGTGGAGGACTGTCTCCCGTGGGTGGGACTCCACGCTGGAGCAGGGGAAGAGTGTGATGAGCCCTCACCCTGAGGAGGTGAAGCGGCAGAAAATAACATGTGATGACCGTAAACCCCATCCCTGTCCCCCTTGTGCCGCTGGGGGGGCTTGGGGGAGAAATCCGGGAGGGAAGTTGTGCCCCAGAAGAAGGGAGGGGTGGAGGGAAGGTGTTCTGAGATTTCGTTTTATTTCTCATTTACCTTACTCTGGCTGATTTGTAATAAAAAGTGAGCTAATTTTCCCTAAGCTGAGTCTGTTTTGCCCGTGATGGTAATTAGTGAATGATCTCTCCTGTCCTTATCTCGACCCGCAAGCTTTTTGTTATATTTTTCTATCCCCTGTCCAGCTGAGGATGGGGGAGTGATGGAGCGGCTTTGGTGAGCACCTGGCGTCCAGCCAGGGTCAACCCATCACACTGTGGTAGCCACAGAATGGAACCCAAGCAGTGCAGAGCTCAGCTGGGGCTGCAAACCCTACCGACGCTCAGCCCACGCTGATCTCCGTGGGGTGGCCACTGTGATGGCCCTTCTACCTCAACCTCAGGTCAGCTACCTCTGCACTATCAAGCAGGGAAGTGCCGCAGACATGGAGACATTGTGGACGTGCCCGACATCTCAGAAGACTTTCCTTGCTTCAAGCTTTCCTTGAAAATACAATTCCCTGGAATCCACAAGTTGGTTTTTTTTTTTTTTTTTTTTTGTAGCCTTAGAAGGTGGGTAAGTGCCTCTTGTTTTTTTCTCTGCACTTCATCAGAGTACAGCTGATATCTATGATCTTGGCTGCTAATTTCATGTAGTACCTAATCGAGAGAGCATCTACATGTACGTAAGATTTAATGAAAATCTCTCTTTTGAACTGTTTTGCCTAATTGGAAAGACTAGGATTCTCAAATCAGTCTGTGTGAATGGAGTACCAACTCTGAGGATGTTTCTTCATTCGGCGTTTAACTTTTTAATCCTTTAAGAGGATTAAACTATTCAGTCTAACCAAATCTATTTCTTTTACTAATTCTATATTTTTGTTACAGGCTATAAAATGATAAAACTTAATTTTTTAATTATTAGTATCAAATACAAACAACATAAATAAAAAATTAAAAGGAAGCCAGGATCAAAGTAAAAATCATCTGGAAACCCCTGGGTCTGTAGGATGACTCCATCACTCCCATGGGTTTGTACTCTTGGCTTCAGGAAAGTTTCACTTCAGCATATTTATTACAAAATCTGTCAGATGAGTACCTATAACAGTGTGAATAAAAATATGTGACCTCGCTGCAGACAATATGATACATCATGTTCCTTCCTTTGGGATCCAAAAGACCTTCTTGAGTCAGGTGGCTGAAGAAGGGTTGTTTCTGGATAACGGCCTAGGGATGAACTATCAAACTAAAAGAAAACATATCTTCTTGCGGAGGGACACATCTACGTTTTTTCCTTTTTTTTTTCTAACTAGCTGAGAAAAGCACAAGCATCTGCTCTGAAGAAGCCTTCAGTAATATCCAATTTCCATATCCTAAACCTCTTTTTCCTTCAGTGAACATCTACAGCTTTGATCAGGCTTTAGTTTGACATGCAGTTTCACAATTTCTTTGCCCAGGTGCAATTTTTAAAAAAAACACACAGCCCTTGGTAATACGACCTACTCTATCCATCCTTCACATATGTTCCCTTTGTCATTCAGAATAGGTACGTATCAACCCAGTTACTCTTGAAATAGACACTTGTCGCACCAAATAACCGAAACTCCTAAATAACTCTTAACACCAAACCTGAATTGCTGTTACAAATAATATTTCAAGCATCTGAAATATTTTGGGTGATAGTTTGAGGGGAACAGGAGATAGCTCAGATGGGAGGAGAAGTGAGAAGGAAATAATTTTGAAGGAGGTGCTCAAACTGCAAAAAAAGAAAGTAGTTAGTTTTGTTGAGAGCAAGTCCTGAAAATTAGAGTTGGGATTTCAGAGGCTAAAACGGAGTTCACCCGAATGTACTATCCTTCCTTAATTTAATGGACCAAGGGTACAATAATTCCAGCCATCTCATGCTGCTCTTGATTTGATTAAAAATAATGATCATGAAGGAGTAAGTGCTGCTTTCTTCGAATCTGTAACCTCTTCACCTGCGCTGAGGCTGCCACCAATGGTGTTAATTGACAGCCGGACAGAAGCCGACAGCTACTGAATAGCCATCAGACATTCATAATTTTCAGTCACCAGCAACGGGCTGGTACCCGGTCTCACTGAAATTCAACGTCTCTTTTATGATGTCCTTTCCCAAATAATATTTGATGCCAACAAAAAAAACATCAAAGTGTTTTACAGGCTTTAAGACATCAGGAAAATTAAATAGAGGCAGGATTACCTATTGCACTTGGAACTAGACTTCAGCCCTCTGCCTGCCTGGGAGGTCATACTACCTTTCTCTGCTTCTCTTCTTTGCCTTGTTCCCTGCTTCTCTTCTCTATTTAGACTGAAAGCATTTTGAAGCAGACAATACCTCAAATGCATTTGTAAAAAAACAGAAAGCAATCCTCCTGCAGCGAGATTTCTGTCTTGTGGTATTGTTTTGAAACACTGTCAGATGTAAATAAAAAACTGAACAAAACATATAATAATGGAGAAGTCAGCCCTTACCACAGATCTTCTTAGCTTGCATGTACTCTTTTAAGAAAAAAGTACCAGGAAAATATAAGCACATTAGGCATATGCTCTGTTAAGAAAAAAAAAAAAGGAAAAAGCAAGGACAGAAGAAAGGTGACCACCGCCTCTGGAAATGCATACAATCCTCTTCAATATGTCAAGAAATGGTGTAAAAGCAGATGCAGCTTTTTTGCTCACTGTAGACTGTATAGCTCAAGAAAGGGTAAGAAGTGTGCGTCTCCCATTCCCTTACGGACTGACACATATTTCCTTGCCCTCGGTTAACCAGAGTACGGGTCTGAATCTGTGTGGCACTGAGCGCTCGTATGGCCTCTGGCATCGCTAAGGGTCTTTCTCTGCGACCCTGCAGCCTGCTTTCCACTCGCAGCTCCACCCTTTCCCCCATGCTGCCGTGGCAGTATGTCCCAGAGCCTGTGGGATACTCTTTTTCATCCTGTTGTTCCCACGCCGTCACTGCCGTGGCCATGTGGCAAAGCCCAAGGGTGTTGTTACGGCAGGTTCTGTACGGGGCTTTCAGGGTCGCCAAAGACGCTGCCTTTACAGGTGATGGAGGGGGAAAGGCATCTCCGGGCAAGGTGAAAGTTATCTAAGACCCTTGGGAATGTCACCGGGAGCCCTTTGCCCCCAGTACCAGGTGAGACAATGAGGGAAACGGTTCTCCAGAGCAGCGGCCGGGGGCTCGCCACGGCGAGGGGACGCTCGGGGTCCCTTTGCCTGCTCCCGCACACAGTCAAGGGCCACCACAACAAGGCGAGACTGAAACAGAACACTCTACGCATTAGGGGCGACGGTCTTCAAGCAGAATTTTCTCTAAAAATCATTTGTTAACGTTACTGAATTTATCTTCAAAGCACCGGTTTTGGTAAAATGGTATTGTGAAAATGAGACACGGACATTAAAGAAAACAAACAAACCGACCAATGCCCCAAAATAACCCCTTTGATTTCTGTAAGCAACTTCAGAAGCTATTGGGACGAATTTGGGAAAGTTCACCATCCCATACCACTATTTGTAAAGAACAAGGGACTCGTGGATTTCACCACATTTATAAACATTTAGTTCAAGCCAAAGTTTGGCTTAATTCTTACCACTTGAAATTCTGTGTCAAAGAAGGGAAACAGTTCTTGAGGGTGGTATTTAAGTGCTTAAACCAAAGCAGACTGTCTGCATGTCCTAGCCTCATTTACACATCCGTTTCTCCAGCAATGGGGAAATGACCCAAAGACTGTACCTTCATTAACTCTAAAAATGATGAATCCCGATCAGCTATCCTGTGCTGGATGAGAAGAAAAATAGTGTTGAATACCGACATTAAAGGCTATACCATACTATAGATGTATACAGTAGAGAATCAAGGGTAAGTCAAGGATAGCCCTTCATTTTAGAATTTTATCAGTTTTAATATCCAACTTTGAGGTTTCTAAATTTTTTTCACATCCTCTTTGTCTATGCAACTTTCCTTTTTTGACCCATGTCGTCATCCATAAGTATTATCTTGATGTGGTCATCAATTGATGACCGACACAGGCATCTGATCCTTTTGCGTAGCAAGAATGCGCAGACGTTTCAAAACGCAGCAAGAGTCAAACAAGAGGAATCAGATTCTTTCTAATTAGCAACACGCTGTTCTCCTTACATCTCGTTTAGCTTTTTCTCAAGGGTACACTGTCAATAATGCTTTCTGCCTGCCCTTTATCCCTACTTTTCTCAACTTTCTTTTATGGTACAACTCTTCACAAAATGATACATCCTTTCATTTTTGGAATGTGTATGTATTGCCTTTGATCTAAGCAAAGAATCTACTGTTCTCCTCGAGTATTTTTTATGTTTATCCCTAATGAAAGAGAAAATCCTAACAGTAGTTTAAAGATGAACTGAAAGCAGTTTAAAAGCATAGAATAAAAAAATACATATATACATGCTTAGCACTAACAACGTGACAACAAAAGCGTAACTTCCAATTATGCACTAGTCATTTAGGAGGCTCCCTAATACTGAGATGTTTAATGTAGACAATATGGAAAAATTTATCTGCTCTTACGTGCACTAGATGGCAATTTCTCTACTCTACTACTGTCATGGGTACATAATTCCAATAAATAGGCAGTATTTTTAGGCCTACTGGATGGCAGAATAGTGAAATCTGTACATATTGTCTGCATTTCATGGGACGACTTTGTTTTTTGTCTAACAACATCTGAGAGTCTAGTGTTTCTTATTCTTTCCACTGTTGTTTTTTTCATGCACTGTCTAATACCAAATTGCATATTTTTAAAATCTATTCATTGATTACTTTTAGTTTTACATGATATAAAAACAATTCTTGAGGGCCAGTGCCCACTTAGTACAATATTGCTTCCTTTTATGAAAGTAATATTGATGCAAATACTCATGGATGTAAGGTTAGAAATAGGCTTCCTGTAACATTCACACAATTTGACTTCACTGTTTGCAGAAAGCAAACACAAGAGGTACAGACAGCCAAATCAGATCCATTGTCCCCATTAAAATTAACTTCTCTGGAAACATTTTCAATTGTTTATCCTTTTTAAGCTGTAACAAGAATAGAATAGAATAGAACAGAACAGAATAGAATAGAATATTTCAGTTGGAAGGGACCTACAACAATCATGTAGTCCAACTGCTGACCAAAAGTTAAAGCAAGTTATCAAGGGCATTACCCAAATGCCTCTTAAACACTGACAGACTTGGGGCATCGACCACCTCTCCAGGAAGCCTGTGCCAGTGTGTATTGGGTTTGCGTGGCAAAGTTTTGGTGGTGGGGGGGCTACAGGGGTGGCTTCTGTAAGAAGCTGCTAGAAGCTTCCCCTATGTCCGACAGAGCCAATACCAGCCGGCTCCGAGATGGACCCACCGCTGGCCAAGGCTGAGCCCATCAGTGACGGTGGCAGCACCTCTGGGAGAACAGATTTAAGAAGGGGGGGAAAACCTACTGCAGCAGAGTAGCTGAGGAGAGGAGTGAGAAGATGTGAGAGAAACAGCCCCACAGACCCCCAGGTCAGTGCAGAAGGAGGAGGAGGAGATGCTCCAGGCGCCGGAGCAGAGATTCCCCTGCAGCCCGTCAGGAAGACCACAGTGAGGCAGGCTGTCCCCCTGCAGCCCAGGGAGGTCCATGGTGGAGCAGATCTCCACCTGCAGCCCGGGGAGGACCCCACGCCAGAGCAGGGGGATGCCTGAAGGAGGCTGTGACCCCATGGGAAGCCCATGCTGGAGCAGGCTCCTGGCAGGACCTGTGGACCATGGGGGACCCACGCTGGAGCAATCTGTGCCTGAAGGACTGCAGCCCATGGGAAGGGACCCACACTGGAGCAGTTTGTGAAGAACCGCAGCCTGTGGGAAGGACTCACGTTGGAGAAGTTTGTGAAGGACTGTCTCCCATGGGAAGGACCCTGCAGTGGAGCAGGGGACAAGTGAGGAGTCCTCCCCCCGAGGAGGAAGGAGCAGCAGAGACAAGGTGTGAGGAACTGACCCCAACCCCCATTCCCCATCCCCCTGCACCGCTGCAGGGAGGAGGGAGAGAAAATCAGGAGTGGAGTTGAACCTGGGAAGAAGGAAGGGGTGGGGGGAAGGTGTTTTAAGATTTGGTTTTATTTCTCATTACCCTACTCTGATTTGATTGGTGATAAATTAAATTCGTTTTCCCAAAGTTGAGTCTCTTTTGCCTATGATGGTAATTGGTGAGTGATCTCCCTGTCCTTATCTCAACCCAGGAGCCTTTTCATTTTTCTCTCCCCTGCCCAGCTCGGGAGGGGAGTGATAGAGCCGCTTTGGTGGGCACTTGGTGTCCAGCCAGGATCAATCCACCACACAGTGTCTGACCACCCCCTCAGTAAAGAAATGCGTCCTAATGTCCAGTCTGAACCTTCCCCGGTGCAGCTTTGAACCATTCCCACGCATCCTGGCACTGGATCCCAGGGAGAAGAGCTCAGCACCTCCCTCTCCATGTCCCCCCCTCAGGAGGCTGCAGAGAGCAGTGAGGTCACCCCTCAGCCTCCTTTTCTCCAAACTAGACAAGCCCAAAGTCCTCAGCTGCTCCTCACAGGACTTGCCTTCCAGCCCTTTCACCACCTTTGTTGCCCTCCTCTGGATGCGTGCGAGCACCTTCACATCCTTCTTAAACTGTGGGGCCCAGAACTGCACACGATACTCAAGGTGAGGCCGCACCAACGCTGAATACAGCGGGATAATCACCCCTTTTGACCGGCTGGTTATGCTGTTTGATGCACCCCAGGATGGGGTTTGCCCTCTCGGCTGCCAGGGCACACACTGCCGACTCCTGCTGACCCTGCTGCCGACCAGCACCCCCAGGTCCCTTTCTGCAGGGCTGCTCGCCCACCACTCCTCTCCCAATTTATACTTTTGCCCAGCGTTACTCCATCCCAGGCGCAGAATCTGGCACTTGCTCTTGTTAAATTTCATGCCATTGATGATTGCCCAATGTTCCAATCTATCTAGATCCCTCTGCAAAGCCTCTTGTCACTTGAGACAGTCAACAGCACCTCCCAGTTCGGTATCATCAGCAAACTTGCTAATGGCGCACTCAACTCCTGCATCCAGGTCATTGATAAAAATATTGAAGAGAACTGGCCCTACAATTAAGCCCTGAGGAACACCGCTGGTAACTGGTCAGCAGCCAGATTCAGCCCCATTCACTACAACCCTTTGAGCCCTGCCCTTCAGCCAGTTCTTCACCCAGGCTTCTACGAGTTGACAGACTGTTCTGTCAGCATCCTATACATTCTTGTACGGCTTTGTCCAATGTCTTTCTCTATGAAAATCTTAATTACAGTGTCCAAATGATGATGTCAAATAGACAAGGTCATGGACCATCTTTTGACAAACTAGTATGTGCCTATTTTCTGTAAATGTATTGTTTTTACCTAAGATATTTTCAAGATGGGTAAATCTGTCATCAACACAGAACCATCCAAAATGGTTTGCATTTTCAGTATTTCCCCTATCCTGTTTCTTTTCTTATTATAAATTTAATGATATATTAATTATTATTGTGGCATAATGAAAACATCGGTTTTTTCACAAGCTGTAAAATAAACTCATGACCTTTTGCAGTGATTGAACATGTAATGGTATTCTGCTCAGACCCTTCTAAAACTGAACTGCAGGAAATTAAGATTTACTCACCTACGCTTCTCCTACATGTTTAAGTAAAAACAGTACTATTTCTCTCAGGACCAAAACCAACAAGGTATCACATAGTCAACATGGCAAAAATGTTGCTAGTCCCATGGCAGAAACATTTGTTATGCATAGCAGGACAGTTATTTCACATAGAAATCAATATAAACAATTCAGTGTCCATTACCTGTACTCCCAAATGAATATTCATTATAAAAAAACCAGAAAGAGTCCATAACACTCACACACCAAACAGGGCCTCTCTTGCTAAAGTTTGATTTAACTGTGTTCCACCTAGCGACAAAGAAAGCTATTTAATACACGTTTAAGAAAGAGCTACTCTGGGCTTGTTCCCCACAATTGATACTTCCTCCCATTACCTCTCTTCAGGTTTCTCAACTTCAGCTGGTTTAGGATGTGTAGGCAGCACGCTGCCTCCCAGCCCTGCTCCCCACGTCTACACCTCTGTCTCTCATTGTGTCTCTCCCTCTTTCCTCCTTCCCTGAGCAAGAATGCTTTTTTTCTCAGCTTAGTCTTCTTGTGAAAAATATGGCTCCAGCTGGTCCGTGCGTCCCCTCTTTGAAACCAGCTAGGAGCACCTGGGCCGTTCTGATCACCACCTCCCCAGAAAGACCTCACGGTGCTGGATGCAGGTCCCAGTATGACGTTCGCTTCCCTGTTGGCAGAAGACTTAGGGCAGAGAGAGCGAGGTGGCTTTCAGACAGCTCTAATGTTTGTCTCCTGCAAAATCCATATTCACAAGCAATGCTGCAAATGCTGGACTGGGTCTACTCAACTGGCCCACGCCAAGTAGCAGTTGTACTTTCAGGCACCAATGCTGGCAAATTATCTAATGCACTTTTCTGTTTATTTATTTGTTTTGCTTGGGAAAAAAGCTGTAGGGGGGAACTAGTCATAGACTATTTAGTGGGAGCAGCTGCACAGGCAGCCAAAGCAAGGCCTTTCAGACAGAACTTCTTAAAGCTTTTTGCTGCGTCTTCTCCAGCATGCACCACTGGCTTGTTAGGTCAACTCTGACTCATTTCTTCCTCAGCTATCTTTGCACCTCCCAGTCAGATCTGTTATTGCATTATTTCTCTGCCCTGCTGCTCCTTCTTTCCTCAATATCCTCATTGTCTTTAACCTATCCTTTCCTCACTGCTGCCTCTTAGCTCCCTCAGAAACAAAATACAAAAAAACCTGTGAAACCAACCTTTTGCAGACACAGACCCTATGCTGCGTAACTTGGACTACTTTCTGCATTGTGCTTATTGACTTCCTAGTACAAAGAATACCTCTTTTTGTCAGTCTTTAGGTACTGGCAGCAAAATCATGCACGGAAAATAAACTGAACCATGGTAATGCCAGAGTATGATTTATAAAACACTGAGGAATTATTTTGCATTGGGAAGACACTTCGTCTGAGATGCAACTTAGAGAACAAGTGAATCTGTACTATCGACTGTTTCATACATACAATGTTTTTCCACAGAAATGTGGAATTTTGAGCACATTGCCAATTGTATTGAAACAGATTGGTTGCTGTTATTAAGAAAGATTTCTTGTGTGCTTTACCTGAGCTAGTAGAAGCAGGAGACTTGCTGCGTCGGGATGGGCCCGGGCTCTTGGTGGTGCTCCTACGTGAAGTCGAAGCTATTTTGGTATAGGAAGTGGATTTCACCACCCGACATTCTGAAAGACAAAGAAACTGCATAAGTTAGCAATTAAGAAACCCAGCGAGAATCTGTAACAGAAAGAGCACTGAAAAGCACAAACATTTAGCCCACGCTTGTTTTCATTCATATTGAGGAGTTTTACGGGAAAATACAAAATCTATATAAATGGCTCCATTAAAATCCAAGCACAGTATGTACCACATCGCAGACAAAGAACTGCTGCACTGATCCAGACTTTTAGATACCATGGTTACTGCAGGTACTTGGGACAGCTTCATTTAACAGTGCTGAGACTACACATAAAATTTGCTTTTGAAGATTTTAGCACAACTGATGCAGTGGTTTTTCTGTAAACAATCCAAATGCAATGTAAGCATTTTTGTCAACCTAGGCAGTCTCCTCTAGAAAAACCGGAAGGCTGCTTTTATATATCAAAATGTTAAGACTGTACAAGCTGATACAGGTGTCTGTCACTCATGAAAGGTTTGAAGAAAGTGAAGCAGGTTTGTTGTTCCTGCTTAATCCTCTGGTGAGCAACAGCCCACATTGTATAGCACACTCAATTCATCACAGGTTGGGGGAAATGGCACTACTTGCTCATAAGACACATCAGTAAAATCAACGAAGAGGCGAAATTACCCTCCCACTTGAGAACACTGCAAGATGTTCAGGTTAGAGTTTATATACACCCACACAGCTCTGTAGGCTTTGTTGCATTACGCCTGCAAAATGGTTCTTGGCCTGAGGATGAGAGAACTTAGTGTGCATAATGCTGATGTCTTGCACTCATAATGGATACTAAATTAATCACCAGACATATTATACAGTCAGGGAAAAAAAAGACTTCCACTTCTTAGCCAATATACAATTAGAAGCCTGCAGCAATGTTTATACTGTCTTCACCTGACGATGTCAGTATACTTCACTTGTTTAAAAATACATCAGTAAACATTTAGTTCTGTATCAGACCTGTTCCCCATTTTCTTCCCGTGGTTAAGGTTCCTCAACATAAGTTAAGAGAAATAAACACGACTTTTTTCTCCCTAGTCAGAAAATACCATGTACAAGCCTGCACATTATTTAGTCTTCATAGATGATCAGTGGAGCCTGTAACATAGTTTAGACAGATTAGAGAACAAAGAAATAAAATCGAGCATAATTAATTAACTTAAACTTATCCACCTGAGAATGATGTCATGAAATGTATTTCTCTTGGCTGCCCTAACTGTTTGTATTTCATCAAGCTGTTGAAGGAAACAGAAGCAAGAACTGATGTGTTACTGAGGGAACATCCAGCACAGCTAAGAGCTGATGGACCAGAGAAATACCCCGGTCTTCCCAAAGAAGCTTTTCTTCCCAAATTCTCCCACCTTTCTAATGCCCAATAGTAGCTAATTCCTTTCTGTTGACGTTTTATGTGATTCATTGATGACTACTCTCATTTTATACTGAACAATGAGTGGAAACGAAGAAAAACATTTACTCTGTTGTAAGAGGAAATT
Source organism: Haliaeetus leucocephalus (assembly GCF_000737465.1). Taxonomy (NCBI): domain Eukaryota; kingdom Metazoa; phylum Chordata; class Aves; order Accipitriformes; family Accipitridae; genus Haliaeetus; species Haliaeetus leucocephalus. The sequence continues at coordinate 8,457,242 of NW_010972787.1, forward strand.
ATCAACTGAAAACAGGAGGAATCAGATGAAAGCTTTCAATTAGATTCCGCTAGGTAACTACAGCAGGAACCTCACGTTGATGTATTGGCATAAGCAGCTGCTCCAGAAACCATCTATACGTGTCAAATGTAAACAGGTTCTTTACCTTTCTTGTAAAAAAGATTTAAAATGTCCAAACACCTAACAGCCAACTTGTTTGATCTTGTAAAACTACGATGTAATCCCAGTGTGGGCCCCATTCACAGCAATCAGTTGGGAAGGGAACTGCATATTCTAACGGTCAACAAATAACGAGACTAAAGTAGAATGACCCAATCAAGCCAAAACCATTAGAATATATTCTTATATTTGCTTAGTAGAAAACCTTAAGATTCCATGAAAAAAGCAGCCAGCTACTTTCTGTAATATACTTTGCTATGTAAAAGCTTTCCTGTTTCCAACACGTAAAGAAACAATTATCTATGTCCCTCTCTTGCAATTCATGCTAGGCACTAAAGTGTAACTCTCACCTAGTAATACTCATTTAAGTTCTCCCAATACTTATAAGCACCCAGAGTTACAATGAGTTGGACCAGATAACCTTCAGAGGTCCCTTCCAACCTCAACCGTTCCGCGATTTTTTGATTCTCAGGGCTTTGTCCAGTTGTTTCTGGAAAATCCCCGAGGATGGACCCTGCACAGCCTTCCTGGGCAAACCCATTCCCATGCCTGACTGCCGTCACAGTGAAAATGTTTTTCTTTATATCCAGCCTGAACCTCTTGTTTCAATTTATACCTATTGCCTCTCATCCTCTTACCATGCATCACTGTGAGGAGCCCAACTCCATCATCTTGACGGAGAAGAGATACTGCCCCACTGACACTGGGGCTGCTGGCAGGTCCCCCTGAAGCCATCTCCTTTTCCAGGCTGAACAAGCCCGGCTCCGTCAGACTCTCCTCACAAGGCAAGTGCTCCAGCTCCCCACCATCACGATGGTCCTCCGCTAACTGCCTCCAATTTAGTGATGTCTTCCTTGAGCTGGGGGACTTTAAACTGGACACAGTATTCCAGATGTCGCCTGGTATGTGCTGAGGAGACTAATTACTTCCCTGTCTCTACCGAGGCCGCTCCTGTTCATATAGCCCTGGATGCCGTTAGCATTCTTTGCTGTCAGGGCAACTCTCTCTTCTCTTTAGTCTGCGTCAGAGAAATTTTCTCTCTTTCCCTAATTTTCTATTTGTACAAACCCTTTTGAGCTCAGTTCTAAACTTCTTAGGCACAATTTTCTTTTTCCTCTCAAAAATAATTCACAAGTCATGAAATTTTAAAAGGTTGTAGTTCAAATGAGCATATATTCGCTTTGCTCGAATAGCACTGTGAAGCCTACGATAAATTTTGTCAAGTGCCATGTTTCCCATGGGTTTACAAGTTTATTCACAAATGATATGGGCTACAGTACGGCCTGTGGAGAACCACGTGGGCAAGTCTTCGGTGTTGTGCACACCAGGGTCAAGCAACTCATGTCTTCAAAGGCTGTGGCAAGACTAGTTACAGAGTCTAACGGGATTTCCAGTTCTGAGCAGAATGTAACCATGCAGCTTGTTGTAAATAGGTCTCAGCTCCCATGAACAGTTTATGTATGCAATTCTGTTGTCACATTTAGTTTGGAAAATAAAATTTTACTGCAGGCAAAGATCCCACTCAGTAACCACGCAGCCACTGCTTGTCTCCTCTAAGACATTACCATAATCTGCCTGTTGCTGTAGGAGAACTATGCGTACATAAAAAGGAAGGGAAAACAAAACAAAAATGCATGTTTTTTAAAACCATATTTTCTACACAGAATCTATACTGGTAAGGAAGTAAATACGTACCTTCTCCTCACCAACAGTATTCTGATAACTATACAGTGGGTCCTCGGTAAGCCATGAAATAGAAGAACATTTTTTCCCCTGATTTTCTTTTCATGCCAAAACTATATCACAAATAGATCTGAACTCCTGACAGAAGCAAGTTATATTGCCTTTCTCACTCATGTGGGCATGCTCAGCCAAGAAGAAACACCGGGTGTTTCTGTGGTATGTTCAGTGAGGAACTAAATGTATCACGAAGCCTCAGTCCTTCCTCTCACCATCAAGTGACTAAGATTAAAGGAACAAAATGATGATACCCATGGTAACGTGAAGCTAAAGAAGGTCAACTTTAAGGTCTGATCACAGGCTTTATTGCTTTCCAACTCAGAATACCAGATAAATAAGAATGCTTTTCCAGCCAAAACATCTTGCAATAAGATGTTCTATTGTATAACTACAGACAGAACTACAAAGTAGGAGAGAGAAGTACAGACTATAGGCAGTGAGACTGACAATGTGACACTGCAGTCCCTTTATAGCATGGAATATTACCACAGAGGTCTGAGGCTTTTAGTGGACATTAACAACAATAAGGCTGAGAAAAAAAGAGGAAAAATCCCAAGGCTATGATCTGACATCACTGAGACACCGTAGGGACAAGATAAGCAACACGACATTCCTGAGATTGCACGGTGGTGTCAATGAACAGTAGGAACTGGTACAACTAGGAGAAACCCCAACATATTTACTTGTGAGCTCTTGATTCTTCCTGTTGACAAATGGATAAACTGTAAGTATGAGGTAATTAAGGGATGCTAACACGCAGAATCATAACGCCTCCAGTCTCCAGCTCTGTGATGTTTCATTTCCAAAATGTTTCATTAGCTTCTATGTTCATTAGATTTTACAATGGCAAGAAAGCAGCAGGGAGTAACTAATCTGCAATAAATGTGTCATAAAATGAACAAATTTAATGTGTTTCTAGAGCAGACTGTGAAAAGTTATCTAAATTACCAGGAGATCAAAAAGGCTTACTTGTCAGCTACTCAGAAGTTGACTGCATGGCCTTCATGAGTCCTTTCTGGGCTAAAATATCAGTCTCTGCTGTGTTTTGCTTTTTTTTTGAGGTCCATGTGTAGGGGACAGATATTTATTTTTTTCGGTATCCCTGCCAATCTGTTTCTCTAAGATGAGAACATTTAACTTGGTTTCAGCAACAGCTGTATCCTACAGATAAGCAAGGGGGGAGGATCAGGGATGTCTGTGGTTGTTGGTAAGCCACTTTACTGTAAGCCTTAGGCTGGTACCTTTTACCACTGCTTAAAGACATTAGCCTCACTAGCCACATCCTCAGGCCAATCAGTAGATCATTACCCCAAATGCAGTACCGATTTTAGTTTTTAATGGTGAGAGTAATTTGTTCCATGTTGCTAATTCTTAATGCAGCTAATAAGATTTTACTTTTCAGTTGCATTCATGCCTTCAATTAAAACCAGTAATCTTCTGTTTGCAGAACTAAGTTTCACTCTCTTCAGCAAAAGGGAAATGGTACCATCCTGTCTAGTGGTATTGATATACACTGCAATTCACCCAACCCTGCTGATGAATCAGTGGAAGCTATGACTTGTAATTACAACATGTTCAGAAGGGTAACTATCATACAGTTTCCAGAAATGAAAGGGATATAGGGTATTTCACAGAGGTTTAAGTAATTTCAAATCTTCTGTTGTCATGGTTGTGCCTACTTCAATTTTGTTCTTCATGTCTTCCTGTTCAGTGTGTTCCTGATGCAGAGGAACAGTGATGTATGTGTAGAATACAAAATCCTAAAGTTTTATCCCATGAACTAAGCTATCTGTCACTGTAAATGCATGGGGTTTTGAGACATCTTATCTTCTGATTTGATTTCTTACCAGTAACCAGTACTCCGCTCACGATAGAGATTAGGAATACTGTCTATTTCAACTGTGCGCCAAATATTTGTGGTAGCAAATACCTAAATCTTTTTTTTTTCTACCAAGAAACATGCTTTGACTGGGGTATAAGATCTAGAAAAAAGCTAGATTTTCTTTCATGTAAAAAATCATTCTTCAATTCTGAAACTGGGATAAGTAGTCATTGACAAAGCAAAAGCTACATACAATAAAATACAAACAATTAAAGCCATCTGTGCCTTATTGCAAGTCAATAAAATAGAAGATCTTGCTAGCTCGTAGGAACAATAATAGCTTCACCCAACCTAAGAATGCTTTCAGATGTATGTGCTACTCCAAAAATGCCTTGTAAATTAGAAATAAGGAAGGTATTCGTGAATTCATGTAGTATCACTAATATCTCATTCTGCTCTAATGTATAACTTTCAAAGTCCTTATTTGTTTCTAAATTCAATGAAGTCACTTAGAAAGTTTTTCTAAACAAGTAAATAGATTTTATGGATAATCAAAATGTTGCTTCAAGTATTTCATACTTTATCATCAAAGATGCTCCTGTCTACATAACTTAGAGACACTGTTGGGAGGACTGAACCCATCTAGTACTAGAAAGCTAAAAATATGATGCATACTTAGGAACTATTCAACCCATGGTCCTTCAACAGTCAATGGAACATGTTCAGTTCTGTGACCTATCTTAGGAACCTGTAAGTTAGGAAAGATGAATCTTACTCATGAATGCCCAGATATAAATTATAGATTCTGAGTAGTGGTGAACATACCCTAATTAGAAGTCGTATCTTTAGATGGGGATGGGCTCTTTTACTCAATACAAACAGTAACACAAGATTTTTGCTGTATTTCATGATCTTACTGTGTATGAGTAGATTTTATCTTCCTGCCTTCTCCAAGCACTAACCTTTTTGTCAGAATAATCTCAAACCTCCATGTTAATATTTCGGCTATACAAACACTATGATGTTAAATTTTACTTTTCAACAGAGAAGGGATCTGCTATCATGAAAAATTCCACCCCACGGCAGTGATAATAAGGAGTTAAAAACATTTTTCATCACTGCAACAGCTTCTCTGACAAGGCACAATATCTATTTTCCAACTCTGCGTTTGTAGGCAGCCAAAATTAGAAGACTTCTTCAAAATCTGCTTGCCTAAATGAATCTGAAATATTTCCTACTGAATTCATATGAATGAATTTGCGTGTGTAAAATATTAATTTCTGAAACTGAAACCGCATTATCAGAAAGTATTTTTAAGAAACCTGAAGATCAAGTTGAAATAGGAATTTTGTCATGAGCTAAAACACACCACTAGCACACACCTAAGCTTTAACGTGTGGTCTTGTGTGTCTTGCCACATACTCTGCTTCACTTCCAGAGATTTTAATTATCACTGTTTGCTCAATATACTTCACCCAAGCTGTTCCAATGCTGATATAAATGTTCATTAGTTTGCCCCTATATTCAGAACCCTCCCCCTACTTCTGCAGGTTTACTACACTAGCTGCACTGACCAAAATATCAGGAAGTTACTTTTAACTGGAAATGGTTAAGATGACACAAATGATTACAACTGCCACCAGCATTATTCTTCATGAAACAAAGAAACGTGTCTTGCCTTTGCTTATGGCTTTCTTTTACTTTCTATGACAAAAGCTTGTTTACTGGGCATATACTCTTAACAGCAGATATCCCTCAAATACTCCTGGTGAAGTCAGGGAAAAATTCATCACTGAAGTGCCTTACCTTATCTGCACAATTTGGATGGCATTTTTCTTGGTATTGTTTTATTGATGCAATTGGAGATAAAATGAGGGGATGGTACAAATTCATTAGTTCTTAACTTTTCTGTTCAGCAAGATCAATGGCTTTCCTGTTCAGCACAAAGAGGTAATATTTGTCATATTACCTATTAAAAATCATCTTGTTCTTTACTTTGAGAATAAGCAGACCTCCTGTCCAATCCATATGGTAAATATCAACATCATCCTAAGCATCAAGTACACAGGCATTCCATCATATTATTTTTTTTTTTTATTCCAGCCTAAGAGAAGTGACAATGTTGCAGTCCAACAGATTCTGGGGTTTTGGTACTACTACTTGCTGTCTGAAAAGTGTCACTTGTTTTCAACCGTCTTTCATTTCAAGTGACTCTTTTGGAAGTTTACAAGCTCAAGTCGTTTCCACGGTTAGAAAGGTAAAAAATCCCCATTTGCAGACCATTGCCTTCACATGGAAAGCATCAGCTAAAGGTATTAGTGAGAAACATCCATTCAAAACAGTTAACTTTTAACACATTTTAACCACGTCTCCTAAAGTTACAGATTGTTCTGTGTAACTGATTTGTGGTGAGGAAGAAAATATGTATTTCAACAGAATGTCCTATTTATTTCTGCTTTGATGCTTTTTCTCAAGTAAATCTCCATATTTATAATGCACTTATCAGCCCAACAACTTTACTGCGCAGTATTAAGTTTTAAAAGCCTTTTTTTTTCTTTAAAGAAACAGAACACACTATACCGGGATAAAGATTACGGTCACAACAGTTAAGCACAAACCAAATGCCCATGGCACTTACACAGCTAATTAGTTAGATTAGCAAGGATATACAAATATAAACTATCCATTAAAAACAGAGGAATGTGAGAAGCCAACTGTTTAATTTTTTTGTTTGTTTCAATTTTCATTAAAAAGACTAACTGCAATCAGACAGATAACATAACTTCAGCAACAGCGGGATTAGAAGACAAGACGCACTAAGAAGCGAACAGGTTAGAACAGGTTAGACAGAGTCCTTATTAGTTTCAAATTAGCTAGATGTGAAGAAAATATTTAGGGACATACCTGAGACAATCTCTGAGCTACCAGACACTATTTTTTGAGAATTGTGAAGGACAGGTAAAGTTCCAAGAGACTAGAAAAAGTAAAAGCAAGCGCCGATCTTTAAAACTGGGACAAATCAGAAAACTGGGAGTTGCGGAAAAGTCAGCCTAACATGAGATTATTGAAAAAATTATCCAAAGGGAGCGTATAAAGAAGATGAGTCACGCTCCTTTCCTTTTGGTTGTGGCAAGACAAGAGGCATAGACACAAACTGAAACAGAGGAGGTTCCCTCTGAGCATCAGGAAACACTTTTTCACTCCGATGGTGACCGAGCACTGGCACAGCTTGCCCAGGTTGGTTGTGAAGCTTCCATCCTCAGAGGTATTCAAAACCCAACTGGACACAGTCCTGGGCAACTGGCTCTAGGTGGCCCTGCTTGAGCAGGGGGGTTGGACCAGATGACCTCTAGAGCTCCCTTCCAACCTCAACCATTCTGTGACAATACAAAATGATAAAGGAAACAGAACATTTGAAGCTTAGAAGATATTAAAATTATATATAATAGTCTAAATAGTTTTGTCAAGAACAAACTGTGTCAAAGTAGTCTTCCTAGAACAGGATAACGGGGGGGGGGGACGACAGCAGAGATGATAAACTTTTCTAATCAGGATTCTGAAACCCAAGCCACAACTTAGGAAAATACCACCTACAGAAACTGCTTTTAAGATGGGTATTAGAAAACCAAACCAGAGTAGTTACTAATGGGTTTACTGTCAAACTGGGAGAGAATGAGGAGAGGAGCTTGCCAGGGTTTTGTTTCTGAGCCTGGTACCTGTCAATCTTTTTATTAATAAGCTGAGTATGCATTTTAAATCTGGAGATGACACTTCCACCGGTAAAGCTGTAAGCATTGTAGAAGAACATAAATGGTATTTAGAAGAATCCTGAAAACTGGAGGAGTCATCAGAAAAAACAGATAGAACTCAACAAGTCCACAAGATTACAACCAGGAAAGAATAAGCAACAGAAAAAAGGTAGAAGCCAGCTCACTACACGAGTCAGTTCCATAAATGTTAAACCGGTTCTGCAAAGAGGGACATAAGTTTTGCAGTGGGTCACATGCTGAATCTGGAGGAAACTACTGCAGCAAAAAGAATCATCATCTTGCTGGTATGAATGGGAGCACTCTGTGGAGGACACCTCAATTACTCTGTTCTCCTCAGGGCTACTGCAGTGTTAGCTAACACAACAAATCCACTTCTGTGTTTCCGATTCAGAAACAAGGCTGCGAGAATACCAAGAGAGATCACAGTTCTGGGAAACATGACCAATGAAGGACAACTAATATAAATGGGATCTTTAGTTCAGAAAGGAAGTGATGAGACAAAGTAGGAGCCTTCAATGCTTAGAAAAGAAGAAAAAATACATTCCTTCTATTAGTTGTACCACAAAGAGGACAAAGAAGAGTGATCTTAAGTTTCTGAAAGGCAGATTAATTTAGACATGAGGAAATGTGGTTTTAACTGCAAGTGTAAGGAAGCATTGGAACAGATCATGTGGTGGACTTGTTAAATTTCCCTGACTACAACTTCACACGGACAGGTTAGCCAGAAACCTGTAAAGTCAATTCAGGTATAGCAGGTGTTCCCTTGGGACCTCTCAGATCCCTTCTGTGATTCTTTCGATTAAGTTTTCCCAGTATGACTCATAGAAGGTACTCAAAAGTTTTTTCATTGTCAGCACTTCTGTCTGGATTTAGCTGAAAGATAAGTAAAAGGAAGAGAGGCACTTTAATGTAAAACTGACTGAAAGTCCAAGCACATTTTAGCAGGGGAAAAGTGCTTGCTTAATGGGTGAATTAAAATCATTATTGTTACCTGAGTGGGGCGATTATTGAGATGTAAATCTTTCATCTTCAAAACCCAGACTGATTAGCTTTAAGAATTTATCTCAGCAGGGCACTAGCAGAACTGATATCTCCCCAAAAATGCAGACTTTTTCCTTCACAAATAATTCAGAATCTTGTTGGCTAATACCATTAAGATGTATGTACATTCCTTCCAAACCAACTGTATGATGGAACTTAATACTGAGAGAAGACACTTCTTACCAACTTCATGGATTACATCCTTTTTTACTCTCATTGGACAGATCTAAACTGATATTGTGATGCTAGAGCTGCTTGAGGAGGCATGGCTCTATCTACATGTTCCACGACGCAATCTGCTCCAGAAACACGTCCTTCATTCTTAAGCCCATGTATAGGGATGTCCAGATGAAAAAACAAAACTAAAACAGAAACTCACACATGCTACCCAGTTCAAGAAAAGCCATCATCAAAACACAAAGTAAAAGCCAACCAACTGAAGGTACGTTAGCCCACAGCATCTCCTGAAGCAGTCTGGATTGCAAACATTTGAAGGAAGGATCACAGCTTAATAGGCAGCTGATGCTTAAATGATAATCAACAGGCAGTGGGTAGGCAGAGGGGGACAGGAGGAGTGCTAACTATGCATCGGTAAGACTATTTATACACATTCAGTTAGGTTATTGTTGGAAGCAATGCTTTACAATCTACCTTATAAAATTACAGGTATTATTTATAATAGGACCTAACGTTTCAGTGGGTCATTGTTTTCAGAGTCTTTTTTGTAACATTATTTCACTACTGAGTTGCACAAACTTAGCTGATACTAGACGCATCCAGTTTGAGCTGACCTTCTTCCATGAAATGAAAGCCATTACTACGATTAACAAAGTATGCTAAGCCTAGCCATGCAGTAGACAAGAATGTTTAATAGGGGTGTCTCATTTTTTCAATTCTTTGACCCATGTAATTTTTTTGTTCTGCAAGGCGGTGTCCAAGAGACATCTCTAGCCCTGTATTAATTTTAAAGAAATTAAAATGTGGACCCATATCCATTGTTAATTTTTTATTTAAAGATGAAATTCTACTAAGTGTTTGAAGAGGGCTGTCATATGGGTTGACAAAGCACTGGGTTGCTTTTGAGTTGAAGTCATGTAGCAACTATGAAATATGAAAAAATAATTAATTTAACAAGTTCTGCCATATTATTCTTTGTGAGTCACCCACAATTTTCTTAGGTATGTTCTTTATTGAAAGTCTTACTTCTCTAAAACATGCATTTAGAAGTTTGGGATTATTCAATATTTAAGAGTATTCCTAGTCTTGGAAGGGATGCAACACTCAGAAGCTGTTTCTGAACAGATAAGGAACAGCTACCAGTAAAGCCAATGTTTACTAACTTATTTTCTATAAGTATTCTCAAAAAAGACACTTTCTTTCCTGTGAAAAGTCATTCCAATACACTTTTTTTTACAAGAATATTTTAAAAAACAAATACCAAGAATTCCAAAGACAGCTGAACCCAAAAGTTAACTCAAACCCCAGGTTTATTCACAGGACATACTCCTATTTTCCTCTAGACATTCTAGGAGAAAACGTGACTTCTTTCTCACAAACTTAAGCACGTATACAGCAGTGTTGTTCAAAGTCACAAAATACTGAATTAGGCAATGACGCCAATGATAAAATATAGTCCCTAGAATTCCTGATTTCCATTCTACCAGTACCTGGAACCCAAGAAGCTCTTCAAGAACATCACAAATCTGCTTCGCAACCGAAATGTAGAAATATTGAAAACAAAATATCCTTAACTTTCCAATTTGTTTCTAACCTCCCCGTGGTTTTGTCAGTGTCAGTCCCAGCTTCCCATACGTCTGTTCCTCCCACAAAAAAGCCTCTGCACTTTCTCTGACACCAACCTCTATGAATAGAAAGCTCTCCCTGAGGCAACCTGCACAAGGCAGCTTCCCCCTCCGTACGATCCCCCGATGATTTTATAGTTTAAATATTGCAATTGGGATGATGTAACACAATGCAAAGCAAACAGATGGGCAAGAGATGTAACGAGTGGCCAGGCCTAAACTGGAAAACATCACTGCCAGAAACGTTGCTGGGCTCGCAGCTGCTGACATCGCTCCTGGGATGTGTGCACGCCGAGTCTCTGCTGGCAGCTGCATCGCTGGCGGAGGTTTGCAGCATGTGGTTCTATTTAGGTGCCACAAGCTGGGCTTTGTTTGCTTACTCCGCATTTACATGTGCCTGCATGCAAACCCGTGGAGATAAAAGGTAATTCCGGATGCCAAAACTCTGTTGTGTAGATCAGGAGTGTTCTCCCGCGCAGAAAGAATGCTATGAACAAATGGGAGTTTTTAATGAGGCGTGTTTACTTTGTGACTGCAGTGTAGAGATTTGGAGGTACCATCCTAGATTTAACTTGAGTACTGGTAGCAACCTAGCTACGTGAAAATGGAGCTCGGAAAGGTGAATTAGCGTATGTTAACTTCTGTGCTGCTGCAACAGACTGCTTGACCGTGTGAGAGGATTTATCTAAATCTCACTTGGGCATCTCTAGTATTAACAGGAATTCTGTGGTAGTACTGAAGAAAAATAATCACTCCCAGTCCAGTGTCTTTCCTAATGATTACATTCCATGCCATCTTTATGTGACAGAAGGTGCAGTTCATCAATCATATAAAAGCAGAGTACCAGAGACATTGCTTTAAGGAAAAGTAATTCTAACAATAAAGAAATATTGGAAAAAAGATGGAAGTATTATAAAGATAAACCGGTGGAAATGCAATGGTCAATCACAAGAGAACACGGTAAACCAAGCCCTCAAGTACTTTGATCGTCCAGTCTCAACCCATCACCCTATAGACTGCGACCAGACAACAGCATTTCTGCAGTAGTTATGGTCTAAAGCCAGGAGCAAAGAACGCTTGATGGACTGAGCTTTACATCTTCAGTGACCAGCTGAAACAGCTGAAGAAGAGCAGTAGCGTTCCAGCTCCCCGGACCGCTTCAAACACGCAGCAGCTTTTAAAGTAGCCAACCTGATGCATAAATGGCCTTCATCCTTGAAGTGGAGCTCCTTCCCCTAATACTCACATCTGATGAGACCAAATGACAGCTTTCTCGTAACTTATAAGCTAGACATTCTCCGGTCCTCTCGCAGGTGAGAGCACAGCGCAAACAGTAGAGTATGAAATTAAGTTTCTAGAGTCTGAAATTAAGTATTATAAATCTGAGATAGTTATAGATATAAAAGTAATAGCTATAGATACAGAAGTAATGTTTTAGATGGGTTGAAAGCCATTATGGGGACAGGAGGAGTTTTCAGAAGAGCATGAATACTGAAGTCAGACCTCATTTCCAGCAGAGTAGGATTTGTAGGATCTAAAATACCTGGATTAACATCTAGGCCGCTTTCAAACAGACAAATGCAAACAAAAATTTTCATTTTGTTCATTATTTCTTCACTGAAATTAATACTTTTATGGGGTAAATGTGATTTTAAAACCAGAAATAGATAAACAGAGGTACTCTGCATCTATTCCCAAAAACCTAACTCTTTATTCTAACAAGCTTGCAAATTACATACTGATACCTGACAAGGTAACACAGTCAAATTACGTAGTTGTTATTTGCAAAACTGGTCCACTTCCAGTTATTATTCAGGTGTTGGAAGACATGAAAGGAATGGATTGATGAGGCAGGAGGATATAATGATCCAGATATATATTTCATTGAGGCAAAAGATTTTTTCTGGCTATCAATGCAAAGACGATGGAAAAATTTACACAAATGCTCCGAAAGCTAATCAGAGACTTCAAGGCAGAAGACATCATCAGCCACAGTTCCTACTCACAGGCACCTCATCAATGATTTAACATGACAGAGGGGACTGCAGCTTCATTATCTGGTGATATTTTATTTATTCATATTTAATTACTGCATATCATAACAATTCGAAACTTGACCGCATTGCAGAAGATGAGGGAAGGAATGAAGCTGTTATACGGGCTGTACTAACACATCTGCTTCACAGACCTACAGGGATTCACTCAGCCACAATATATAATAAAAGTGAAAAAACACTTATATTCTACAAATGAGTTACAAATTCTCCACATTAAAACTGGGTGAAATAAACAATGATGTCTTCAAAATTCACGTAGTGGACATGAAGAATTCTATTTATCTTCATTATATGCTGAGAGTGTTTGGGCCAAAATCCCCAATTTAGGTGAACCATGAGGAGGAAAAAAAATGATGGCAGGAGAAAAAAAAAAGTAACATGACAAATTAGCAGAACCAAACCTCTCCCCCAGTGGGAGGGAGAGGTGAAGGCCAAAGGGTAGATTAATCTTTCTGTATCATATGGTCTTGATCTTAAAAATTTCTCTGCATGTTTAGCAGAAATCACACGCACAATGGGGAGACTTTGAAAAGATCAGGAGCCAGAGCAGATTAAGATGAAATGGGGCCAGATCCAAAAAGCCGTCAACCTCCCACCCTTTCCTGCAGACTCCCATGTGGGCAGGAGATTGTTTCGTGGCTCCAAAGCGCTCGTCTGCGCTGAGCTCGCTGACGAGTGCTCTCGCTCCCCGTGTCCTGACAGAGAAGGAGTTCTGACTTCTCTTTTCACAGCAGTATGAGCTGCAGCTGCGGACACAGGTCTCTCTAACCCCTCTGGCTTTGTGGCCCCAAATTAACGTGCAGAACCTGGCTGATCCAACCACACACAAAAAATGGATCCATGCCCAATCAAGAAAGAAATAGTATTTTTAAAAAGCAAAAGGAATGAGAAACTTCGTTAGGTCTGTTTTAAAACAGTAATTTAAAAAAAAAAAGGGCTTAAGCAGATGATCAGGTTACTGCAGCTTACTGAGTTACTGAGTGTCAGCTGAGTCACAGCAATTATCTGCATATATGCATGGTAAAAGTGAGTTAATGCAACATGGCTTAGCTGAGCCTACAATAGAAGAAGATTAAATTATGTGCACATGGACAATTGCTACAGCTGAGCTGATGTGAGATTACTTTTCAAGCTACTGAAATTGCTTGCATATGCAAACTTTAAAGTCTCCCAGCCAAGCAAATAATTTAGAACAAAAAAATCTTGGAGTTTAAAGGGTTTTCAAATAACCTATTTATTTAATGAGTGACAGGATGACAAAAAATGAAGAAGGACACCTAAAAAGTATAAATGCTGTTGTAACTACTGACCTAAAAATTCAAATGCATCCCTATGGAAAACTGTTTGATTAATTTGCTTTCAGAACAGCTAGGTGCAAGAGCATATGTCCACTCACATAAATCTAACGGCAGTGTTTTCACTCTCTTTTAAGATAAAAGATAATTTGTTCCATGATTTATGATCTCACTGACTTCCCATATTGAATTAGGCAGCTGAAATAATCTCTATCATCCTGCAAATTATTATTAATATGGTAGCATACGCACATACACTGACTGATACGTTTTACTTGAATTCATTGTGGGTGAGGATAACATAATAATTTTATGAGAAAGGGTTATACATCCACTAATGACAAACTATTACAAACATCCGCTCGGAACTTTTGTGCAAAGCGTGCCAACCGCAAACACCAACATAATTCCCAGTTTTACACTGGCACAACTATTGCGTTCTGTAACTTGAGAGATACAGATACAGTGCTCCCTGTTCTTCATTATGAAGAGCAATTCAACAGACACTTTTATAGCTGTTGCTGTATATGTCTTCTTCAGTTCCTCTTTTTTTGAGTCGTCTTGGTTTTTTTCTCAATTTCCTAATTAGATAACTTACATTTGTTTGCTCTTTCAATATTACCCTATAAATGTCTACCAATCAAGTCAGTACTCACTGCACCAGGCAGAACTCTTTCTTCTTCCCCCTAATTTTCCCCTGCAACCATAACTCCTTGCTGGTTTCCCTCTAGTATTTAGATGTGCTTGAATGAAATGCATTGGCTTGTACCTAATGCAATGCATGTGTTTATGGAACACAGCAGGCACATACTCCACTTTCAAAAGACATAACAACAGAACAGCCATTTATGAAAGTTTTACTGTTTCTGATTCTCGCTTCCTCTTCACCCCCACCCCCTCCGAGTCCAACTGGAACATCTGGGTGCACTGGATTAAATAATGGACTCTTTGTTTGAAGAAAATTCACAGGAAACATTAAACTTCTCTTAAGACAGGAGAGGTTAGTGCATGGGAGCCAGGACAGGAGAAAGTCAAGGAGTCAAATGGAGAACCGCGATTCTTGAGGACAGAAATTTAAATGTATCACTTGGACGTGTGAAGTTCTACCACTGAAACCACACTCTTGGTGAAGTACGTAGCAGCTAACTGTCGTGGCAATGTGGGGTTCCTCTGCACCTCCCATACTGGAGGGAAAAGGCAGAAATAAAATGTCATCTAGACAGGTAGGAACACGCTGGGGAAGAAATTCTCTCTTTCCATGGGAGAATTTCTGCAAGGCTTTTGTGGATGGACTGTAGTTCAAAGAAGACAATAAAGAATTTGGTCTGATCTCTGCACAACTTTCCACATGTTAATGTATCTCAAGAGGGTGTATGCTACATTTTCTTTTGCTTAATTACACCACAGAGAGAATAAAGGAGCTAATAAAACCTGGAGAAGTTATACAAGAGAGGTGCACTGTCTTTCCAGTTCAGCTTGGTGAGGAAGCTTTTTAGGTAAATAGAACTCTACATCCATCCTTGTTTTAATACAACACATCGCTTTTTATTACTGTGGCAAATGAGCAATTAATTTCATTTTAATCTGAAGGTTAGTTTAAATAATGTGGAAAGTTCTACAGCATTAATTTTAGATGTTAGCATTGGTTTGGGGTTTTTTGTTTTGTTTTGTTTTGTTTTTTAAATCTGCATAGATCCAGTCCCCAAAGTTAACTGCAGATCTTCTATATCTGGACACAATTGCATCCAACAAAAGATTTCTACATACGTAGGTATCTAAATATTTTATGGTTCCCCTAGCAATTTGAAACAGAAAACGAATCTTTATGGAAGCAATAGAATTTGAGCATAGCAGCATGCTGCTGATCTCCACAAGATTAATTTTACATCTCAGGCATAAGCTATTTTTTCTTTATGCACGTAGGGGGTGGGAAAATATGTGGTGATTTTACTGTATTGGTACTATAGAAGTGGAGAACACCTACATAAAGCAAAAGCCTTATGCTTCACTTATCTGGATTTATTCTACAATCTACTAAGCAACAGAGGAGACAAGGGACAGTCTTATGTGTTTTCCCCTTTTTTGTCTTACACCAAAAGAATACTAACCAACTGGTTTAAGCTGTTATCATATACAGGACCTGGATTCACATTATGAGACTCACCTTGAAAACTATCAGCTGCGTGACCTGAAGTAAGAAGTGCCACGTTGCACACAGTAACGAGAACCCCTGCACTCATCCTAGTGAAGCTTGACCTTCCCCAAGCTGGGTAATTTTTCTGCAAGTTTACCTGATGAAAACATAGTAATTTTGCTCCTTTATTAAAATAAACCTGTAGGAAAAACAGAGCTATGTATTTCATCCTCAAATTCTGGGAAGCAATGCAGAGAGGCTGCAGCAAAGAATTCTTTTAGCATATGCATCAGTAAAGAAAATTTGTTCTCAAAGCATGATATAAAAACAAACCAAGAAGTAATCCAGTCCTACCAATTTTTTTCCACCACTTTTACAAAACTGTTCCCCTTATTTCTTTCGAATTTCCATAACTTTCTACCTGTACATCATACTGAGTACCTGAAAGAAACTGACCAAATTGGTTTAGTAGATAGTTACCCTTCTTTAATACCATACCTTATATCTTAGGTTTTATGGTTTCCATAATTAAATGACCTTGATATATTTTCAACTTTACATATAGGGTCAAATGTCTTAAAAGAGAAAACAATAGAAAACAGGCTTTTCACAGTTTATTTCACTCTCCAAATATTTTCAGATTTTTTTTTAAACAGCAGATGTTTAATATGCACACTTCAGTGTACACTCTCAGCTTGTACATCTTGATTTTGAGTTACCATGAAGGGACTATGACAATATATACTAGCTGATGATGCTCCTCTTGGATTGTATTTGGCTGTACACAAACCTTCTAACAAGACTTTTTTTCCCACCTTTTCTTAAATAAATCATTATTCATATTTCCGCAGTGATATTTTAGGGTTGTTTTTAATTATGTGGGTTTGATTATTTCTTTTTTTACTCTGAACAGGACAGGAAAAATGAAATTTGGAAATAAGTCTTATTTAAGGGGTATGAGTGAATGCCTAAATATCCACCTTCGTCAAATATTCCAAACTTGTAAGCAAGTTTCTGCTTTTTTTGACAGTGGTTTTGCTTCTACCACAAGCAGCACTACCAGCTTAAGTAGGAAGTCCTGGTGGTCACTCCAAACATACAAGACCAACAAAGGCAAAGCACAAAAGATAACAAAGACCCAATCTAATTTAAGAGTTACAAGAAGAAAAAAGAAAACATTGAAAGACCTTGATATAATAGTTTCTCCCATTAACATAAATACATATTCCCATAAGCCCATTTTCACCTTTCCAACAAATTAGGTTTTGTCAGTAAGAAGAAAGGGGCATGGGATATTTTTGTTTCAAAGATCAGTAATATCTTAAAATGAAGTGGATCTAAGAAATGGCATTCCCAAGAAACTTCCAGGACACAGAAGCTTTCACGCAGTAACAATTTTGAAGAGCATCCTTAACTGCACTGCTCAGCCAGGAACAAAAATATTGTCTGCCAGCATCTTATCACATCTTGAGGCTTATTCTGTCTATCACCTCTCTCCCCTCTTCCCCGGGAGCAGGCGGGGGTTTTGTTTGTTTGTGTGATGATACACTGAAGCAGTGAGGGAGTAGGAAGAGAAAGTGGGAGAGGAAAATACAGGAGTTGACGGTGAAGGTGTTACTGCGGAAAGTGTGATCAACAGCGCTGAATCTGAAAAGGGTCAAAGAGAAGAAGGATGCAGCAGAGGCTTTGTGACCCTGCCAGAAATGGACAATTAGGAACCCCTGAGAAACCACATTTGACGGGCTGGAAATAACGTAAGCAACACTCGGGCTGCAGCTGGAGAATTAGGAAATGACCACGAATAGAGAATTGGAGGAGATCACATGAGGGGAAGACCACCAATGCCAGCTGTAAGAACAGTGCTGTCCTGGAAATGGAGTCGTTGCAGTGTCTTTCACATTTCCAAGTTAAGACGACTGCAAGCATCAAGTTTTCTACTGCTGTTCTTGTTATTATAGCATTTTTTTGACTGCTTTTGGTGTTATTTGGAATCTGCTGGGCTGCCACAGGTATTCGCTGAAGCCTACCATTAGCAGTCACATTGTGTTAGAAAACACAGTCTCCTTTCATTACGGGGCTAATTTTCGTTGTTTCAAATGCATGCCATATTGCAATATATACATTGGTATTACGAGAAGAAGGGGTACTAAAGACAGAAGTTCAGCAGAGGGCCAGATGTAACTTATTTTTTCAGTCCAAAGATGTCTACTGGCTTAAACCCAAATGCCAGGATTGCCTTCTGTTTCAGGCCTCAGATTTAATAACGTGATCTGTACAGCTCTAACTTATCTTCTCATTTCTATGTCTTTCAAAGGCTTTTAGCTCAATGTAACTTGCTTTTAAAATAACCTTTTCTTGAACAGTTCAAACATCAAGCTACCAAACCCTTTTTTTTTCCTCCATAAAGTCATAAAAGATAAAATATTTTAATAGTGGGGGGGGGGGGGGGTGTGTATTGATTTTTACCAAAACCAGCTCATACTCCTAGATCTTCATAACACATTGAAAATTTTTTGAGTATTTTCATAAAATTCTTTGACATAAAAGATGTCCAGTAAAACTCTTTTTTTTATTATTTTTGCTTTGATGATTTACATGTTCAGACATCTCTAAGCACCTGACTCTTGTGAGGACTTAGACCCTCAGGGTAATAATTGCATGAGAAGTCCTAGATGGCACAGCTGCATCGCTTGCCAGACACCATGCTTAAGAGATATCCCAATGTAAAACACACAATGGTTTTCTCAATGCTGTAATTAGTACCATTATTTAAGATACATTTTTAAAATAAAATAGCAATTTTAAAGTTTTGTACTTCTGCTGAAGCGCATGTCAAAAAATGCACAAAGAAATACTAAATTATTCCATTCTGTGACTCATATTTAGCACATTGCCACATTTAAAAGGTAAGATATTTGGTGCCAAGAACTTCTGTTTCTTCGCAACTCACGTGTATCATGTTGCCTACACCACATCATGAGCCCTCCTTTCTACTGCAAAACACATTATTGAGATTATATTAAGTGGAACATTACAGTTCACTTCAACTGAACATTCAAGTCAATGTTATAGCTGAAGCTGCTTGACACCTCCCATTATAAAATGTTGTTTACCAGTTGCTTATAAAACTTCAAGAAAACTTTGACTGTGGATTGAAATCTTCCATGTTTACTGTCTGTCCTCAGGCTGATTTACTCAACTTCTAAGTCCTCAATTGATTCCCAAAAGTTAGAGATGGTTAGGGGAAAGTTTATTATTTGTCAAGTTAAAGAAACCAGAGGAAGCAGGACTGGAACAGACCCAAAACCACCTGATTCCATAAAACTTCTCACTGATCCAAGTTTAGTTTTTCTGATTTACACAGCTACACAGAAAAGCAAAGGTCTGGACAAAATACAAACCTCTAGAAGTGTTTTCATGCGATTAAAAGACTTCTTTAGAAGTCTTCAGACCTTACAGAGATATTTTCTGAAGATCCTGCCTGCACCATGGAGGACCCATCTCCCCTACAGCTTCTGCCCACCCACCGACCACGTGGTTAGGTGCGCCGTGTTGCACAACCACCAGTGAGCATCTCCCACTTGGAGCTATCAGGGAGAAGCAGGACTTTGTTTCCAATTTCCCTTCCTGATCTCTGCAGGCAACTGCTATTCCAGACATGGAAAGGAGAGGTGGAGACCCGCTGTTTTGTACTGCCAGTGCTGTCCTGTAAGGGGTGGCAGAGGAAGGAGGGAACAGCCACTCTGAAGCACTGAGGGAGCCAAATAATGATGAAGTAAAACATAGTTTGATAGGCAACCATAACTTGTGAATTCTGTAATAACTGTGAGCCTGATTTGCTTAATATTTGCACGATATTATTACATAGTGCTTTGGATTTGGAGATTTTTTTCCCGCTTTTTTATTTTTTAGTTGAAGCATTTATTTGGACTTTTACATGTGCTTATATAAAAGAGAAGTTTAAAAATAGTAACATCTTACCAATAACAAACAGCAAAGAAATAAATTACTTCTCTCTTAAAAAAAAAAACAAAAAACCCAAACCCAAAACCAAACTCCCAAAAAAACCTTCTGAAAGGGGGAAGTGAAAATCAATAGATCATTAAAGGAATAAAATTCCTAAGCAACAGAATTGGTATACTGGCCATTTAAGTTTTGTTCCCATTTGTATACGCACACACACGTCGTCCATCCAGAAGGCATTTTTAGTTCTTTCCTTGTAGTGTTTCTGCTCTTATTATAGCCCAGTTTTACCTATTTCCACACATCATTTCTATTTCTGCCCTTCTCTATCACAGACCACACATTACCACTCAGCTGGTTACAACATGAGGGTAGAGGAAAACAAGTGCACTAATTGATTCATTTGGAGATACTTTGAAGGTAAAGACGACAGACTAAAAAGTATTAGCATGAAATTTCTTGAGCATCAAGCTCTAACGACTTCTCACTAGCATTTCTACACAATATGAATCATCCCCTGTCCTGTGATGAGGTGAGCCAGCAAAGATGGGACACTTTCCCTGGGTGAGGAGTTATATTCTGAGGCAGCACAGCTTGAACGCTGTGCACAAAGCACACCAGTAATTGCTGCGCCACATTTGATAATTTCTTGGCATCTTACAGCTCAAGCATCTAGCACTACAGATAATATATGCAAATGCTGGAAAAATAAATGACGGTTTTCAGATGCATAAACCAACACCTATTCAAATAAAGTTCTACTAACACCCAATTTAACTGGCCCCAGACAATTATGTTTTTATTTTGCCACTGTTTATCTGTGAAGTTATGGTTTCTAGCTAACCTATGCACTGTTTTATACCCCCAAGGATCAGATATTTAAGTATGAGATTTTAATTAGCTCTCTGTGGCTTTGAAATACCCAAGAGATATATATTACTGTTTCATTTCATTTCTTTTTTTTCCTTCTTCATTACAAGGTTTGCAGATCACAGGCAACTTTAAAGAAAATGAGGCCAACTACAACTACAGCAGCAATGGCGGCAGTCACATATTTTGCCTAGTTAGGCACTTCTAATACACACAATATGCGGTGTCTAAACACTTTCTGAGTGGGAGGCCTGACATCAACGCTACTTCTAATGATAAATGCACAGCAAGTGTATGCTGCAGTAGGAAGAATGCACTCCAACTTTTAAAAATCGTGTTTTGGAATGACGATCTTTTTTCCTCTCACTTCTCCCGTTCTCAACACATGCACAGTTGCTGTGTCAGATCTCATCACTATACCCAAGAATAATGTTAAACACCAGGTGTTTACTTGTTTACTGAAGCTGTTCCCATAAATAAGAGGTGCTAACCACACCCACAAAAATATGCAATCTTTGTCCTGAAGCATTTGTCAGTAAGGGAAAGAAGTATTAAGATGGCTAGAAAGAATCATACAGAAATATGTTCAGACGTCTCATGTATACTACTTAAAATATCCTTTCCCTAGACTTGGAGTAAAGGACTAACCCATGGAATGAATGTGGTTGATGATCTTAACAGACCACTCAAGTCATCTTCCACAAAGTGATTTTAGGAAATAATTACTCAAGATGCAGAATCTGTTGTCCTTCTGGGAATAGTTTTCTAAACTGGAGTCTGCAAATGGGCTAGAACTGTTTGTTACTGTGAATTTGCAATGGCATCAGTAATCTGTGAAAGATCTAGTTGAAGATGTCCCTGCTTGTTGCAGGGGGGTTGGACTAGGAGACCTTTAAAGGTCCCTTCCAACCCAAAACATTCTATGATTCCAGAGTTTCATGTCAGCCTTCTCACAGACATGAAAAAGCCCGTGTGCAATTTGAATACTGATGTTTGCCTGAATTTGTACGGAGCCCTGAAACTGGAACAGCCCCGTGCATTGCAGGTAGTTGTGAATAATGGTAAAGTATCATTGTCATTAAAAAGCACATGGTGAACTTGATTGAGCATCATGCAAGATTTCTTAAAAGGGAGATAAAGACAAGGAATCAGCTTTCAATAGTTTTGAGAAATATTCATGTAGGTTATTTAAAAAGGAGGAGAAAAAGACATGCCCCCCATGTTAAGCACCAAATATTTTCAGTTTTCCGTCCACTTAACTGCATCATGAGGTTCACCAGAAGAAAAATAAGTAATATCACTGAAGAAAGATTTGAAAGTGGAGTCTTATGGATGAGTCCAGGAAGGCTATTTCATATGTGGGGGGGAGAAGGGGGAAAGGAAGTTCTGGAAAACACGGGGGAAACTGGCCACCAAAGCTAGGAATACTTGTGGAAGAGTAGGTAAGATTATGAGCTGTTCAGAAGAAAGGCAGGCACTCTTAAGGGATTTCTGGGTCAATTAAAGGAGAATTATGTTTTAATCTCATTCAGAAAGCATCCATTATGTGATTGTAAGGTAAGCATGTTTAGAAGTTTTCCCTGTTATCTGCTGAGGCGAGAAACTGCTTATCTGGAAACTCTGTCATAGGTAACATGCTAACATAATCTTATTCATCATGGACATTCTTTATCAAATCATGACCACAAGTGACTTATTTTCCAAACTTGCCATATAAGCAGAAAACACGTTTCAGAAGCTTGGTCTCTTTCTTAGGAAAGCAGGAATGTTCACAACCTTCCAACTGAACTATTCTATTCTATTCTTTCTTGAACAACTTTATGTACTATTGCAAAGTGAGATTCATTGTTCCATTTAAATATATAAAGACTATATGAAGAGCTAATGTGAAAATAGATATAGCTATTGCAATTTACTATACAACACAGAAAGCTGGTCTGTTGCTATCCATTTGAGAGCTTGGAGAAGGTGTGCCCCCTGTATTCGTTCCAATGATAAAAAAAACCCACAGGTAAGTCAATATTCTGAGACAGCAACAAGAACTAAACAAGTTGTTTTCAGTATACAGTACTGATAACTTACAACATGAGTTATGAGATTACGAGCATTTTTTTAAATCTTCCAGATGACTGTTTTGCTGGAAGTGATAAGGCTGCCGCCCTACACTATGCAGGCAAAGCCCTCCCCAAAGTGCAAAAACCCCCAAAAGCTAACGAAATGCCTGTAGTTCAATGGAGACTATTTATGTGCTTTAAAAAGGAAACCTCACTTACATTTGACTGCAGCAATATCATTTGAACAAGTAACTATCCATGGAGCTTCCATCTCAGAAACAGAGTTGCCTACAAGCTGATAAACCTCCCCTGAGCAGCTTCCATTACCGACAATATGTATGCCTCTCTTTTCTTGATAACAACCATTGAACCTCCTTATTCAGGTCTCTCATTTTAACAAGATCTATCTATTTTCAGCATCATGAATTCACTCAGAATTCATTTTTAATGAATGGTGTCAAAGGGACTGTGACAAACACAATAATCTGCAAGGTCTCTCTCTCTGGTCTTTCATATCCTGTAATTTCATGTATTAGATCTTGAAAGAATTAACCTGGCACATCTCAGGCTAGAAGCATTTGTCCTTATCTTTAAAAAGAAGAGACATAAAGAATATTTATGAATATACCACTTGAGCTCACAAAGATTCCTATTTTGCACTGTACTCATATACTCCAGTTACTTTTAAACAACTTAAAGAAGTCCTGTTGAACCTCTGTCCTACAAGCAGTTCCTGCTATATATAGCTGTATCTCCATCAGTAAGTGCCTGTCATCTATAACGAGTTCCAAATACCTAATAAGCACCTGGATCAAATTCAGAGTTGGAAATAATGACATCATAAAAGTAAGAAGAGGAAATACTCAATATCCTACCTCACTAAAGATGAAAGCTGTTAAAGCACAATGCAATGCAAATTATATTAGAGCTCAATGCAACAAAAATCCAAGGAATGCAAAATCTCATAACAAAGCTATTCATTAGATTCACCTCTAACACAACACAGAAATATACAGTATCAAGGAACATCTTATTTTAGCTAGAAAACGATAGAATCACTTCTGCAACAGGATTTAACCACTTGGACGTCACCTAGAACCAAACTCTGGGGCTGAGAAGGCTATGCTTAACAGAGGACCCAGGAAAAGCATTGAGATGACAAAAAACTGTGTTCTCCACAAATCCTTGGCGCACTTGAGATGACTGAAAACTTTTTAGCACAGTCCTGGAGCCCAGAGACACAGTAACTGGTAAGACTCTCCGCATCAGAGCTCATGAATAACCATGGTTTCTGTGTAAAGAGTCTGCCGATACATCACCTCTTCAACCACTTTTTGAAACTCTCAACCCTGACATTAATTGACAAAGCCTTTGCTCCTTCCAAACCTACTTCACTCTTCAGACCAGTCACCAAATACAAGTGCAACGCAGCAAGAATTGTACGTCTTTTAGTAAGGCCACATGCTACTAGTGCCCCAAAAGTTCCTAAATTTAAATGCAAACTACATCTTTCAACCTGACCTGGACTCTAGAAACTCTGGGCATAAATGGGGAGATGAAGAGTAAGGTATATATTTAAACACCATAAGGTGGAAAAGGAATAACAGCATGCTATTTGTATTAGGGTTTGACTCTTTTTATTTTCCTTTTTCAAAGCTTGGGCACAAGTTTCTTCAAATTACCTGTAACAGATTTTTGGACTATCTGTACAACACTAGCTCGCACAGAAATCCTTCTTTGCAATGTTAATGTCCCAGCGAGTTGTAAGAACAGTTAAATAACTGCTGTAGTGATACTCTTGTTGGACAAGATGCAATTATGTAATGTGAAACACGGTCATTTACAAATTACCGTTTTTTACTCAATTTTTTTTTTTTTTTGCAATAGAAATTACTTAAAATTGGATATAGGCTCACAAAGGACTGCTAACAAAGCAGTCTGACTCACAGAGAAAGAAGAAATACAGAGGTAGATCATGAAACTCTAGAAACAATTTTAAGAACTTAGAGAAAAATATTTATTTCACATAGCACAAGGGAAATTGTTTAATCAGTTTTAAAAGTAAAAGTAACCCTACATTCTGTTTGTCACTCAGACGCTATCACTAAAAACCCAGGCATCATACTAATTGAAGATCACTGTTTACTTAATGTTATGTGAAATGACTAAGTTAATGTTCATTTTTAATAAGAACAAAGATACTTGTAAATAGAAAATTGAAAGTACTGCTGTGATTAAGGAGCTATGCCTATTGCGTTTTGGTTTATAGATGTGACTTGAGAAAGGATGAAGCCTCCTGGGGCTGGATTGTCATTTCCAAAGTTTAAGGTTCCTTCACTCTTGAAGTGGATTCACAGATGCAAAACAGGTTCCCAAGACTGGGGTTCACCTGGATGACAAAGTGACACTGGACGTGGCCGTGCCAGTCAATGGGGACAGCACGAGTGAGCAAGAGCACCCACAACGGTGCCTCATTCCATTACCTGGCAATTAGGATGCTAACTTAAACAGATGACATTTAAGGTTTAATGTCTATGTATTTTTGCTTATAAATGATGGTGGATACAGCCACTGCAAACTACCCTAGGAAGGAGGGAGCTGAATGGAAGTGCTTTTTCTCCCAGATGTACATCCTTGCTTACTAGACTGTAGACACATGCTCCTTCTTGCCTCCCACCTCTTCAGTTTCATGACTTTCACGTTCCTGCGTACAAAATATCAGGATGCTTGTTTTGGAGGCGGAAAATGCAGACCAGTGCGAGTAAGAATCAGGCTATTTTAGCCTACCAGGAAGTCATTGGTTTTGCTACCCCGTATAGCTCAATCAATGTGTAGGGTTTTAGGCTCATTACAGGCTTGCCCACAACAAGAACATCAGGTATCTTGGAACCCTGACAAAACTGTTGGCTATTCTGTGCTACTTTGCTATGTACCTACAATACTTACTATGAAACTACCGGCATGTTTACTTTGCATTTCTTGCAGGTTCTCCTCTCATCTTGTCCTTTACCAAACATCATCCATCCATACATTTAAAACAGTGTTATATCACAGGGCGGGGGAAGCTGTAGGCTCTTTTCAAACCATTCCTCTGTCTTCACTATGAAAAGCTGTATCCAGATCTAGTCCAATTCACCAATCACCAATCACACACTTCCCTAAAGAATGCAATTATTCCAAATTCAGACCTGTGTAACTGGTCTGAATTTGGTTTTGGTTGGCAGGAACATCTAAGTAGGTACAGATTGCTTGTAATGGGTAGGAAAAGGAGATGAAACTTTCAAAACATTGTTGAAAAAATAGAGAAGGAATTATAACAACCTTATTTTTGTTCCATTTGAACATAAGCTGTTATGTAAGAGTGCACTGCAGTAGGTTTGGTTTTAAAGAAAGTGAAACGGGCACACACTGGCTGTCTTGCAGCAAATTAAGTTACTTAACATACCTCAAGGAATTCAGAATATTACAGACTGATTTTTTTTTTCTAGTTAGTGCCTCAAATCTGCCTGTAATAAGAGTATTGGAAGTTAGCAGGCAGCAATTTTTAAAGAAGAAAACCATAAAGTGATGTTGTCTGAAGAAATAAAACCACCTGGTATTCTAATAGCTATTTAAAACAACAACATTACTTGGTGTGCCCTTAGCAAAAAGAATGCCTGCAGTGTCAAGTATTAATGATTTTGAATGTTTTTATCAAATTTTCACATACACAAGAAAAAATATTGAGCTGTGACATAAGAGAAATATCAAATCAACCAGAGCCCAAGGAGTCTACAAGTGGATACAGGAAAAAAGGCAAAACTGGAGATTCAGACAAACTTACTACAATACAGAGCTCCTCAGCACTATGTTTTTACAGACAAAATCCTCATGCACCAAACAATTAAATACAACACCCTTACTAAAGCAAAACAGTTTTATATGCCGACATTAAATCAACATTCACACCTGGACACACACGCCTCGCACACTGAGCCGTGCTGCAACGTGGGCAACAAAACCCACCTGCCATTTGTAGGCACGTACAACTGCCAGCCCACCCACATTTCTGCTTCTTCTCCCTCCACAAGGGTACCACTGCCTTCAGCTGCAGCGGGCTTCCCGCAACACTGCTTTACCTATCAACAGAAAATCCAGAAATTAGCTTCCTAACTTAAAATATACCAAGGACTCCAGGACTGTCTCTAATTTAAAAATCCCCAGGCAGCTTTTGCCTCTAATATTAATGGGTTCTCCTTGAACGCTATCTGGTTCAGGCAATTAAATTTTGCTATAATTATTTAGATAAAACTAATGTAAACAGGCTGAGTCATCCTGGCAATAGGCTAACAGCAGGGGTATCTGGAAAACGTGGCTTTACTAAGAACATCTGCTAACACCACAACACTCACTGAGGTGTGTAAAGCCCCAGTGACTTTTTTTTTTTTTTTTTTTAATGCATGTTAGGCTGGAAATAGCCCATGAAACCATCTTTCATTCTGTGTATCACAGCATACTTCAGAGATTGTTCAGAGTGTTTTGAAGTTTACAGATGAATTTGTTCATAAGGCTGATGTCCTGTTTGAAAACTCAAAGAGCCTATTTTTATTGAGTATGGGAGATCATAAGCTTTACTAATATCAGTTTCTTTTGCTTTACAGGAAGGTGCATAGCATTAAACTCTGTTACTATCTTGATAGTTTATACAAACTTCTATTTTCCTCAACAGAGATAGGTCTTACTTGCACAGCATGATGCATTTTGCAACTGCCTTAACTTCTGCATTCTTGGGACAGTAATTTTCATTTCTCCAAAGATTCTGATTAGACAGGGTGCTTTTCTCCCATTATATATTTCTTTTTTTTTCTGAATACAGAGGCCAAAATATTGAAATAATAGATCTATCATTACTACACTGTATCATGACTTCAGTTCCTGGTGGTTTGTTTGGGTTTGGTTTTTTTTTTTTAATCTCCTCATCTGGCTAAAACCTTTATCTAATTTGATTTCTTTGGCAAGGTCAAAATCAGCATAATTTCGCCAAATGTGACTATATGAACATTTTCATGTCTAGGTTTTGGTATAGACTTCTTTACTGATCAATTCTTTTTAGGCTTTCCATTTTCTGCCAGTTGAGCTTGGATCCTTACCAATGTATTTTGGACAGATGCAAACCTAAACCAGCTTTTGGGTTGCTTTTTGGTTGAAATTCCAAACTTCCTCCAACATTCAAGTCCCCAAACTCTTAAGTCCAATGGACTTCACTGACTAACTAATTCTCTTGATTTTTCAAACTGTTCTCTCTTAATATAAAAAAGCCTTAATTGCCAGACTGGTTTGGTTTTCTTTAATCTTCTATTCAACATAAATGAAATCAACATATGATTACAACACCTAATGCTCTTTCTCAGAGAGCTCTTCTGTAATATCATTAGTATTAACAGCACTAAATCTAAATGGAATAAATGTTCCCAGTTAGCATTAGGAGCATTTTGTTTCTAATCTGCATCTAGGAAGTTTAAAGCTTCTCATAATATGTTAGTATTTCTCCCGCTGGTAAAAACTACACAGCTGTCTGTCTGCATCCAGTCTGAGCTGTGATCCCAGTAGACTACTAGCAGAATCTCAGGAGAACAGTCCTCCCCAAAGTGATTTTTAAAAAATCAATCCTGTTTTATTTATGTAGGTTTGTCCTTATTATTAAATGCTTACGTACAAATTTAAGAATTCTATTTTTAATGACGATTTCAAGCAATTTATTTGATCCCAAAGTTAGGCTCCCTGGTGTGTATTCCTCATGACTCCCCAACTTATTTTTTTTAAGCAGAAAACAATATATCCTCTTCCATCCCTGCAGTACAGCAACTGCAATGCAAAAATTGGTCTATTCCATTTTCTCAAGTCACCTCTTCTGTAGACATTAATATGTGCTTGCAAAACAGAAAGAGCATGTAAAGTTAAAGACAGGAATAATTTTTATAAAGCTTCATCAAATTTGTTCTCCTGCAGGATTTTTTTCTTCCTAAACATGCTGTCGTCGTCAGAAACTGCTTCGCTCTGTAAGTTGTCTTCCTATTTTTGCTAGACAATCTTAACAATTCTAAGCAGCTGTGAAAAATTTCTCTTTCCTATTCCAGAGTAACAGAAAAAACTAAGCGATTTAAATTTCTTTGTCTTCTAACCACCCTCCACTCTATTAGGAATAATTAGCAATCTTTCAAAAACCTTCCTTGACCGAGGTCCTTCAGTTAAAAGAATGAGATCTCAGGTTAGCTCCTTTCTTGCTTCAATAAATTTTAAGTCCCTAGAAGATCTTCTCCCAAAAGAAAAAAAACAGTGTTACAATTCCTCTAGAACAAAATTTAAAAAAGCTCTGGCTGAAGAATAAAAGAATCCAAATCAGAGCTCCATGACCTACCACCTACGGGTGTTCAATTCCATGGCAACATGAGACTTCCTAATGATTACTCAGCCTTAGATGACTTTATGCATAATATTAGCATCCAGTCCTCCTGCATGGAGCTATGCTATGAAAAAAGTTTATTCAACAGTGACTGTTCACAGAAGCAACCTGAACTGTCAGGTAACACTTTTGAGTGTTTCAATGGGAAATTTCTGTAGGTAGGTTGCATACTGAAAATAACAACACAGAACCACTACTGCAGCATATATTCTGAGCCATCAGTTTTGTGGTGCAGCCCAACACAGGCATTATACAGAGGTCTTCCACTGGCTGCATTTGCAAGACAGTAAAACCCTTTATACTTGATATATTTGTGTCTGTATACACAGAATCTCACTAAATGTGTGTGAGTATATAAATATGAATACCTATCTCTGATGTACTCAGCTTCTGATTTTACCACTTTGAAATATTATCCAGCTTGTTTTTGATTCTCTCTCAGCTGCTGTACTGTGGTTTGTTTGGTAAGATTTTTTTTAAAAAAAGGCCTTTAATGAATATTAAGAATGAATATATTTTCCTCATATGCCTTCAGAAAGTTCCTGCTTTCTAAAAGCTAATGAACTCTGGATTTTGAATAATTATTCTCTTTTCAAAAGATTTTGCCAGTATAAGAGAATCTGCAGACAGCTCTGGCATTAAAAAAGTGTGCACACACCTACTCAAGACACGACAAAACTCCAGGTATAGGGCCTGTATCTAGTATGAGAAGTAGAAAATTACAACAGTCATTTTAATAAGTCAGTCCAAATTTATTGATGATGAGTAGAGTCTAACCTCAATACAAAATCTCCCTGATACAACCCTAGTACCCAACAAAGAGGCAGGTCTCCAGGGCACATCCCGAAACAACTTAGCAGATGGCACAGTTTGTTCAGGTTCTCAAACTGAATAATGAAGCACTGACGCTACAAGACCTACTCATCTCGAAGCTGTCTCATATAAACTCATAATTACTGGAGAAAATGGGATTATGTTTCGCACCCAAAGGATCTCCTGCAATAGGACTACAGGGTACGTCTTTTCAGAAATAGATCAGTCTAATAGTTTCCAGCACTGGAAAGGATCTGCAAACTGAGAAAAATACAAATATACTTGCCAAGATTACCAACACTGTACACTCCACTTTACCAAGCTAATTAACAAGACGAGGAAAAGTGCAAAGATAAATATATGGGAAAGGTGATTTCTGAACATCTCCGATGTTAACCTCATCTGCACTTGTCACCAAGCTACTTAACAGATTCGGTGGAGGGGGTTATAATATACAGCTACTATCTGCTGCTTCCATCATCACTGAAACTGGAAAAGTAACAGATAAAGTGTCTCCTAAAAAGCACTCAAAGGAAGCTGATATTTTGGAAGCTACCATCTTCTGAGGATACAGACTGAACATACAAGCTCAAAACTCAACCTGTGGTCTAGAATGGAGTATTATACAACCTGTGGACTAGGCTCAAAGGCTGTAAAGTAAAGCAACGTCCATGAATGAAGATATATGAGACAGTCAAATTAAGAACTCAACTGCCAAGATCCACCCTGTTCTGTCTACCAAATTTCCGTGTTACTTCCCCAGAACTGAAAGTTTCTTTATGAAACTGGTCATAAAAATTGGAATTGCGCTCTTTGCATTTGGATATACAATTGAGATGTTCATAGTTTGGGAAACTAGCTTAAAATGTGTTGAAAGAAAAATCTTTTCTCCTGAACCAACCTGATTAATCTAAATGTTCCCCTGGCAAGATTCAGTTCAAGAAATTACAACACAAAAATAAAATGAAATGAAAGAAGAAGAATACCAAGCTATACAAAACCAATAAACACTTTTCTGTCTACTCTATTAACTGCATATTAACACTACCTGTTATGAGTAAAACCTCCTGTACATTAAGATAATAATACTGATGATGTTTAAAAACAATTTTTCTTTTATTTAACACAAGCTGAAGTTTTATATTATAAATTCCTAATAAAATGCAATTTAATTAAAATGCACATATTATTGAGAAATGCTTGATATTTTTTGGACCCAAAGTTTTTAGTATTTTTATATCCAAAATCAGCTTTACCATCAAAAAATATTGAAGGAATATGCACACTCAAAAATCCTTATGCTAATTAAGTGGGAATTTCCACCAGCTCTAATTTATTGGATGGTGTTTCATTCATGCTATTTTTAACAGACATCAGAGAAAGAAAATACTGCAGAAAACATGTTGAAGAACATTTGGTTCAATGAGCAGAGTGAATTAGCATCAACTGCAGCCTTACTGTTTGGCTAGTTTCAATGAGAGACTGTTTTATAAGTTTTAAGTGATCACGATTTTTCCTGGTTATACATACAGGCAACTTTTTCATAGCAACATTGATGAAAAGTGATAACTATGCAAATATACATGTGTGCGTGGTGAGGAGGCGGAGAAAGGGAAAGAAGAGAGAGGCACTTCAGTGTAAATCTGGACTGGAAAGTACATATATAATCTTCTTGAAAGCTCTCATGTCCTTATTCATGTCTATAAATCTGCCAGCCGGATGGAGCAAAGATTTATGATTTAAGTGACCAAACTTTCACTGCTAGAGATGCTTAGGCAGAAAGGTGAGAAGCAATGTTTCAAATAAGTAGACCTGTGAGACAGAGGAGAGAATATTCAAAGCAAATAGCTTGCAGACAACAGATGAAGAAATGGGCTTACGTAATCAAGAACGTATCTATAAAAATGCCAAATATTAAAAGAGAAATCCTGCGCAGAAAAAACCTGAAGCTCTGTGAATGCATTTTTCATGTGAATGGCTCATTCGACTCAAGCGTTACTATGGATTTTATTTAATGAACGCCACGCGATATTATATGAACAGCCACCTGATGGTCAGGCTAACAGCCTGTTCTTAGTTTTTAACTGCAGATCAGCATATCTCCTTTTAAGAGTTTAAGACAACAGCAACAAGCGGGTCGCTCACATGCTGCCCTACGGCTGAGTACTTCCACCCAGCCAGAGCCAAGGCTGCCGCACGCTCCGAGGGAGGGAGGGACGGACTGACTTCCAGCGTGGCTGGGCGCGGGTGGTCTCGGTGAGGGTATATTCCCATCAATTCGGGGGAAGTTGTGGAACTCCCACGGTGCTGGATAAAAGAGAGACGCCGTTAATGTCCCTGCCGTGAGGGAGGGGACGAGGACGAGCGGTGGTGTGCCAAACGTGAGGGAGCTGAGGGTACCGTGCAAGTGTCTGAGGGACGATGAGAGGGTGGAGATGAAACGGGAGGTCTTGGGGTAGGAAAACGAAGGGGGCACTGGATGCAATCCACAGGAAAAACAGCTTCTTTCCTTCTGCCCTTTCCGAGCCATTAGTCTAAATGGTACGCGCAGCCGGAGGACTGGTCCCTCCTGCCTCCGTCAGCTTCTGCCTCATACACAGAATATCTGTCTCCAAGGCCCAGCAGTTGTTGACATTTGAAAATATCACACTGCACTGGAACACTTTATATTTATGCCTCTGTTGAAAGCAAAGTTATATCTCAAAGAACCCACCATTACTTTCCAATTGCCAAAGCACGAGTTTTTGATGAGGGCAGAGTAAGTCAGCCAGCATGCTCTCCGCTCCTAAGTCCAGCCAAAAACTGCTTAACACATCAGTCTCTGTCCTATAAATCAGGGTAGACGAGGACTATAACCGATTTCCCCTTCCTCCCTCCTTTAGGAAGGACAGAGTAATGGAGGTTACAGAAACCTGACAGTTATTAACAGGGATAAACATGATACTCCTGACCTTAACCGCAGTTGCTGAATCAGATGCGTGTGCATGCCTCCACGCGCACATGCACGTGTGCGGACACCACAGGACTCAGATTTTCCTGGCAAGTTGTCTGCTGCTGGCAAGACGAAGCAGTTAACGCTGCTGGCACAGAGATGCTGAGCTGAGGACTAACAGAGGCCAGCAAAGTCAAAGTGAAATTAGGTTTCAAAGATTCCAGTCTTAATTTTCCCCTAGAAGAGAGTCATTCTCGTCATTGTTTCCATAACAGTAATATGTGCTCTTGACAAGCGATCTGCAGTTGCTTTCACATCCAGACATTCTATGTTGGTTACGCTCTGCTTGGAGGCAGACACCGGCTTTGGTCAGCCGAGATTGCGAATTTTTTACACGATGCACCTCAGTACGTGATGAAGCCTGTCATATTTAGGTTTGTGCGACCCTTAAGCTTCCAAAGCAGTCGGCCAACATTAACTAAACATAAAAAAAAATTTTAAAATTCAAGTCTGATACTGCCAGACTCAAAAACTCTCATATATTACAGCGCTAAGAAAGAAATACCCGTATAAGCCAAGGAGATGTTCTCAGTTGGGGCCAATCCCATGAGTTATTTACATTGCCAAATCCTATTTAGATGCTTAAATAATAGCTGATTGCAAATATTTTTGAGCATGGCCCTTAAACCCTAATCTCTGCCAACCCGCAGCTGAGGGCTATAGAAAACCATCCTCTGACTTCTTCTTGTCTTTGAAAACTGAACCATCATCATTTAAAGAAAACCTGGGATTTCTGGGAAAGTTTCCAGAACTGCAAACTAACAATGCCTGAAGCAGCCACTGCCATATTCTGCTCTGAGGAATTTTTCTTCTTACAAGCTGGCTGATGTAATGTGTGCTTCATTAACATAATGGTTTTGTGCTTACATTTCCCACAAAAACTTTCTATGAAAATAGCATTGCCACTGACGCTTGACAAACAAGGAGTATTCGCTTCTCAATTTTATGGTCATTCCCATGCATCTTCGTGTCCCATCTGCAGTTCTCTTGATGGAAGTGCGTGTGGCTATCATATCTATCACTTAGGTCAGATACGGAGATGACTGCTAGGAATTATGAAGGGGGTGGTGCCTATTGATTCTGTATTTCATGCAATAAACTGTGTTTAATATGAAAACCATCTGTACATCAAGGAAGAGAGAAGAAACTGCAACGTATAGTGCCGACTGCTTGTTTTCCTCTTTGATGGATTCCTAATTAACTGACTTTTCTTAACTGATTGCCAAGGGGATATGCAATGCCTCTTCCTGAAAGACATAAAACAGAGAAGGGAGATGATACAAAGAAGGAACACACTCCCTCCCTCAAGGACAGGTTTGAGCCTGAAGTCAAAACAAAGAAAGGCTGAACTAATTGTTCAGCCTAAAGAAGAGAAAATTGATGAGGCTCATGGCAGTCCACAGTTTTTTTCAAAAAAAAGGAATCATCTGTTTCCCATGTTCACAGTAGATAAGAAAAGTAGTAATGGGCTTCCTTTATAGCGCAAGGGAATCTGGGGTAAGATAGCTGAAAAACAGTGAGGAGAGTTCACCACTGGCACAGAACGTTTCAGCAGGTTACAGATTCCTCCTCATCAGAGGTGTTAAAGGAGCATGTTAGACAAGTATGTCAGAAATGAAATGGGGAATGTTAATCCCACACTTAGATAGGGAGATTGATTCACTGACTTCTAGACTGTTTTTTCTAAATTTCTGATTCTGTGGCTTTTAGAAGGTGTTATCCTGTGCTAGGAGCAAGCCATGGGAGGAGGATAAAGACAACTAGAAATAGTGCAGACTGATGAGTCTTTAGACTTCTCCTTTCTGATGGGGTGGAATTAATTTCATCCTAAAAGTTCTTTCAGCAACTTTAGAGAAATGTAGATAAGAACAGCTAAATCAGGCATATAGATCCCTTTACAAAAGCAAACCAGACATATCCAGAGCGTAATTCACATGAAGTGTTCTAAACATCCACCTTCAACTGAGTCAATCAAACATCTACCATCTACCTTGTCAATGGGTCTAAGTTTTATTTACTGGGAAAGAAACCTACTGGCACTGGCTCAGTTGCAGGTACCTACTCTCCCAATACCTAGTGTTCGCTAAAACGAATTCCAGTACAGGTGATTGCTTTTCCAATCCCAGAAACGAAGAGCAGAATATACCCCCCATAATTTAGGAGGAAATAGTTAGTGAGCTACTACACCATCTGGACACTCACAAATCTATGGGACCAGATGGGATCCATCCAAGAGTACTGAGGGAGCTGGCGGAGGTGCTTGCCAAGCCACTCTCCATCATTTATCAGCAATCCTGGTCAACTGGGGAGCTCCCAGAGGACTGGAAGCTTGCCAATGTAACGCCCATTTACAAGAAGGGTCAGAGGGAGGATCCGGGGAACTATGGGCCTGTCAGCCTGACATCGGTACTGGGGAAGATTGTGGAGCGGTTCATCCGGAGTGCGCTCACATGGCATGTGCAGGACAACCAGGGGATCAGGCCCAGCCAGCATGGGTTCATGAAAGGCAGGTCCTGCTGGACCAACCTGATCTCCTTCTATGACCAGGTGACCCGCCTAGTGGATGAGGAAAAGGCTGTGGATGTTATCTACCTCAACTTCAGTAGGGCCTTTGACACTGTCTCTCATGGCATATTCCTTGAAAAGCTGGCAGCTCATGGCTCAGACAAGTGTACTCTTCGCTGGGTGAAAAACTGGCTGGCTGGATGAACCCAGAGAGTTGTGGTGAATGGGGTGAAATCCAGTTGGAGGCAAGTCACAAGTGGTGTTCCCCAGGGCTCGGTGTTGGGGCCAGTTCTGTTTAATATCTTTATCAACAATCCGGACGAGGGGATCGAGTGCACCCTCAGCAAGTTTGCAGACAACACCAAGTTGGGTGGGAGTGTTGCTCTGCTGGAGGGCAGGAAGGCTCTACAGAGGGATCTGGACAGGCTGGATGGATGGGCCGAGGCCAATTCTATGAGGTTCAACAGGGCCAAGTGACGGGTCCTGCACTTGGGTCACAACAACCCCACGCAGCGCTACAGGCTTGGGGAAGAGCGGCTGGAAAGCTGCACGGTGGAAAAGGACCTGGGGGTGCTGGTCGACAGCCGGCTGGATATGAGCCAGCGGTGTGCCCAGGTGGCCAAGAAGGCCAATGGCATCCTGGCCTGTATCAGAAATAGTGTGGCCAGCAGGAGCAGGGCGGTGATCGTCCCCCGGTACTGGGCACTGGTGAGGCCGCACCTCGAGTCCTGTGTTCAGTTTTGGGGCCCTCACTGCAGGAAAGACATGGAGGTGCTGGAGTGTGTCCAGAGAAGGGCAACCAAGCTGGTGAAGGGTCTAGAGCACAAGTCTTATGAGGGGCGGCTGAGGGAACTGGGGTTGTTTAGTCTGGAGAAAAGGAGGCTGAGGGGAGACGTTATCGCTTTCTACAACCACCTGAAAGGAGGGTGTAGTGAGGTGGGGGTCAGTCTCTTTTCCCAAGTAACAAGTGATAGGACGAGAGGAAATGGCCTCAAGTTGTGCCAGGGGAGGTTTAGGTTGGATATTAGGAAAAATTTCTTTACTGAAAGGGTTTTCAGGCATTGGAATAGGCTGCACAGGGAAGTGGTTGAGTCACCATCCCTGGAGGTGTTAAAAAAGCGCGTAGACAAGGCATTTCAGAACATGGTTTAGTGGGCATGGTTGATGGTTGGACTCGATGATCTTGAAGGTCTGTTCCAACCTAAATGATTCTATGATTCTAAACTTTGCCTCTCGCTCGCTTCTAGTATCAGGAGCTCTAAACCCAGACCACAGAGCAAGGGGATTCTTCCTCCCTGACAAGTAATTCCCAAAAGCCCAGAGCCCTGATTGTTTAAGTATTTATTCTCTCTACTCTTCTCACCCATCTTCAAATTTTGCTTTTCTTTACTCCTTAACCTGCAACACCTTAACTGTTATTCTCATCATCTGGCTGAAACTGGGAAACATTTGGGATGTAGTGACAGAGACTAGCACAGTGTTGCTTCAAGCTCCTTTTCAGGGAAGCAGAGACAGGCTTTCCAAGCTTTACAGAGTTGGACAGCACTTACTAATATTTTTAATGTTCTTAGATTAACTAAGAGGAACACACAGACACATAGTGTGATCACACAAACGTCATTTGCCAAGCAAAACAAGCTAGAAGCTCAGTTGTTTTTTAATTCTCAATCCAAATCTTGCTCCTACCTCAGAGAAGTCCGACTAGATCCCTCTCAGTTGGTACATCAGCTCTTAATGGCAAGCAACCTAAAGAAGTTTTCTGATACCAAACTTCCCCCAAAATAGAGAGCAAAGTTGATGTACACTTTGCAAAGGAATTAGAGATATAGTCTGGAGTCTGATTTTCTGCTCTTTCTTCACTCCTGTAGTCAAAACAGTCAACGTTCACTGAATCTTTACCTAGTAGAAGAGCAACCACCACAACAAATTACAAATACAAGTTGTATTTTCAGCCTATAAAAGCCTGTTAAGCTTTTTTTTTTTTCAGCTCAGCATAATACGGCTTTAAGCACCAATGTTCCAGAGAAAGATAGTGCTTACTCAAAGAGATGATGATATGTCAGACAAATAAAGACTAGACAGAGGCAGGCTATGTCTGTACTTTGACACAAGACCTCCAAAAAAGAGCTATGTACTTCAAACTGGGATTTAGAAAAATCTGTTGTCAGCACTTCTCCCTGAGTCAGCGCTGGGAAAACTGCTGCAGGATTCACTGTGAGGAGACGCCGGGCAGCCGCCAGTGTCACCTCTCAGATAAGAGAGACAAGTAAATCCAGACTACGCAGTCAGGTACCTGGCTCTGCTCTCATTAAAGGCAAGGACAGCCCATGCTGGCCACATTGCCACCTGGGAAACTCCCCCACTGCCCAAATATGTCCCCCTTACCTTCCAAATTCCTGTCCTAAAGGTGGCTAAAGTTCCTTTTCCACGGTTAGTGCATTTTACCTGAGAGGCAACTACAGCAATTTCGTTACTGCAAAGAGCAAATCTGGTGCACTGTTTGATTTTTATTTCCATATTATAAGGTGCTCTGGAGGAAGGCGGAACATGTGCTCACCCTTCAGCTCACAACGTAAGGTCTGTGCAAACTGACTTCTTCTGCCCCTACACAAGCTAATGGAGCATTTGTCTGGATCCAGGTAAACCAAGAATCCTTCCAGTTTCACAAGTTAGTCAGGAAAATACAATTGCACCATCTTCCATTTTGAATGGATATTTGCATCAAAACCAGTGACGAAGTGGTGAAGTTAAACAAGCATGCATGTGATGACTATGATTACTACTGTAGCAAATTCTTTTCTGACTGATTTTTCAGTCAGCTGTTCTTTGAGACCTGTGATATTTTGAAAAAAGATGAGAGAAGTTGATACTAATGGATTGCAAACATACCCTCGACTGAGAGAGAGTACAGGGCCAATATCACCTTTGCTGGGTCTTGCTCTACACAAAAATAAATGCTATCTAAGTGGTAGCTCTTTTTTTTTTTTTTTAAACACACAAAGCTCATAGGGTTTTTTTCTTATGACTGTGGTTCCTAAGTCAGGAATATTCTCTGTAAGAACAAAGAAATTTGCAAATCAAACATGTATTTTCCAGAGAGGATTACGTACATTGATTACATTATTGTATTAGTCAGTCTCTGAGAAAAGAGAGAACTCCCTGAATTTTCTCAGATGACTTTGTCTGCATTTGCTGATTATATTTATCTTCCATACAAAATTGTAACTAGCTTCCTTTATCATACTATCTCTGAAGTATTATCTAATTCTCAATCGTACGAATTGTGAGGTTGAAAGATTGTGATAAAGAAGCAGAATAAATTAAAACAGAAAATAAAGACAAAATGCTAAGAAAGACCTTGCAAAAAAGGAGTTCCACCCAACACATGACTATTTCCTATGGTATATGAAATTCAGGCTGAAGTAAAGTTTTATGCTGCATAGGCAGATATGCTTCCCTTGGCAGCTTTATTCTTGCTTTCGGTTACCTCTTATTTTCAGTATTCAGAATTTAAAGAATAAAAATATTTATCCTCTTTTTTAAATCAATTTAGGTGATACAGTTTTGGCTTAATTAGCATGATATGGAAATCTGCCCTCTACTCTGGTTGTAAACATTTTAAAAATACATCTTCTTACCACTTTCATCCAGCAAGAAATCATCCTGGTAACGGAACTTTTCCGGTCCACATGCAATAAAAATGTCATCATCACCAAAGAAATCCTGAAGGCACATCACCTGCAGGCAAAAAGGAAAGGAAGGCATTGTATGAAATACCTCATAATCAGAATTGTAAGAAGAATAAATCCTTCCTTGTCTCCATCTGCACGAAAACTCTTTACTTTTAATGGAATCAACGGGGCTTCATCTCCAGATAAATTTCAAAGCTGTGCTCTGACCATCTGTTACAAGTGAGAAACACTTTTATGGACACTGCAGGAAGAGAGATAAGACAAAAAGCCATAACTGTCACATTTATTACATGATGCATCAATGGGGTATGAGGTAAATGCCTTTTGTTTACGCACAAGGTACGATTCAGTAGTTAGTGGATAATTAATTTGCTTTTGAGCCCACATCTCTATCCTTTGACTGCAAGGAAAAAAGGTTACAGCTTTGTATGCAGAATGAAATGTATTTATTTCAGCAAAATCTCCCTGACAAGGAATGAAACTCCTATGGGTGAACAGAGCCTCCATCACACCCTCTTCTTCTTCACCAGCAGAGTCAACGTGAAGTCTCTTCGAGGCACCAAGCTGAACCATCGGGTGAGCTGGGAATGATTCTTCCAGTACAGAATAAAAGGATAATCCCTTTCTACTCCCAACTATGAATAGTCAGGATTACATTGGTGTAGTTCTATGTCCATACATGAGATTTCCAGGGAGACCTAACTGCAGCCTTTCAATAGTTAAAGGGGCTTAGAAGAAAGATGGGGACAGACTTTTTAGTAAGGCTTGTTGTGATAGGACAAGGGATAATGGTTTTAAACTAAAAGAGGGGAGATTCAGACTGATAGAAGGAAGAAACTTTTTACAATGAGGGTGGTGAAACACTGAACAGGTTGCCCAGAGAGGTGGTCGATGCCCCATCCCTGGAAACGTTCAAGGTCAGGTTGGACAGGGCTCTGAGCAACCTGATCTAGTTGAAGATGTCCCTGCTCGTTGCAGGGGGTTGGACTAGATGACCTTAAAGGTCCCTTCCAACCCAAACCATTCTGTGATTCTATGATTTCCTTACAACAGCTTTTAGTTCACAAGGCAGTACTTAACAGTTTAACACTTCCATTCATATGACTACTTTTACTAATATTCTTAAAAAAAACCCAGTAACTTCCCCGAAACCTGACTTTAGACTTACTGATCCAGATTTAACAAATTTTAAAACCAAATTATATATCTGTCTACCTTTAAAAAAACAAAGACAGTTGGTAAACACTATTTCTGCTTCACATTTAGAAGAAGATTTTAAAAGGCTATGTTTGGGTTTTTTTTTTTTTATGTAATGTCTTTTAATTAAATAGTGCACTAGTGTTTGAACAGGATAATTTCACAAACGGAGTTTCAAGTCTACAGACAGGAAAGTAACACATAAAGAATCTCTAAAAATTGGCAAAACAG
Organism: Haliaeetus leucocephalus; assembly: GCF_000737465.1. Classification (NCBI taxonomy): domain Eukaryota; kingdom Metazoa; phylum Chordata; class Aves; order Accipitriformes; family Accipitridae; genus Haliaeetus; species Haliaeetus leucocephalus. The sequence goes on from NW_010972787.1 coordinate 8,497,821, forward strand.
TTGAGAACAGTCCCACTGAACCAGACCACCCACCTCATAAAAAGCGGCGGGCAGGGGGGGGAGTCAGCATTTAAAGCTTACAAAAACACAAGTGAAAGAATTAGCTAATGAGATTTTGCCAGACTTTGGCATAAAAACAGGCACCACCACCCCCAACCTGCAGTGACTGGTGTCTAGGGTTATAAAATTCATATCATGCTTCCCGGAAATGTGCCTGAAGGCTTTGGCATCTACAACAGCTACGAGCCTCTATGCTAGAAAAATCTTAAGGAAGAAAAATAGTGGTACATGTCATGACTTGCTTGCAGACTAAGATTTGTCATTAAAACTGTTTTAAAGGTAGAGCTGTAGCAAATGAAAAAATAGGAAATTGAGAGAAGAACAACTAAATTAAATAAATACCCCAAAAGAGACAAAGGTACTCCCCAAATCATCCTTTCCTTAAGCAATGCACATAATTTAAAATTCAGGTAGACCCTGAACACCATTTCTATCACCACTGTCATCTTAACACCACACAGTACCTGAACACCAATATTGAAAATGTAAATATTTGATGGAGCTTTTTACCATGTTCCTACTCAGTTTATGTTCTATTAGTGTATCAGCCTCAGCAACCTTTATATAAACTCATTTACTTCCCATCTCTTTTTTTTGTCCACAAGACATATCCTGCCTATCTTCCCACCCCATACTCCCACCAAGCTTCAAACATCTCTTCCCTTCAGTCAAGTTCCTCTGAAATTGCCACCTCTCCCACAGCATGTACAAAACTACTAATTTGCAGAATGACATTAAAAATCCTGTGATTTCCTGTTTGCATCCCAAGTTTCACACATTGCTGCGGAGTGATAACCTTTACATTTGTGTTTATACTATGCAGAGTATTAGAAATGAACAAATAATAAGCAACCCTAGGCACAAAGTTGAGCTATTCTGACAATAAGCATGAATGAAAATTAAATTAATATTTGAAAAATGAAAAAATTGCATGGATTTAATAAAACTCAAAAATGCTTGGCTCTGCCCAATTAAGAGAGTTTCATTCAAGCCTAAACAAGACACTAAAATGGAAGTAGCACCACCTCACCAGGCTTAACTATGCCAATAATTAAAGAATCACAGGTTCAATCAGTGCAATTTGTATGCAAATAAGGAAGAAAATAGGATTAGTACAAAAGAAAAATAATTTATACTTAGATATCCTTGGTTTTTATTAAACTTTACACTTCAAATTTAAAGTGTTCTTATGCGTGCCTCTTTTCTCAGTGCTCTCAGTTTCCTACTCTGTATGTAAAACTACATACATACCCTTCTTACAGTTCTTCTCGCCTCCTGAGATTTTATTAATTTGGGAATTATAATTCTAGCTCCTAGAAAGCTCACAGCAAGAGCATAAGTTCCCTCCAAACCCATCCCCCTCTGCAGTCACTTCCCTTCAGGCTTCCAGTATCTTTTTATGTTATTTATTGGAAGCCTTGAGATGTCCTTCACTGCCTGCATTTTCCATCCTTTCTGCCCCAGCATCCCCAGCCCGCTCCGCTCCCAGCTCATGCTCCTCGGAGCTCACACCGAAGGGCCGCTCCAGGAGGCATCTCACAAACATACAGCAGCCCCTTCCAGGCTTTTTCTGAGAGAAATCTGCAAGCACTTTCTATTCACACTCAGTCATCAGCTAAGCAACAGGACCTGCTTTTTATTATCCATTTTCACTTCTGGAGAACACAGCTCCTCACAAGTTATGGTTTAGAAGATCAAGGATTTGTACCACCCGTACTGGACTGTGCCAGTGCTTAAGAGGCCAGCGTGCTCTGTTACACGTGATCAGCTTTAAAATTATTCCGTTTTTAAAACAGTTAATTACAGAAGCCTCCCTGATCATTTTTGTTGTTTTCAAGTCACAGAATCCACCTTCTTTTTCACACGTACGTTTTTACCTTCCATATTCCACCAGGACGTTTCTTACCGTGGGGAAAACAAAGTCTGCAGCAGCATTCAAACATATACCTTACGTAGGAAGAAACTGAAAAAAACAGAAGTTTTCTACCGCACACCTGGTACTAAATACACTGCGACACTTGTAAACAAAAAACTTTCTGGCAAAGAGCTGATATTTATAGGTAATGGTGTCTCTCTTACGCTCTGCAGGGGAATGAATAACCAACAGTGACATTACCAGGGGGCAGGGAGTCTCAGGCATTATAGTTCTTTGCATCGGTGGCGAGCAAGGCGACAAGCAGGACCAAAGAAAATAGATCGCTAGCACAGGCTTTGGGCCATACGCAACTCACATAAAAAAGACCAGCTGAACCGTACATACCTGATGCAAAACAGAGGAAAGGCAGAAGAATTTATCATGCCTAAACTCACGTGAGCAAGTTGTCCAGGCTGAAGCCTGGATGCCCCACAAATCCTTGTCCTAGCAAACAACTTAACAATCCCGCACGCCCTTCCAGTATGAAACACAGGGGTCTGCCCAGGCAGAACCCCAAATTATTTCGTACCCCAGCAGTTGGTGCTTTGGCTGGAAGCGCAGAAGGGACGCGGGTACCCATGCGGGCCAGGAGCACAAAGCCGATGGGCTGAACTGCCCCAGGAGGAGAAGAGGGAGCAGAGCAGCAAACCCGGCTTCCAGCCCAGCCTCAGCACTGGCTTTGCACCAGAGCACGGACACTACAGGCACCTTAAAAGTCACCTTCGCTTTTCTTTCCTTTTTTTCAAACAGGCAAGTGCCTGGAACCAATGAGAAATCTCCTAACTGTTTTCCCTTGACTGTCCTGAAACGTGTAAGCTCTTAATATTCACCTCTTTGAAGTAGGTAACATTTTTATGGAGACCCTCTTTCTTGTATCTACAAAAGATGCGAGAAATTATGCTTTACGGTTTGGAGCACAGATGACCCAAGAGTAAGAATCGCAGCTTGTAGAGCCATTACCTGGTTTTATTCTCACACTGCAAGTGAGAAAGAGCAGTCGGCAGTGGTGTGGGTGTGGAGGAGGTGCAGAGGGAGGGAAAAGAGAGGGAAAAGCAGGGGGAGGAAGGAGGGAGGGATGGGAAGAGGGATTGAATCAATCCTTTCTCTAAAACCACGAAATGAAAGTTACAGATGAAATCAACTTTATAACTGCTGTATTCTAGCCATAGCGGGATCGGGGACCTTTCCAAATTCACGTTTTAAAACAAACACATGGCCAAAAAACCCCAGAACAAAATTCTTTGCGTGTGTCAGTCACACCAAATACCTTCCTATTGTTTTAAAGTTGACCATGTATCAAGTTAATACGAACTCTGAAATTTTTAAATAAAAAATAATCAGGAACTCAAATTTTCACCTGCATTCAGGAATAGCTCACAGCACCAGCACAGTACACCACCACCACCAGGACTACCAACGCTCACGTTTTTGTTACAAATTTCATAATGCCGGGTTCTTGGATGGAAAAGGAGGAGGGGGATGTTCTGTGTGCTTGTCTTCTTTTAATAACAACAACTTAATTAGACTCAAAGCTGAAAGCTATTTTGGATGAGCAATGAGAAAACCTCAAGCTGGGGTGCCTTCAGGCACCATAGCTGTTGGAGAGCTGGAAAGAAAAGTGAGGACAAATAAATGAGGTAGTGAAACAAAAAAGGTGCAGAAGGATATACGGAGAACTCAAACGATAAGTGGGTATAGGGGCTTTCTGAAAAGAAAAAGAGACATGAAGGATGGCGGAAGGGAGACATGAAGCGTAAAGGCAGGAGGAGATGCGGGCTGCAAGGCAGGAGCACATGCTGAGGGTGACAGCGGCGTAATGGGGGCTGGGGGGGGAGAGCAGCCCCAGGGAGGGGGCAGAGGCAGGGAGACAGTGGCCAGCGGCAAGTGCCGTCCAGACTTCATCCCATAGCCAGTCAGCTGGGAAGTTTTAAAGCTGTTTTAAAGTAGCCTTTTTGAACCTGAAACAATCTCATGTTGAGTTTGATTGTCTTTTCCCTGACGGTGAAAAAGACATTAAAAAAAACAAAACTTTATCCTTGGAAGAACCCCAGTGTTTAAATGACTCATGATTGTAGGACTCTGACTCATTAATTTTATGTCAAGTTTCATGAGTTTTATTATGGAACTGTTTTTCATTTTCTTGCTACTTTTGGTTCACTCAGCCTTAATGTTTAATTCCTAGGCAGGTCTCCTTAGCTCTTCATATGCCAGAGGAGCTCACTATACCTTTGTTCTACTATTCTTCTTTTTTTTTTTCCTCTGACTGATTTTTCCAAGAAAACAAAGCCCCTCCTTGTTTTAAGATATAAATTGATCTTTATTGATGTTTTCCCTCTATTTTCCTCCTTAACCAAACTGTATTTTCCACTAACCAGCAGCCCTGCAGTATTTATTTTACCCATTTCACCTCTCTTTTTCTATTGTTTCATGGAGGAACATCTCGGATTAGATCCTGAACTGATTTCACTGCCATCTACCACTGGCAGTCAGTAAGAAGTCTCATGAGAGCTATGGATTTTCCTGAGAGCTTATAAATCAGAGAAACATAGAACAATTTGGGTTGGAAGGGACCTTCAAAGGTCTCCTAGTCCAACCCCCCTGCAATGAGCAGGGACATCTTCAACTAGATCAGGTTGGTCAGAGTCCCATCCAACCTGACCTTCCAGGGATGGGGCATCTACCACCTCTCTGGGCAACCTGTGCCAGGGTTTCACCACTCTCAATGTAAATAATTTCTTCCTTCTATCTAGTCTAAATCTCCCCTCTTTGGGTTTAAAACCATTACAACTTGTCCTATCGCAACAGACCCTACTACAATGCTTGTCCCCATCCTTCTTATAAGCCCTCTTTAACTATTGAAAGGCCACCGTAAGGTGTCCCCAGAACCCAGGGTACGGTTGCCAGCGCGTGTCCAGCTTTTCATCCACTAGTGTCCCCAAGTCCTACACAAGTTGTTTGTATAAGTATTAACATAGTCTTGTTTAACTTCATAATCTTAGCAGAATTACAGGAACGGAAGAGACCTTCTATGTTACTACATTTATCTCCCAGCCAGTGTAGGGTGCTTCCCGTACTAGCTTTCCCAATGTTTTGCTCAGTTTTGTAATACATTCCTTACTGTGTAGAGCTTCCCTTAGCAGAAAGACCAGTAAAACAACCAACTGTTACTCATTCGGAAGGATTTCATGGCTTCTGGAAAATCAGAAATTAATCATTTCATAGTGGTGTAATTGCTCTTTAGATCATTGCTATGAAACAAGAAATCCAAACATATCAATAAGGTTTTCAGGAAGGGGAAAGAAAAATACTCATTGTTTCTAAACAAATTTGATATCAAGCCTTCTTTTAATTTTTTTTTTTTTTTTTTTTTTTTTGAGGAACCTCAGCTGGCCCCATTCTGTGTGGACTATGGGATAATAGCAAGAAATATCCTTTCTGAGGGAAAGGAATTAGACCTCAACAGGAATTCACAGAGCATCACATTTGAATATTTCCTTCAAGTTTAAAGCAAGTCTATTTCCCTTCCTGTTGGCTCTGGCTCTGAGGCTTTTATTCATGCCCTTTCACATTTATCTGTCATTACACACATGCCACTCCTTGAGATCCGGTCATCTACAGAAAATGTAATTTATCATGAGCATATATGTATTTCCTCTCTCAGTTTCTGATCCAAGTTCTCTGCTCAGGTTGTGGCTTAGCCGAAGGCACTGGGAGGTGTCTGCTACACATTTCTGAAGTTGAACGGCACCGAATTCATTCTTTCCTGTTGGAGTGAAATCTCCATGGTGACAACTGCATCATCAAGCTATGAGAGCTTTTCAGTGAAGAGCAGCATTTTATCATGAGATTTTCATTACAAGAGTGCCCTCTGTAAATGAAGAGGAGACGTTACCATAGGGCTTTCTGTAAATGAGGAGATGTTACCGTAGGGGTTCACACCGGCTGAAGCTAGTCTTTACCAACTGCCTTGTCAGGCCACGTTGCAGACTAATGCCTCTGAAACAGTCTGTGTGTCTCCCCAAATTAGATGAACACAGGACACCATCACAGTTAGAAACACACGAATTTTTGTACTCGACCTCAGCAGGAATAGCTTGCTCTCCTGCTGCCTCACAGGAGCGGATGGACAGCGAGCCAGCACCCTCGGGCCGAGGGGAGTCGTGCTTTGCCCCACGCACCCATTCTGCCTCAGCTGCCTGGTGATCAGCACTGGATCGGGACTGACCATTCTTCATTTTGCTCCCTCTGTCACCAATACAGAGGTTGTTCTATTTTTTTAACTGTTGAAGATGTAGTATCAGTCTACTTCTACAATTTGTGTATTCCCCAACATCCATTCTGTGCTATACACAGCTCGGCCTCTATGATCTTTACCCAGCTAAGACTTGGCAAATAAATCACTAGGAATGAAGCATCTGTTTTCCTCAGTTAAAACACGTATTTCTGTCTTGGTCAGTAAGGGCTTTTCATAAGGACAAGAAAACCCTTCCACACTATGCTTTATACACTAATCTTAATATTCTCTGTTTTGTTTTCCTGTGTTGCACTAAATGATGACATGCTTAAAAGAAAATCAATCTTGATTAAGATCCCAGGTTTTGCAATTCTGCCATCACCTTCTTCTCAAGGAACATGTTTAATTTGTGACAAATCTTTTTTAAAACTTTCAAATCAATCCTCTAAAGTTCAGATAAAGATAATAGAAACTTGGCAGTTCTAATACACTGAAACTACTATACCTTGGCCTGAAACATTAGGTGAGACCTGAACAACTTATTTGTTAGATTAAAACTAATGTAGTAAACAAGCTGCTTTGTTACAGAATGTGAGGAGAGCAGGGGATATTTCCCAACCGGGAACCCATGGGCTTCTGCATGAATGCAATGCTGAGAAGCACTAACATTCAGTTTCATGAAAGGTTTCTCTGTGGGAACCACTAGCACAGCCAGTTCAAACTCCTCCTGTTAAAAACTGCTTCACGGCAGACAGGATAAGAGCAGTGAGAACATGGCTCTTATCCGCACCCAAAAATGACTCCTCAATGAATGTTACCTTACTTTGGCAGCTGCACCAATGCACAGTTGTGCTGACTAGCTAGTGTGGAGCAAGATAACAAACATTCACATGGGACAGAGGAAAAATGTAGAGACAGCAGCATCAAGCCTAGAGTGGGCACCTCCTCCCTTCACCTACTTTTGCATCTCCTGCATCAAATGCAAACTTGCTGCCCTCCAGTTTTCTTACCAGCTTCCTCCTCCTTTTGTCCCCTCACTCCACTATTCAAACCCTACAGCATACTAAAATTTCTCTTCCCTCTGCACCTCTTACTTCCAAAAGTCTCCAGTGCTGACGCCTGTTCTTGCAGCCAACTCTAACTTAAAACACTACTGTTGCCCTCTCACTTCAGCTCCCTCTTCTAAACCTGGGTCTTTACATCACACACCACAACAATATATCTCTCATTTCCTCCTCTACCAGATTCCATTTTCTTCCCTATATACGAATATTCTGAGCAAGCTCTTTCCATTCACTCTACACCCTGGCTGCAAAGTTCTGGCAACACAACGTAATTCTCCTCCCACATCCTCCTCTTCAGCACCCTCTGAAGAGAACCACGGGCATTAAGTTGTGGCTCTTTACAATCTCCCCATCAATCCACTAAGGACAGTACTTGCAAATTCAGCAGCAGCCCTTTTCTGAAATGCTTTTTCCTCATTCTCAATTTAATTCCAATTTATCAGAGTCACATAATTTCTGTGGAAATCTCCCTTCTAGTTTTCATGGTACCATATTTAGTTATCCTCCTGCTTGCAAAGACTGCAATCAATGCATTTCTTTGCAGTTTCAAACCACTTTTTTATTTCTGCAGTAGCCAGTCTTTGGCTCCTTTGTCTTATTCTGTATTACATCCTCGATTACAGTCATTAGGAAATGCTACACCCTCTGTATTTCCAACTTCAGAGCCTACAATATAAGCTGTAAAACTCTAGCGGCTTCCCAAGTCCACAATCTCAGTGTGTTCCTCTTTTTCTTTCCATCCTAAATTTAGGATACTACATTGCCCATTAACTCCCTACACAAAAGAGATCTCAAATACTTTGCTACTATTACTGAAACCTTAATTCAATATACCTCTTTTACTTTAACTACCTGGCTCCTGCCTTGTAGTGTTCCAGTCCATCAAAAGCAACGAAGAGCAGGCATTTCAAAGGAGTATTTCAGATCTTGCAGTTATCAGATGTGAGGTGAACAAACACCTTTACTAGCTTCAACCAACCCTCTAACGGTCAAAGACCAACGAAGCATGAGCTTTTGCCCTTGCAAAACTGGAGTGCATTGCAGGTTCACGCTATCTACAGAAAAACAGAACTCTCAGTGGAGTTTCTTCAGAGCCTCTTTTATGTCTGCTATATCTGTTTTGAGAGCAACTATCATACACAACTTAGATCAGGGAAGCCTGGATCTGTACAGCTTACATAGCAAGCAATAGTTTTTCATTGTGTTTTATGCATTTTATCGTTACATTTGATGTTTATTTGGTTGCCAATATGGATTCAGCAAAGGTCTTGAGTTATCTGCAAACTGACTCATCTTCCTTTTTGGGCACTTCACTTCCCCAAGTTACTGACAGATGACATTATTTAGTCAGAATCCAAGGTTTGTGTGCTGCAGAGATTTTGCTATCTAAATAGATTACACAAGATGAACTGATGGAGAGCACCGGAGTAAGAACATCACACTGGTACTTCTTTATATGGATACTCATGCTCCAGGCCCCATAACTTGCTCAAGTCCAAAGCAACATCCCAGGACTAAAAATAGTTTAAAAATTCTGAATAGTAAGTTTTCAGCTCTGCTTGGTTTGGGGCTTCAATATTTTTATTGTTTGGCATTTCCTACGAAATAAGAATTTGCATTTCCAGCCAGGTACATCCTATGTTTTGACTGGAAGTACCTTGTGGCATTGACTACTCCTTAAATTACTGTAAAGTGTCTAGCAAATCACAAACAGTAACAAACAAGCAATGACTTGCGAACAACAGGTCACATAGTGCTTGATCCAAACCCCCCATGCAGACAACAAAAAGACAGACGTTTGCTCCAAGCTCTGAATCGGAGCTGTATCCTATTGGTTTTGGTCCAAGAGGTGTCCCATAGCATTTTCTTGGCAGACAAGAGGCTGCTAGAGCATAAAGCAAGGCAAATGCAGCTGTATGTCCTCTACTGTCTGCGCCAGGGTGACACAGAAAGCAGGATCAGGCATTATTATTCCTCTTGTATTCATACTGAGAAAGGAGAGAGGGATGGTCTCTTCCCCCAGTAGCTCTGCTCAGTAACACCTATTGGAAGCAGCAGCTGGTCAGGTATCTCTACGTTGCAGTACAAGTCAGAACTACTCCCACACCGAGGGAAAGCCAACAACTCAGGTGTTATCTCAAAAATAATTGTATTATCATTCTATTTAAATTAATATTTGAAATAAATTTAAATCTTTTCTGATTTTTATTAATAATACAATAGATAAAGCTGAATTTCTGGATAGATTATTCAGGCAAGTAAGCAGAAAGGCATACTTATGAGCAATTCAAGGACTGCAGCAATTTCTAAGCAATGTTTCTGGCAAAGAAACAGGAAAGTGAACCTTCAGGTTCAGAAATCCAGCTGGATTAAGAGGCGGGATGTCCATCTGTCACAAGTGCATCCCCGAGTATTCTTTTTCCCTGGCAAATACACAATGCATATTCCTATACCACAACTAAAAGTGAGATAACTTTGCAGCCCCACAGCCCAGACAATCTTGCTCATAAACGTCAAACACATACACCAGCTAAACACTTCTCCTAAATAATGAATCGCTTGGCCACATCAACTACAGTCATCTTTTGCATCGAAGGAAACTGAATCCTGCTAGTCACCATAAAATACCCTCCTGTTAATCCCATGGCAATTGCACAACAGATCAGCATGCTTGTGATGGACAACTCAAACAGCAAAACAAAGCTTGTAAAGGGAAGAGAGGAAAAAACTCCTCACACATTTAAAATAAGTTAGTGTTAAACAGAGAATGGTTTTTCAGAACAATCAAACATCGAGAGAACGCCTGGTTTAACAGCAGAAAATGTAATTAATGGGCCAATGGAAAAACAGTTGAAACTTTGATGGCAGAGTTCAACTACATCTGGATTAATTTTTTTCTGTGCCATATTCATGTATTTTCCTTTTTCAGCTGCAATACAACACTACCGTTTAGTGGTCAGACACACAAAGTGCGGACTCCAGCAGCCCTCCTGTATTTTTTGTCCAAACAGGTGACAACTATTTTAACAGTAAAAAGTGTGCTCACATAACCCTAAGAACCAGGAAATGAATATTACTCTAATTTCTGATTGCTAAATAAAATAAAATTTCTTTGAATTTAGGTGCTTTAAAGCCTTGTCAGAGGTACTAAAATAGTTTCAAAGACTAGGGAAGTAAAACAGAAACATTTGCAAGTTATTACCGTGAAAAACATGATACTATCTCACACAGCTCTGGGGCCGTCTGTTGTAATGTATTTCACAATGTAAATGTACAAGGGAAACAATTTACGCAGCTACAGAAGCTGTCTTTTGCTGAAAAAGATAAATGCAGTACCATGCCCCTGTGAGTTATTTATTTCATGATTATTACTGAATTCTACCGTTAAATACTCAGGAACAGAAAAATTAAGCACAGAATACGTTGCCCATGATCTGCTGAGTGAGGAATCCTAAGGAAGCTTGTTCATCCACTTATCTGTGTCAAGATGGTGTTTACTTTTACTTATTTGCCATTCAAATCATTGTACTCCTGCAACTGGGCTTGAACAAAAGCTGCTGGTTTCAGAGCAGTCTCTTAAAGTATCTTAAGCACTTGTCAGTGTGTTCTTCAAAAAGCAGCAACACTTGAGAGCTCTTTGGCTGAAGAAGGCCTTTGTACGACAAAACCTCTTATGAACAAAAAACTTACAATTTGAAGGCCATGTAATAGAAAACCCAAGTGGCTTTTTGATCATTAATCATGTTACAAGAGAAAATGCTACTTTTTTTCATTGGTTGGGATAATATTACTTTTTAGAATACCATGCCAGATATATCAAAAAATGAAAATCCACAGCTTTGTTATGTTTGCAACCAACAGCAGAGCACTGGACTAGATTCTCGTGTCTGTGTGTAAAGTTTCTAAAATAAGCAAGAACAAGCAATCATAAATTTTCATTGTTCATATTTCATGACAAATTTTAGCTGATGATTTAATCCTATCCTTCTAGTTGTTTAGAGCAGGTAAACGAGGCGGCAGAGACTGGCTACGTGAAATGAATTCATTCAGAAGAAAAATGCAGTCAGGTGCCAATTTCTGGGAATTATAATTACAGCTTTGGAGTTAAGAAGGAAATGTCTTTTTAAAGTACAGATAAAAATATTTCTCAGGGTAAGCTTCTAGTGCTAGATGAAATTAAACATGTCATGCTCACTGTGTTTAATAAATGCATTATATTGGACCATTTCCTCACAAGGCAATTAGTGGGTCTGAAGTAGTTTTAATGTATTTCCTCCCAAATCTTGCAAACTTGGATTTCATAAGTCCCAAAAATAAGGTGCACATGATAAATTTTTCTCAAAATCTGCTTTTTCCAAATACTTGCAGATCAGTAAAGCCTTCTGGTTGCAATTTATTCTTGAATTCAATAAAATTTTTCAACCAAAGGCACTCTCATCATTTTACCTGAAAGTGTGCAAGGCTGTTATTTCTATTTTCAATTAAAAGATCTATCAAACACATGCTATATGGCAAGTATGAGTCCTTGAATTAACTCTTAGAGCAGAAGCACTCGATTCATTTTTCACCACAGCCTACTACACATTTTTCTAGAGGTCTGCTTATTTTTGCCAAGTTCTGCTCAGCAGGAAGCTATAAAGCTGGGTCCTGCTCCGCTTGGCTGGCCAGATGCTGCTCTCTACCTTCCCAGCTGGGAATTGTGGCAGCAAGCTGCAATCACTTTTTGAGACACTGGGAGATCACACAGGAGACTGCAGGAGACATGATTATCTGGGAACTGGTCTGAATAAAATTTACTAGTTGTCTGGATCCAAATCCAGATGGAAATCTTTGATTTATAATTTTGCTTTAGATACTGCAAATCCCTCTATAACAGAAATTGTATTATATACATCACTGATTGATACGCGAAAAGGTTAAAGATATAGTCTATGCACCATTATGAATATTGGGAATGGGAATATTTCTGGCTTTTTCTTGTGAGAGAGAGTGTGCACTGCAGAAGCAGGTAGAAACATGGAATTTGTAAGAGTTATTAATATCTGAACTGGACCTATGACACCTTGCGCCTGCAGCAGAACCAGATTTCACCCAGTGATTCAAGTAGCAGATGGACTGTGCAATAACATATAGCTACCTAAACACATTTAGAGATGGGAGACTTATTTGTCCTTCTTTGAAAGCATTTCACTTCCAAAATCCCAGTGCTACAATGCAGGCATCACCTTATTGTCCATGACACAATGTTCTCATGTTAGCTTACTGCATAATGGTGGACTCTGGTGATAAAGCTGTAAACTGCATTTCTTTCAGGCATAATCATTAATAAAAAGCATGCGGGACAGCACTCCATCGTACACTGACTGGAACGTAACTGAGATGTATGATGCCGTTTGGTTAGATACACATGCTAAGTTAAGGCTCAGCATGCAACACTGAAAAAGAGCGACATGGTTGACTTCTAAAAAAAAAGGAGGAAAAGGGAAAACAGATGTCAAGGTTTCAACAAGTCATTGCACACTGCAGCTGGAACCAGTACAAAACCAACACAAGTATGCTGATAATGTAGCATTTCATGTAACAATAAGGGCAATAAAATAGCAGAAAATGCAAAATGTTGAACGGCTAAACACCTTCTTCAAATTCCAGAGGGTCAGTTGGGCTGAACAATAATAGTAATCCTTTCAATAACCAGATCAAATGATTCAACTATTACAGCTCTTTATGCTCATGAAAAGTGAAAATCGAGAGATTCCACTTCTTCTAAGTGCAAAATATGGACAACAAATCTAAAGTCCATTCCAACCAGACATTCAGATGCACACTATCTCATCACCATCACTCTTGAAACTATTTGGCAATAGTTTCCATTATTACAGCAGATGTTAACAAGATGGATAGAAGCATGTTAAATAAACATTAATATTAATATATAAGTATTTATCTAGCAAAGCCACTGTTCAAATTCTATGGTTCCCCACAAGCATCTCTTCGGAAATTATTCAGAGAATTTGTCTTGCTAGTAACTGCTATAAATTCAAGGTATTTCCATTAACAAAGACTGCATCCTTCAGAAAAATTACTAAGCAACGTAAACAGGGTCTACATGTGTAATCCGTAACTGGACTGGTGGAGTGAGTCTCGTAACTGGAAAGCTGTTCTCACTGGGCTTTGCCTCCTTAGGACAGAGCAGCAAAGGTAGGAAATGTGCAGAGAGAATCTAACTTACAAAAATTTACAACGTGAAAGAGTTCAAAAGCTTCAGGATGAAGAAAGAGCAGACACAAGCAATAATCACAAAAATCTGGAATTTTAAGCCGAGCTCTGTGGAAGAGACACCTCGGTCAGAACAGTGTCTCCACTACGCAGGCAGGCTGGTTACAACTGTTAAGATTTCTGAAGCAAGCTGAACATGAAGACTGCTTTCTCATGTAAATGCTTCTTACTGGAACGCAGACTATCGCATGTGAGTCTTTCAGTACAGCAAGTTCTGCGACATTACTAAATCTAGCAAGTAAAAAACAAGCAGAGTTTACTAATCCATGAATATGACGTGAACCATTCAGATTAGAGCTGACATCAAAGCAAGCAAGCAAAAAACTCAGATTGACACTTGGGAAAAGGCTTTTACAAGCAGTGATAGATTCACAACTGACTACTCAAAGATTTGAGAATTAAAACGAAACCCGCTAAGAGGTAGCTAAACAAAAAGGTGCAGTCAGTTAAAGTTGCAAATAAATCCAGGCCAGCAAAACACAGAGCAAAAATTAACGTAGCAATGGGAGGTGAAGAGGATCTTTCTCAAGCACATCAGAAAGTTCTAGCATGATGATGCAGAAAACAATTCCTTCAAAATCCCTTCTATTTTGCTAGAAAAGCTTTTTTTAATTTTTAAACTATAATCTTAATCTCAGCTGTGAGCTGTGAAAGGAGGTACTTTTAGTAAGAACAGATATCCAGAGTTATTAATTTTAAGATTAAAATTATTAGAATATACTGGTGCCAATACCAGTATCATTAAAATAAACTTGTTGCCTAAGAAAATGTAAAGGAAAATTTTTGGCTGCCATACAACCCTCTCACATTCATCACTGACCCGACAGCTGCATATTTATAGATTCCACAAGCGAAGAGTGTTGCATTCATGCTTAATTACTAGAAAGTTCATCCTCATCTGTGCACCTTTAGGGTGACTTATTTTAAGTTGTAGCATAGCTTAGAGGAAACATATGGCGATGTAATAAGTGCCAAAGGAATTTGGAAGTGTTTTGATTCTTTTTGACACAACAAGATATATCAAACTGACACCCTGATGCAGAGGCACATTTCTGCTGGCAGTGCAGCATTGCTTACATGCAACAGTCATACCAAAAATATTTGCCAGATGCGCTTGGAAATTATAGCAATTTAACGCACATCTGAAGAAGAACTGACTCAAAAACCAAATGAAATAAAAAAGATGAAGTAATCTGTGCTCAGGCACTGCAGCCCCAAAACTTGTAGAACTGGAGGCCCAGAAGTCCAGGAAACCATTCGGCACTTTGGCTGTCCCTTACACAACTTCCCAATCTTTTGACTTGTATCACCTGTGTTCTGATTCTACTGCCTATAATGAACCCAAACTTCATAGCCTTCAGCTAAAAATCCTTTACTTCTGAGATCCAACATCTTTTAGGGAATGATGCGATAAAAAAACACGAAAGAAGTCAGGCTATGAAACGTAGGAGAATTTAGCGCGTTTGCAATTCAGGAGGCTGCTAGGCGCAGGTAAGTTTGAGAGAGAAAGATACAGGAACAGAAAACGGCACCGTGTTGGGAAGGGAAATGTGCACCAAAAGCCATTTCGCCTGTGATAACGCCCTGTCGTGTTTCTGAATTTCCTTTTCACTCACTGATGCTTTTCTGCAGAACAAAGGGCCAGATCCCCGGGAGGACAGCTGATCTCCGCACTGCACCCAGATACAGGGTTTGCATCCAGAACAATTCAGGAAACCGAGTTAAATCCACATACATTTCTCTACGCATCCCACATGTATCAATATCAACAGATCTAAAGATCCTGGGATACAATTTGTAACTGCCAACATAATGAACCAGAAAATGTTTGACCTATAAGAAAAAAAAACAGATGAAGGTTTGTCCAAGCTGGTTATCTCTCCGAAGTTTAGGTATGTCTGTGAAATGTCATAGCCTGAATCTCTCTGCTGTGCTTGCATATGGTTTTGTTGTCGGTGGGTTTGGGGATTTTTTTTGTTAACCGAGAAACTGAAATAACTGGGTTGCCACCTCAGAAGCAAAGAGAGAGAAAAAGGAAGTATCAACCACCTGAGAGCAAAGATGGAGCTGTGGATACACTAACTGTCGAAGCTGGGTCATTTGTGCAGAATTAAAAAAAAAAATAAAAAAATTTATCAAGTCAGACAAAAGCAGCAAGAAGGAACCGACTACACAGCCCACAGATGGTGACACACTCTAATGGGGATGGAAGTAATTATGAGCCAGTCTTAGTCCTGGGACTCTTCAAGGAGTCCTTGAATGATATTCAGAAACATTAGGCACGTGACAGGGGATAAGCACTCTCACTTATATTAACAGCAAGGCTCCAATTACTCTGACTAGCTTCATTAGTTTGGAAGTGTTAATTACTTCCAACAAGTGCAGGTAATGCTTCAGAAAAAATATGAGATGCTTTTCTTTCTTAAGAGATACTGCAGCAACAACTTGATATTGGAATCCAAAGTCTTTCTGTTGCTTAAAAGAAAACCTGAAAAGTGGGAATACGAACACAGAAGAATCAGTTTCACAGCCATGCTTGCAGAGCTCTGCCAAGTGCATAACTGTTCAAGGGTGCTCTGCATAGTTACTCTTCACAATGTATGTTAGGCAGCAATGTATACGAGATGCATTTGTTTTGTATTAACTACATAATTACAATTTTATAGCAAATTTATAACAGGCAACAGACTCACTTAGCCAAAAATACCTCAAACATACACCCTTACTTGAGCCTTCCCCATCATTTAAAATCAAGTTAACCCTTTCAAACCCAAAGATACTTCTTTCCATCCCTTTGCATTTTTATAGAGGTAGTTACTTTGCCTTTTGTTCAAGATGATTAGCCTCTAGTATAATCCTTCTTTGCAGAAGCCAAGAGGCTGTGGGCATGTTTTCCCTTCTTATACTAAAAATGAACCTGAAAGCATACAAAATTCCTTTTATCTACTTCAGAGCAGTAACTTGGTATAGGAATAACCTACAAGGACCCAGAATAAGCTCTCAGTAGGAGCCAGAGAGTTTAGCGCCAGCAGTGATGCATCTGTAAGGCCAGTGTTAGGACTTGGAAAGGTGTTTTATAGGTCTTTTTAACTGGCAATGTATGATTTGGGCATAGTGTAGGTATTAATATTCCTTTAAAACTAAGGTATAATAAATTGTATTTGTTTTCTCCTGCTGTTATACACAGCGGAAATGTATTCATAAAAGTTAACTTCAAGAACAGAAAGTTATTCGATGGAAAAAGATTTTTAAAAAAGGTGGGTCAGAGCAGGAGCAAAACTTTAAGCACTTTGAATTACCTTCAAGGGGTATCTCACTGCTGACAGGCTGTCCTGGTTTTGGCTGGGATAGTTAATTTTCTTTCTGGTAGCTGGTATAGTGCTGTGTTTTGGATTCAGTATGAGAAGAATGTTGATAACACACTGATTTTTCAGTTATTGCTAAGTAATGTTTATACCAAGTCAAGGATTTTTCAGCTGCTTATGCCCAGCCAGCAAGAAGGTGGAGGGGCACAAGAAGTTGGGAGGGGACACAGCCAGGACAGCTGACCCAAACTGGCCAAAGGGCTATTCCATACTACGTGACGTCATACCCAGTATATAAACTGGGGGGGGAGGATCACTGCTCGGGAACTAACTGGGCATCAGTCGGTGAGCAACTGCATTGTGCAGCACTTGTTTTGTATATTTTAATCCTTTTATTATTATTATTATTTTCTTCCTTTCTGTCCTATTAAACTGTCTTTATGTCAACCCGTAAGTTTTACTTTTTTTCCGATTCTCTCCCCATCCCACTAGCAGATGGGGGGAACGAGCGGCTGCGTGGTGCTTAGTTGCTGGCTGGGGTTAAACGACGACACAGGCGTAGTAGCTTAGAGTCTCAGTAAAAACCAGCCTTACTAGTTTACCTTCGTAAATACATTTACTTGGCATCCCTAATTATCTCAAAACTTCCTGAACTTGCAAATTAGTGTAGGAGAGGGACAAAATGGAGACACAGTAATGGAAAAAAGCACTAATAGAGATGCATAAGATATATACCTAAAGATCCTCCAGACTACATTAGAACTTGCCTCTGCAAACAGAAACTTGATCACGCAAGCCATGTATTAGTTTCTCTCATGTGACCCAAAAGTTGATGGGAGAATATTCGAGAGGGGAAAAACCACCCACTGTTTGGAATGGCACAATGACTCAACCGACTTGAGGCTCAAAAGAACATAAAGCTCTAAGTTACCATCTGGGGCATCTTTTAAAGTATTTCCTGTGCAAAGATTACCATCTACCTTACTGAGGTCATTAGTGGCCACTGCAGAACGAATTCACTCTTGAAAAAGAGCGGTCATCCTAACGGCAGGCAGCAGCCATGCCTTCCCTCCTGACCAGCCAGGAACATTGGGAGAAAGGAATATTGCTTCCAAATGAGGCTAAACAGCTCCCTGTCCATCTGAAGTGGCTCCGGACGTCTTCCTTCAATTTTAATTACCCAGCGCAGACTTCAAACCCTCTGCGCATCCAAGATCAGCAACACGCGACCAACGTGCTTGGTTTATCGTGATGTTACCTAAGTTTATTTAATGTTCAGAGTTAGCACCACTAAACTTGAATATTTATTTGAAAGCAGCGATGCCTGTTGACAGAAACCGCCGGCGCACATGTGTACCGTAGAAGAAAGGGAGGAGAGGACCCCCGACCCTGATCGCACACACGGGGGAGCTGCGGCTCCGCCGAGCCCCGTCCATCCCTCCGTCCATCCGTCCCGGGTCCTCTGCCCCCCCACTGCCGGGAGAGCCGAGCGTCCATGGGGTCAGGTTTGTGTTATCTTCTGACACTCTCTAGCAAAGAGACTTAGGGCTTCTTTAGATCCAGACAGGGGAAAAATAGCACATAAATGGGGGGGTAGGGGGGATCACAAATTAGCTCTCGCACATCTCCAAGGAAGCTTTCATTGCAGAATTTCAAAACTAGTGACTTCTGTTCTTTTAAGGGTAAGAAATCTGTTTTTTTCTACCCAGGAGAAACCCTTTCTCCATTTCTGACATTTCAGATGCATGAACTTCGCTCTTCTTAAAGCTATGCTTGCCTAGGAGCAATCACCTAAGCTAGTGCTCATAGCGTGAAATTTGGTTTTCACGCTTCCTCCCCTTTTTTCTGAACATTAGGAAACAGACTTTAATGTGAGGGTGACCGAGCACTGGCACAGGCTGCCCAGGGAGGTGGTGGAGTCTCCATCCTCGGAGATACTCACAAGCCATCTGGACATGGTCCTGGGCAGCCGGCTCTAGGTGACCCTGCCTGAGCCGGGGGGCTGGACCAGATGACCCCCAGAGCTCCCTTCCAGCCTCAACCATCCTGTGATTCTGGGGGTTTTTCCTTCAGTTCACTTTCTCCTGCCATCACTCTCTCACTCTCACCCTTTTTCCATTAATATCCGCTGCCTCAATTGCCTTATTCCCACCCTGTTGTCTCTCTGCTTACTTTTCACTTCTTGTTTTTCACTCTTGGACAGTGAAAGAATATTCTGCCCTTGGGAAGTAACAGGAGAGCTGCATGTTTGACAATTGGAGCTAACAATCTGGTCCGACTGAAGCATCTTCCATCTCTATAGTAACACAGAGCAAGAGGCACTACAGGAGAACATCATCACCATGGCTAGAGGATACCAATACCTACTATCATACAAACTTTGTGTAGCCAGTAAATTGCACTATTTGTATCAATATAAAAATGCTTTCCTGTGTCACAAGGACTGCTAACGCACTAGAAGTAAATCTATGCTTCATTTGTGAAACTGCCACATACATTCTTGTAAGTATTCTGCAAAATCAAGTTGAAATTTCTGATTTTTTTTTTTTTTTAACTGATTTTTGAAACTAATTGTAAAGGACAATAAGCAGATCTTATGTAGGTTTAGAAGCAAAAACCCCTGACAGGGGGCTATGAGCATGCTCCAAAATAGCTCATTCCCTTAAAAAAGCAAAAATAAAACCCCAACCTAAGTATAAGTCATTTTCATAAACAAAAGCAGAACAGAAATAAATAACATAACAGATTTTGTGTCCATAATTTACCAGAGACAATCCTCACCACCACCAACCCCTCTCAGTTTTGCCTATGCCCTGTGAACAAATTTCTCACCAACTTTACCCGGACATCAAATTACAAAGATACCTGTCTCCCAGAAGCCAAACTATCCCTGACCCTGTTCCTGAGGAAGAAGGGTAACTATTTCATCTGGCTGTGGAAACTTCAGTCAAACTCAGGGGGGAGAAAGGCTGTTTTCCCTCCTGCACCACCCGCCCCAGCGAAGGCATGTGGCATTCCTGGGAGAGTGTAGCACCAGCCCGGGAAAGCTCTTCCCTGCTTCAAAAAGCTGAAACACACCATAAACGAAAGTTAGAAAAAAAACCTTCGACGCTCTTTCTGTTGCCTCTCAAGCTCTGAGCTTACCTCCTGGCATGCAATTAAAGCTGTCTCAAGAGTACTAAAAGAAAGTATTGAGTCCACTGCATTACGTCCATAAAACTAAAAACTCAAGCTTGTTATGGAATGACATATTAAACAGTGTTTCAGGATTGTGGCTTGCACTATTATGACTATTTAAATGAGAAAAGAATAATCTGAGAGAAGAAACGGTGAGGCCAGTCCTGAGGAATGATAGCTACTGTACCTTTGTGCCTCTTCTGCAAGCCCTTGCTTCCCACTAACAGAAATAAAGGATTTAAGCTAAACTCAGTTAAGGAAAACTTTGAAATAAGTTGGTTCTATCATAAATTTACGTAACAGAAACTTCTTTCTATTGCTAAGCAGCACTAACTGTTAAATCCTGTTAAATTTATAGTTGGCATATGATATGCAGGGAGCCATGCTGCCATACTTTGGATGCAAGGGGGCCACGCAACTCTGTAGCTGAAATTACCACATGCTCTCAGGCACATGGACCACAACAGGTGAGAATGGGAGAGATCTCCCAGGATATCTATGCTTTTTATTCCTCATTCTACTGGTATTTTTCAACTTTTCAAAACACAACAAAATCCATATCCTCCAAGGTGAAAGATTTATGTATTCTTACAAAAAATCCAATTTCAAAAATAATGCTGCATTCCTGTGTAATCCTATCATTCGTTTGCTAAATCTGCTTCTCAGCAAAAGCCCTGCATTCCAACAATTGCTTACTTTCTTGTTACAGTCTTAGCTGCAGTATCTTGATAAATAGATGTTTCCATGGAGATGACAAATGAATATCATCCATGTTGCAATGAGCTTCTGATTTCATCTTGAACCATTAGCTTTCAAACCACAGCTTATTCATTATTCATTTGCAGTAAGGAAATGGCTGAAATCCAGAGCATTACAGCAGATTAAAATCTGTGCATGCAGTCTAGAAGACAGTGCATTTGCCACCATACAAAGTGAACAAACTCCCTGGGATTAAAATAATGATCCTAGAAGCTGTCCTAAAGGCCCAGAAAATTTTTCCCCTCAATTAATAGCATACCTACATAAAGTAAGGGAATTAAGACACATTTTAAGTATTCAGGCAGGCAGGGGACTTTCAGAAGGGAAAAACAGTAGGTGACATTCAACTTTTTTTACACTGTAAGAATGACATTAAATGCTTTTCAGAAACTCAGGAACAGGCACAAACATAAATCATCAAAAATTTGACTTAATAGCTTAATAGGAAGATGTAAATTTTTGTGCTTTTTGACTCTTCTTGTGTATGAAACCAGTATCTGATTCCCATTAAGAAAATGCCTTTCTTTTATCAGTGGCTGATAGGTGAATGTAGTCTTCAGCAGCTCTGAGGGAGTCTAAGAAACAGAAGGAGAAAATATTTTCAGTCTTTCTGTAACTAAAAACCTCTGCAGTTGATGCAGTTACTTTTTAAAAAGGACTTCAAAGCTCATGAGAGCTTTCCACTCTGCAGGAATAAATACCTACTTTTGTCTGCTCAACTTAGAGGAATATTTATTCTTCTATATTTAAATAAAGGCAGTAAAATTTTAAGATGGCAAATTACATTAACATACAATATCAGTGCAGTCCATCACCTGAAAACATTTTTTTCAGTCTTAAGTCCTGGGCTAAAAGGAGAAAAAAAGTCAATGCACCGTTATTGCTAGAAGTAGCACCTTCTGAAAGAAACTCTCTGTCTTCTGCCCTTTCATATATGAGGGCTTCAAATTTCTGGTAATTCAAAGAATATAAAATACTTTCTTAAATGCTGGCCTAAGACTAGCCTCCTTGGAAGGAAGGAGTCTGTGACCAACGCTTGAAAGACACAGCAGACACATGCACTGCAGTGTCACCTAAGTTTTACTGCCTGCTCGTTATCTGTCATTGCCTGTAACAGCATTCGAATTTAATATAATTAAGGTAGGCAGGAATTTTCTGGCTGATTTTGAGGTCGAAGGTGTTTATATGTACATGACCTGAAAGACGTTTTGTCTGGGTGAAAGTTATCATGCATCTGATCAAGGGAAACAAAACAGGACATATAAAAGTGGGACGTCCTTCACACTTGCCCTGGTTAATAACATCCATGCTCCTGCTGTCTGAGCACTAGAGTTGTCCTGGGAAAAGCATGTCAATTAGAGTAAGTTATAACCAATTACGTGTCTCATCATTTGAATTATTGTCCATTAAAAACTGACCTGAGTTTACAGAACACATTTCATTCACGTAATAGGCTTAATACCAGTGTGACAAGAGGTTGAAGGGTAACAAGAAATGATGAACAGAGATTACTTTGTTACATGGAAAGGGCACAATGAGCAGTAGCTCATTTTTCCCACTAACGCTACATGCCACTTTCATACTACTACTATCTTACTCACTTTCTCAGATTACCATGAAGTTGGAACGACCACACGCTCCACTGCACAAACAGCCATCCCCGTAAAGTCTCTTCGTATCTCACAGATGAGGCTTTATCCAAGCATAACACAGGGATGAGATGAAGCAAGCGATAAAGGCCAACTCTTATTCATGTCAAGAAATATGCAGGCAGTCTAGACAAAGCACTGAGCTCTTCCTGTGCAGGTTGCCTCACACAGAGTAGCACGTCTACTAAATGACCTTTTCTGCAAAACCACAAACTTGCCAGGGTCATTTTTGTTGTTGCAAACAGGGATGGGGGAGAGGGGAGAAGAGGAAACGACCACTCGGCCTTTGCAACCTCTGAGGATTTGATCCACTACATTTAATTTAGGGAGCTTTTCCACTCTGAACTCAAAATAGAAGTTGCAATTGAATCTGCTCATTATGGCAATTCACAGTAGTTAAGGTCTGGACCCGCCTGAGGTTTGAATTGAGACATTTGGGACACGGGCTGTCAGAAAATGGCTTTGTCTCTCAGACCTAACTCTTCTCTTGTTTGGAAGGAAATGGGAAATGCTCTCTCTTCATCACGCTCTTCATTTGCCTCAGAGCACAGATCCATAATAACCACCACAGCATGTTCTCACTCACAAGCACAAATTGTAACTTTCCAAGGAAATAAAAGAAATAGGCAGATAGAGCAAGCCATGGAAACCTTTTTACCACAGCACAGTCAGGATTCCAGCATGGAGCTTGATGACGGATGGAGTGAAACACGCACTGTTTTCCCTTGAGAAGAAAAACAAGAAACCCCAGGATGGAACAAGGTGTTCCAGATACAATGTCATGGAGTACTTTTTTGTAACTTCCTAAGATAAACACTCAAAAGACTTATACTTTTGGTGATATTTACTGGAGCTAAAATGACCGCTGTGAACCCACTGTAGAGTACACGGGATCTTCTGAAACACAGCGTGATGTTATTAAGTGTTATGTTTGCACACACTTGTTTAACCTATAGCTTCTCTTCGCTTGCCCTTTCATGCATTTATATAAACTCGTCACCGCGTGCTTACCTGCTACAGCCTTTACGTTCTCCAACTGGATATGGAGAAGTAAGTCCGCAGGCAGACAGCACGAGACGGTCGGAATCCACTAATAAGCGAGCGTATATGGTCCTTCAGCAGGAAAGTCACCGCGGCCACCCTGCTTCACCTGGTGCAGAAGAAGCCTGGCTGTCTGACACCTTCCTCTGGTATTATTTTCAATTAGACATCGTCATGCGCAATACACTTGACCCTTTGAAATCTGCAGCTTCCAATTCATTTAATGAACATAATCCTATATTTACTACTGTTACATATACCATACAGCATTATGTAAACCTGCAGATTTTTTTAATGTCCATGGGAAAACAAGAAGCCATGCATTTATATAACTGACCATTTCTGAGGTGACAACAAAGTTTGAAAATCACAGCCCTAAAAGTCCAGGACTGGAAATTAGGATGCGGAAAGGGCTAATTAGCAGCCACAACAGACTCATTAAGGTATTGAGTCCTAAGAGGGATTAAAGGTTCATACCCCTGTAGCATTTGGGCTATATAGATTTGACCCCTAGGCCTAGGAATGCACTCTTGTAGGTTCTGTTCCAAGCTCAGTTTCAGTCTGACCTTCCAGAAGCCACCACACAATTTGTTCCAAAGTGTTACAGTACAGATATATTATTTCATACATTTACAAAATGTCCTGAGTTTGGAGAGTGTTCAGTAAAAAGCATAATGCAGAGAAGGAAGTTAATTTTTCCTTAGCACTGAAGAAGAACCTAAATCTTCTGCTTTAAACCTAGAATAAGATACAAAAAGTTTATCAATCAAAACTATTTGGCCTTTTTCAATGACATGATATTAAAGCAAGAACACATAATCTTCAAGAACATTTGTGCTAACATTATCCCTTTTCCTATTAGGAAATAACTGAAGTCCACAGAACCCAGTTTTTACTGTTAAGTTGTACAATACTGTGATACTAGGGCAGAAAACAGCATTTCAAGCGTAGAAACTCTGCTTCACTAGAGTTGAAGTCACACTGCGCGGGGAGAAACAGGCTTACTCCCCCCACTTCAGCCAAGCAGAGCTAACAGACAGCAGCAAGTCTCTCTACAGCAGGGCCCAGCACGGCAGACAGGACAGCCCAGAGCATCTGTGCCACGCCGTCGGGAAGTCGCCCCGCCACGGCCTGAAGTCAAACTCAGTGTGCAGCACCACCAAAACTATGGGCCATTGCAGCCAAAGCCTTCTACCAACGTCTGCATGGCAGAAAACGCGGGAGAGGCTCAACTATGTCTTTGTGAAGACCCTCCCCAACTTACAAAATCAGGAGAAACATACTGAAACTAGACACTGCTCATTTGCAGACCGCACTGTAGCATTTCTTCCCCGGTATTTCTAGCTAGCGACCACGTTAGTGCAGCTTATCTATTTTTCTGCTTTCCTTTGCGGTTTGAGTACTTGGGGTGATACCCCAACAACCTGCCAGCAAGTAAAGGACTCGGGGATCTCTCGGCTGAAAAATTGTGGAAGAACCTGCAACAGGATGGGAAGACCAGGGCTATCTATGGTACTGTTAGTTCTGAAGCCCCTCAAAGGACCAGACTTGAAACCCTGCTGTCATCTCATGGTGGAAGAAGCCCCACGGAGAGCCCGGGGAGAGAAGGTCAGAGTCTGTGACATTCCCGTGAGCGCAATCACAAGCCCTCACTCACACGGTCCGTATTCACCAGGCGTAAGTAGGGCCAAGCACACCGCTTTTGAGCGCAGCATTTTGTCAGCTTTGAAGTCAAGGTCCATGGCTAAACAGCTTGCCAGGCATTTTCAGAATGTACATATAAACTTTGCAGTTTCCAACCTGCTTGGTGACAAACGTAACCAGAACGGACAAAGCACCACTGCAGCACCACTGCGAGGAAGAATTGCTTCAATTTTAAATTACTACTTCTCTTCTGAAAGAGATCTTATTTTTGTCTCATGAAACCTGCTTTTCCTAATTTCTTCTCTGCAGAAGGGAGAATTTATGCAATGTGTAGAGCTGGCTGCACTATGTATAGATAGTATTATAGATCATCACCTCTGATGATCATGTCGAGTTCTTAAACCAGTTGACATTTTTCACACCAGTCTCAGTTCCAGAAAACAGCAGGGAAAACTTCAGCAGTAGCTATTGAGCCATTTCTCTGTTACCAGTTAAGATAATACTCAAACAACTGAAGTGCTTTAAATAGAAAATTCAGCCCTTCCATTGTTTGGAGCAGGGACTACACCAAGGTCAAACAAAAGCCTCGTTTCTCTCCCTGTGAAAACACCAGTTTGCTCAGATTTTAAGGTGTAGAACTGCATTAGAATCGGACAATCTCTTTTTTCTAACGCTCTGCCTCCACAGGGCAACTTCGAGCCCCGGAAAGCGCAAAGCACCGTTAGGGAGGATGTGCCCCTCCCAGCTCTCTGGCACAAGAATCCGAAAAACCCCTTTTTTTTGCTGTGCAATTGCTGCTCCAGCCACCAGATGCTACTGCGGCATTAGAATGGGAGCCGGGGGCTGCGGCTGCTGCTCCCCATAGACCCGTGCTGGAGAACGGACATTGTACAGCCTTTAATTAACCATCATACGCTACCTCATCCCCCGAGCAGGTGTCCTTTGGAAGAGGATAATGAAGAAAGCTATTATCTGTAGGACCCTTCTGCATTTGGCAGGAAAGTTAGCCGGTACGTATGGAACAAAATGAGACTGCCGGGGAAGAGGAGGGTGCTGCGGCCAAGGCTGCTGAAGACAATGAAGCTGTGCTGTCAAAAAGAGTCTTGAAAAGGGCTGCAGAGCTGGGAGCCTGGGTACAGGCACACCGCTCTGGCTAGCCACAATCAGAGGATTTTTGAGACACTATTTCATGTCTCCATGTTCCCATTTCCTCTTGTAAAATGGGGCTAACGCCTGCCGTCTCTGATGTGGCTTTATGAGTATTAAACAAATAGTGGTTCTAATGCATTAATGCATCTATACATGAACTATTAATAGCAGTAAGACTCAGCATCGCACACAGCACAGAGAAGAAAGAAATGGCTATTTAATAGACAGCCATTCAGGCAATTTTGTTTTGGTTTGTTTTTTAAAAAAAGCTAAACATGTACAAAACTCAAAAAGGGATACCTACACATGTTCTAAGGCCCTTTGACAGCATTACATATTTAAAATGCAGAGCACAACTTAGACTCCAATCTCCTTCCAGGCACACTGGAAGGAAAATCCAGAAGCCAAGGTTAGGGAGGTTAAGGCCCTCCAGTAGGATGCCCATAAGGCAGCCAGCACACCACGGCCACTGCTCCCTTCCTGCAACAAAACTCGAGCTCTGGGTGCCTGGCATGAGGAGAATGATAGTCACGGTATCTCATGGATGGCCAGATGACAAGAGTGAAGATGGGGTGCAGAGAACAGGAATGGGTGACCAAGCCCACGGTAAATAGTTCAAGCAAGTATCCAAACTACACGGGAAGCCTAGACTTAACACTTAACCCTTCAGCCATTTGCAGTTGTTTTCCCCATCAAGTTGCAGCCTCAGTGAATGCCCAATAATTTTTGCATTACCTCCTTCCCCATTTGCTGCACAAAAACCTGAAGTCTGTGCACTGTCAGCTGGAGGGTTTGAATCATGCAGAGATGGGATACCTAAAACTCCTCCAATTCTTCCTCCCTCTGTGACCAGACCTGTGTTTTGTATAGCAGCCCATGCCTGCTCACGCTAGAGCTCAGCAGGAAAATAGCTACTGTCCAGGAGGCTGACCTCTGCTGCTGCAGGGTAGAAGGAAGGAGGAGAGGCTCAGGGGTGGAATTAGTAGCTTAAGGTGACTTGGCTTTGAATAAGTTATCACCGAATTGAAGGTAATCATACCATAAGAGAGAGAGAAATTATGCTTTTTTCCCCTCTTTTTTTAATCTCAGGATTGCAATGTCCTGGTAAGTGATGAGGCTCAGACATTTAAGTTCAACATGCAGAATCTACAATCCCTTTCTACGATCTCATGAAAAAGTAGAGTCTAAAGAAGTGAATTATAAATGCCTGCTCTTTGCTTAGGTGAGGCCAATCCAGTGGATGTTTTAAGTCCTGCCAAATGAACTAGCAAGTGACCTCAAGGGCAGTAGCAGTTTCTGCAGCATAGTACACAATTCTCCTACACTAGAAAAGTAAACTGGAGACCACAGGCTTTGTCGCATTATTTCTTGGACAACTGCTGGATGGCTGCTCTGGAAACACGTAATAAGAAGAGGCAATCTGCTAACTGAGAGCACAGGAGTCTCACGTGAGTAATACTGACTGCAGAGAGCAGGAGGCACCACCTGAAATGTTTCTTCCCTACCCATGGAGATGTGGGATTAGAGGCTAGTCAGTGTGAGAGACGAGCTACCTTCATCTAGTCCATGCAGGAGATCCTTGGAAGAGGTGAAGAAGAGACATTGATAGACAGTGCCATGCACAGAGCACTGTATCTGTCAAGAACTGTGCAGGAACCACTCAGTGCAATAACCCCCCACCCCTAAAGAGAGAAACAGCACTTTTTGCGTGCTGATGGGGGAACCTCCAAAAATTTATCCATATAGGATTCTATTGACAGGGCAGAGAGACATGGGAATCAGATTTTGAGTTCAATTTACCTTCCCACAAAGAAGTCCCCACACAATGAAGGAAAGAAAAGTTAGTTTTGTAGTGACAACCAGGCAACATGTCTCTGGAAATAAGAGGGGCAGCTGCTAGCTAAGGAACCTACCACAATCAAGGGACTGCATTTGTCAGAAGTTCATCTTCAAGGAATAATTCCTTACCACAGGATGCAACCCATCTGAAAAACAATGCTTTAACAGCAAGTGCTCTCAATTCTACACGGCTCCAGTCTTGGCTCCTCCTCCACATCAGAAACCACCAAGATCAATTGCCAAGCATCTTCTGTTGAAATCTACCCCTATAAGTGAACGCCACTTAGCCCTCTCTGGGGTCTGGATCTTCTGACAGTGTCTCCATTTAACCTGTGTTGCTGGATTATAGAACAAGCCTCCTGACCTACCCTTCCAGACGTGGTTACTGTTTGACCAAGTGGGGCAGATGGAGGCCTCGGGGGAGAAGCAAAAATACTGCAGTTTCCTCTGCCTTGGAAGAACGGGTTGCAGTTCTCAGACTGTGTAGGTGCCTCAGAAGATCTTCAGGCCTGGGAAGCATCTAGAGTGCTGCTCATCTCCTACAGAAGGGGTAGCTATTCAGAAAATACTGCCTCTAGGCTCATTATCAAACTCCAAGTGCTTCCTAAAGAGAGGAACGTTAGGAATATTATCAAATTCCAACAATTCCCAAAGAGAGGGATATTAGGAGCAGTAGTGCTGTTTCTTTTGAAGACTTTGCTTCTCTTAAAAAGTAATGTAACTGGTGAGAAAAGAGATCATTTCACTAAGTTAAACTTGGACCAAGTTTAATCACCTGACATGAAATTCTGCTTGAACTCCCAGCACAGTTCAGCAGAAGCATTTTAAGCCTGTTTCAAGCAATGCCAGAAGAAATTTCACTTCTTTCTGTGAGCTTCTACCATCACACTGACAGCAATCACATTTTAACCATAGAAAACCTTTGAGAAGTAGTACTCAGCTGGCCTAAAGACAGCACTGCTGATTGCGATGGAACTTGACGGCTATTTTCTATTCACAAACCCTCTCAGTTTTTGCAGTGCATGCTGTTATGCAAGGTAATTTTCCAGTTATAATGAGATTTAAAATAGCTAGAGAGACAATCTAGAACAAAATAGAGCACATGGAGTAGGTATTTCTTACGCATTTCAGCTTCGTTATCAGTAAGGCTTCCAGCTACTTCTTGATACCTTGGTAGAGAAGTGTGATGTTATTTTGATATAATTAAGCATAAGATTTGGATCTTACCTGAATGACCCTGAACTTCGGGCTGTTTTAATTTCTGTATGCTCACTCTTTTACTTCAAAAGAATTTCCTTATTTCTTTAACTCTGCCAAACATGGTACCACAGCAAGGTGAAAAGGAATTGCTAGGAGTTGGTGGCAGACAGGATCACAACTGCCTGTCTGCGGTGGCAAGTGGGGACATGCCTCCCCTGTGGAAACAGAGACTGCCTGGGAAGGTAAAGTGGCCCGTACTGAGTCTTGTGCTGCTGCTGCAGAGACACTGCTTCCAATATTAGTTTGTTAACTTAAAACTAGTGTGGAAATCTCTACTGTGTGCTCTTGTGACAGCAGCACAGACAGATACTGAGGCTCTTGCTTGTCAAAATACTATTTTGCAAAACATACCCTTTAGAAGAAACAGGAGCAAAATGGAATCCTTGTCTCAATGGAGGCAGCTGCATTTAGAAGGATTTTGCTGATCATGCATAGTTGGTCTTTTCCCCTATGACCACAATACTGTTAATAAAGCAGGATATGGAGGACAAAGCCAGAGGAGCTCTCCGACACATCATTACGTACATGGGAAATGATAAATTCAAACCACCAAAACTTGCTGACTTTAGTCTACGCAATGACTACTGTGTGTCTGAAAGAGGCAGGGAGCACCTGCGGATTTTCAGTAGCTGTCAGCGAGCCACCATTCCACCAGAATACACATGGCTTTGCTGTGTGAGGGCATGCTAAACTACTTAAATGTTGGTACTTCTCTGCCGTTCCACAATTCCTGAAAGGTGCCAAGTTGGTGATGGACCGACACATCCTATTATAGTTCACGTGGAAAGAGACACAGAGCAGCGGTGAGGGCTGGTCCGCGGGACAGGGGCTCCCCAGCAGAAGGCTGTGCTGTGCCCTTCCAGCTCCCCACGGACCACTCCTTCCTTCTTCACCTTCACAGCCCTTTGGAGGACTCGCCTGCTAGTTTTCAAATGGTTGAGGTGTGAAACAGTGCCATAAAATTCCCACTTTCCAAGGCAACAATCTCATCCGAGCATCTCCAGGAAAACGGGAGTCATGATTTTCCACACCTTCAGCCTGCCAATAGATGGCTTGGTGAGAAGACACGCAGATGTTACAGGCGTGATTGCCTTCGCGTACAGGAAGCCTGTTTTATGCACCAGCAACAGGAATTTCCTATGTATCTGCACTACTTTAAGAAGCAGAAGTCTGTTGTGAGGGCCTCAGTCACCTCTACCTTAAGAGAGGTTTAGCCAATTTTCTTTGCACTCTGCTTTCTTCACCTGATACATGCCAGTTCCGAGGTCTACGCTCTTTTCCAATGCAACAAACATTTCCAAGCACAGGGAAGCTAGAAGTTCAGTTTTATCAAGTAATCTAATTGCATCCCTAATTCTCGCTTCCAATCAACCCTACTTAAAATATTTATGTAAATGCCACTTCCACAGAGAAAGGCAGACAAAAAAATATGAGTAGTATGAAAAAAAACACATAATTGGAGGCAACAAAGCATTATTGAAAGGCATTTTCATTCTCATTTTTTCCCCTCTGCAATTCTTCTAGAAGAGCAGTTAAAATGCCAAAAAGTGCCATTCTGATTAAAGACCTCCCCAGGTATGTCCGACATTTTAGTGCAGCTCAACCTCACTTGCCCCTTTGCCTGTTTGCCTCACCAGCCACCCAAACACTTATTCTCCAGAGATCAGTACGGAATCAGACTTTATCTCAATTGCCATTTTCTTCTTCTCCCCTTCCACTAGAATGAACAATACTCTTTTCCACCACTGCACAGTGACCGAGCTTTCACTTTCCCACACTTCAAAATAGGAAGTGTATGCCTGACTTTTCATGAAACCAGCAGCAGTATTTCACTGCATCTGTTTTTAAACAATTCTACACAATAATCTTCTAATTAAAAAAAACTTATTGAATACTAAATTTGTCTTCTGAATAAAGAACAGTAAATTGACAATGTAAGCGCATTACCCCTGAAATAATAACCACAATCTGAAAATTACTGGAGAACAGAAACGAGTCTGAACTGAATGCATGAGCACACACTTGCAGTTCCAAAAGAACATGCTCCTCAGCTCTGAGTGGCTACATATTTCTTCCATAACTATAGGCATAACTGATTGGAAAAAAATATTATAACTATTTTGTTCAGTTGTCCAGAACCTCTGGCTTGGCTGAGCAAGATAACATGGGCTAAAAGCCCTTCTTGGTTTGGTGGTTACATAAAAGCAATTTAAAGGTATCTTTTATCAAATCACACAAACAGAAAAGAGAGGAATAAATAGTTGCACAGTAAAAGCTGTAAAAGGACAGAAAAACAGTAAAGAAATAAGACAAAGGAAAATTCTCACCTCCAAGGACGCAGGATCCTGAAAATTTTCAAGCAAATTAAGAACAAAAGGAGTAGTATAGGTTCTCTATGGATCAGGAAGGCAAAGTTATTAATAAAGATGAAGAAAAGGTTTGTCTAGCCTGCATTTTGGAAGTGGCAGAAAAGTTACTGCATCAAGTCACGATAGAGCATGTTCCAGTCCCTTGATAACTGAAGAGACTATCAGAAAGCATCTACTACAAAAACAAAGCTTTTAAAATCAGAAGAGCTGGATAAGTATCATCCAAAAGCTAGAAGGGATTAGCTGAAAAATAGTCTATCTTGTTGATGTATAAATCTTTGGCTGCTACAGAATCTTTGAAAGACTGGAAGGGTACCAATAAAAAGCAAAAGGTCATTTCAGATAACGTTGGCAGATACGCTCTAGTTAGCCTGACACCAGTCCTGATAAATGTAATACATTTGAGAAATAAAGAATTAGAGGATAGGAATATAATTAGTGTTGGTCAATGCAATTGGGGGGGTGGGAATCTATCTTGTCAAATAAACCTGGTTTTATTCTCCGATGAAATAACAACTTGGTTGATAAAGGTAACCACATAGATGCAAAAGACAAACTTAGATGAGACATCTGAGTTGTTATTGCATGACATTCTGATTCAAAAATTAGCAGTATTCCGTACCAGTAAAGCACTTGATAACTGGATTAAGGTGGCTGAATAACAGTTCTCAAACAGTAGCTGCAACTGGAAAATCACCTTGAAAAGGCAGCATTTCCAGCAGGGATCCATAGGGATTGGTGCTGGGCTTGATGATGTTTAACAGTATTTTTTTTCCAGTCAGTGACCTCAAAATAAATATAATAAAGTCATTGCTGATGAGATTTATGAGAGACAAGGATATGCGTAATAAGTAAGAAGTGCCTTGCAAATCATGTTTTATAGATTTCTAATCATTCTGCAGTGCTACTCTGGACCCTCATGTGACATCTATACAAGTAAATTGAACATTTCCCCAATGCTGGAGTGTGCTAGTTAGCTCAGACTTCCAGGGAGCCTTCAAACGATTTAATGTTACGGACAAGAGTTCCAGTGACAGGAGATGCCACAGAGTCCAAGACAAAGAACAAAGAAAAATGTATAAAATGTGACGTATGAAAAAAACTGAACAAACTAGAGTTGTTTAGTCTGGAGGAAAAAAATTCCTTGGTCATAAGCATTTGTATATAGAAAGGACTATTGCATGGGAAAGGACACATTGCTAGGACAGGAAGAAATTTACTTATAAGCAAGGAAGATTTAGGTTAATCTTTAGGAAAAGCTTTTTGACAGCAAGAACAGTAAAACGCTGGAAAAGATTCTACAGAGAAGTTGCAGAATCTCTTGGCGAAGTTTTAGACAAACATATGCCAAGAGTTGGTCCTGCCTTGGAAAAGGGAGGCTGACTCAACAGGCCACCAGGCCCCTTTGGAGCCCTTTCAAATATTTTTCTTCCACAATACTACAGCACGTGCACAGAAAATGAATACAATTTCCCAATTCTAGGAGAAAAATATCCTTCTCCCTCTTATGCTGCCAAAACCTAATGTATTTATGGCATATCTTTTAACCAACACAGATAAGAATGTTTGCAAAGTCACAGGAACCCAAAGCCTAGACAGAAACTTGTGAGTTCTGCTCAGGTATCTTCTTGTATTGACAAAAATAATCTAAAGATTTACGCACTTTTCTCAGTCATTAGATAAGATCTCTAGATACTCCCAATTTTGTTGTGCAGAGAAAAGTCTACCTCCAAATCAGTCTATTGTGGGTTTTTCGGTCACCTCATCTGTAAAGATGATGTTATCCATAACAAAGACAATCTTTGTGTTTGCTTATCTTCAGCTTCTGTATGAAGAGCCAACACAAGATGTCAAAACCAAATTTGTTTTACATTCTTATTCTTCTTGACAATACAAACTTTTTGAATATAAAGAGGACAGGATACAGCAAGTTATTCCTTTTGTACACAAGGTATTTTTTCCTAGTAAAACATAGATTCAGAACAAGAAGTTTTAGAAAGTATTTATTACATCTCTCAAGACAGCTATTATAAACACAATACACTTGGCATAATTTGTAAAGCCAGAGTCTGTTTCTACATTTGGACTCTCTTCCCTGAATATGTCAAATATCCCTGGTTATTCCCCTTTTTACAATTAATCTTTAAAAGGAAAGGAAATAACAGAGCCAAGGGCTTCAAATCATCGTTCTGTGCCACAAAGTACATAAACGACAGCAGCATCCCCTAAGCCAGCATGCCTGCAACGATGTAAGAAGAGCAGGAACTGTTCTTCTTCCCTCAGAATACCCAACCTCAGTTCAAAAACTTATTTCTAATGCCACGTGAA
Organism: Haliaeetus leucocephalus; assembly: GCF_000737465.1. Classification (NCBI taxonomy): domain Eukaryota; kingdom Metazoa; phylum Chordata; class Aves; order Accipitriformes; family Accipitridae; genus Haliaeetus; species Haliaeetus leucocephalus. Next base: position 8,531,890 of record NW_010972787.1, read on the forward strand.
GCTAATGAGACATACTAATCTCTCTGAGAGACTGACCATCATCACTGGAGAATCAGTCTAAACCTATTTGATTTTGCTAACTCGGAAACTGTTAACACTAGGGCAAAAGTCCAGACTCTGAAAGCAAGCTTTACATTCCAACAAAATTTCTGGCCTTACCTGTAAATAGAAAATGGACTTCTAATGCTCACACACACACACTTGCTTATACATACAACTAACTTTCAGGACTTTTCAAGTATGTCTTCAGCTTAAATAACAGGCATCGCATAAGACCTATATATATATGGTCATAAGCATTTTAATTTAAAGTTGAGATGGAAACTAAGAAGGAACTGAAAACCATGATCAATTTTGCTAGCTCAGAATGAAAGGTATCTGTCCACTTGTCACGTTAGTTTACTCACTGCATTGACAGTACACAGAGTTTAGAATCTAGTAACATATTTAATGGTTTACGTTTTTCTATGAGAAATTACATTAGACTTTGGAATTAAATGTAAAAACCGTTTCCTATCTCTATTGAGATCCATCACCTATTGCTCATGCGATGAGAAACAGCAAACAGTCATTCTGTACTTAACTTTCCCACGTTATTCACAACTGTATGGACCTCAACTCCATTTCCCTTTTGTTGGCTTTCCTCTCCACGCTAAAAAGCTTTAGACCTGAAACTTCTTCCAAGACTTTCTTCCATATTCTCTACTCTTCTCCATACATCAGAGAAAAAACAGGATTGGGCAGGACTGCATGCACAACTTGAGAAGCATGCGTGCCCCTACGGTGCTGTGGGCACCAGCAATGTCTGCTGTTTTGTCTCCAAACCACTTCTAACACCCCTTTTGCATCCTTGACCACTGCTGAGTATTGAAGCTGAGGCTTTCAAAATACAATCCATTTCAACTTCAAGATATTTTTCCTTAACAGAAACAGCTGATTTAGAAATGATTGAATGCCTAGTTAGGTGCATCACTTTTCATCTGCTGACAAGAAGTTACATTTGCGCCTTCTTTCTGGCCAGTTGTTTAGTATCATGAAATACCTGTGTAGGTCTTTACCACAAGTTTCAGCATTGACTTTCCCAATAGGAAATATGTCAACCCAACACTAATCCCTCTTCCTGGATATTTATGAGCATGACAAACAGGACAACTCTTAGCACAGAACATTCTGGGACTTCATTATGAATCTGATCTTACTCCCACCATCTGTTTCTCAGTTTTTCATTCATTACAGGCTAAGCAGACCTTGTCTTTCCACGATGCTCCCTTACTTATCCAACTATTACTTCAACCTTCTGAATACAATTCAGATTGTCATTTCTTGGCTGACATATAGAGCTCCACAAAAATGAACCTTGAAAAGAAATGTGAACTTGGAGGAGGTAAGAAAACTTATAAGCAATTCATATTGGGTATTTCATGTACAAGAAATGGCAGAGTCACAACCAAAGTAAAATAACCTAAAAAAACCTGTTTATTTATGAGCTATAATTTCCAAATAACTTAAGATTTTTTTAAATGTTGGATATGGAACCAAGCTTCCCAAAGGTCAAATAATCACAGGGGTTTTGTTGGTTGGTTTTTTTTTTTTTTTTAATTCATGCTTACCTCCATCTTTGGACCAATGACATTTTACTTGTGCTAACACGGGCCTTCTGCCAGGAATAAAAGCAGTGTTTTATTGCATTCACGTCTACTGAATAGCATTGCCTGCTGAAATTCTGCATGTTTTTATTCTCCAGACTTACCGGTAGACCTCTTGGGCATCTTCTTACACATTATGTCTCATGCCTGTGATGAACATTGAGTCAAGTGAAAGCAAAATGGTCAAAGGAAGACCACAAAACAGTGCAGAGGATTGTAGGGAAGTGTGAGATAGGAGTCAGTTCTGCAAGTCTTACTTGTACAGTAAAAGACTCCACAGCTCTGTTTATATTCCACTCCTTTATCTCATCAGTCTATGTTCCAGTTTAGTCTATAAATGGTTTGGGAAAAGACTATACTGTGTATTGTCCAAAAACTAGCACAATAAAGTCAATCCTGCTTGACCCACATGCAACACAGTTCAGCTGAAAACTCTTCATAACTAGACTATTCCTTAGAAACACTTTCCTTTGTGCTCTTCACTTCTTGTTTACATCTGCAAAAGTTATACCCATGTACCCTAATATCTGCCCACATATGCCCACAGAAACAGGGCAACCGGTCCATATGCTATTACCCAGTGTCTAGGTAACAGGTACCACAACTTAAAACACCTCAGCCTAAGTTGTTCTGTGTTCAGCAATTAGAGGTTGGCTTCCAAAATAATTTATTTTCAACTTTTCTTTAAATAGCATAAATCAATGCTACAGCTGCATATCTGGACAAGATACACACACACCTTTCCAAAGCCGTTTGCTTGAATTTCCCTGTTGTCACTACCACCAAAGTGTTCCAACAGCCCCACAAATTTCTCCACAGGGTTAAAGAATTTGGGTTGAGTAGGAAGGGGATTTCAAATCTTTCTTCCTAGAAGGAGAACCCTTAGGAACTTCCTTAAAGAACGGATGCTAAAAGGCTACCGTGACCTTGCTTCATATGAAACCCAGACTGCATTCTGACTTAAGCAGGAGGTTAATGAGTTGAACAGTCTGACATGTTCATTTGATAGGCAGTGATGAAAGGCCAGCTGTCAGATTTAATTTGTTTGAAGATAAGCTGATTTATTGCTTACAAGTAATATGGCTGGCACAGGGCATGTGTCTGAGTAATGGTGTATTTCAAACACTACCACAGGAACATTCAATTCTGGTAGAGTACATTCACTGTTCAGAAAAATAAATGCATTTTTTGAAATGCTGTTTCAAGTTACCATTTTTCTGTATCTTCCCATGTAAAAAAAAAAAAAGGTAAATATTTTTCTCCCAATTAAAAAAAAGAAAAAATTACTATTTTTTTCATATTTAGCTGGTACACCACAACTAGTTGCTGCCACTTTATATATATACATAGCCACTTTAATCATACTCACGTTTAAGTTTTAAAAACTGAACTGCAGTCTATTTATAAACAGATTTGGGAAAGTTGCTTTGTTGGTGCTGTAGCAATCAATGCTTTCAACTCTGCATATTCCTTCACTTTCCACTCAAACCAGTATCTCCTGATAGTTTTATGCTTTACCACCGTTTTGGATCGAAAAGAAAGCTCAGAGCTACTAAATAACAAAGATCCAGAGAAATTAATTTAATAGCCAAAACCAGGCCTGCCACAGGACTCAGAGTGTTATATTACTTTTTAGTTAATACTGAACAAGGAGGTTTAAATGGGAAAAAGATTAAACAAATTGCCCTTACAGGATAACCAATGGAAGGGGAATTAAAAGCAGCAGCAGAGTCAACAGCGCTGAAGGACTAGAAGGTACAGAGAAGCTGAATGACAGGATAAGAGGCAGAAGATTGATAGGGGATACCAAGGTGAATCAGGACAATCAGAAAGGACAGCTATAGTTACAGAGAAATTGGACAATGTACAAAAGTCAAATGAATTGCCCTTTTGCTGAGGGAAAAAATTAACCAAGGTAGAGGTTAAACAGAGCAAATTCTCAAGCTTTTTAGTAGAAAAGAAAGAGTGAGGAGGCTGGGGGGGGTCTCTTGGAGAAGACAGGAACAGGGAAATGGAGATGCCCAGGTACCATTGCTTGCTCCAAGGCCAGGTGGTTCTGAGATGGAACAGCCTCCCGAAGGAGCACTGCCAAAGGCAGGAGTTCAGGCAGAGAGCAACACAAAGACTAACCTCATGTGAACAGAAGACTTTGGTTTTAAGATCTGAAGTGGGCATTCCGGAAAGAGCAAAAGAAGAGAAAGAAGGTAAAATCAGATACCCGGGTTTCCCTTGCCTCTGCTCCATTTTCTGCCCTTCTCTGCGTTCACAGGCGGGAAGCATTTGCTCACAGTGTTCAGACTCAGAATTCCCATCCCCACCTCCATGCCTACTCCACTTTTGGGTTTGCCTCTTGACGTCCACTGAAATTACTCTTGCCAAACTCTCGAAAGATCTCTTCCTTGTCCCCCCACCCATCCTCTACACATCGCTGTATCCTCGTAACAATTTCTTCCATCAAGGAGCAGTAGCACAATATTTGTAAACACCATTTAAAAGTGTTTGGGCTGTAGAAGAGATTAAAATGGATTGGTATTTCACCTTTATTTTTTTTCTTTTTAACCAGACAGAAGAGCTTAAAAGTACTTCAGTGATTCATTAAAAAGGGGACTCACCATGGTAGTATTTATTTTATAAGGGTTATTTAAATAATAGCAGGTACACAGATCTGGTTTCAGGAAACAAGGCAATGGCATTTTATCTTAAGTCAAGGGTATATATACTAGTGAAAATGAAGGCCATGAGACTTCTTGTGAGGCAAGGCTGGAAAGAAACTGCATGAGCCCCAGCAAGAAACAAAGCATCTGCAGCCAACAGGAAGCTCACGTTTCACATTTACCCAGGGTTTTGTAGAGATGATTTCTCAGGGAACAGGGGTTGAATTGTTCTCATTTTGCTTGGAAAGAAAGGGCTACAGTCCTCATGTGAAGAGGAAGCTCATGAGCCACTCACAATAGTAGCAGCATGAAAGAAACATTTATTGTTTTTGAAACAGGAAAAGAGGAAAAGGGAGTTGTATTAAGTGTCCTAGGCATCACCACCAGTGACAAGGAAGCCTCTCACCAGGATTCACCACAGCCACCACCTCCAACTCTGAATGCCAACTTATGCCATGCCTGTCCCTGCAGCACCCAGTTACCTCCACAGTTTGAAGTACTTGAGAGCTTCTCTCCCTGGTAACTGGCTGCCCTACCAAGAAGGGCTTCAGATACTTGATGGCCTTAATATGTATTTCTTACAGCACAGGGCTTTAAAGTCAGGTTTGTATTTCAGTCTTGCGGCAGAGTAGCGTCGTGCCACCGGATCTCACTACAGCAATGTCCTCTCTCGGCCAGCCCTTGCTGAAAAAGCTGCCCTGCGCAGCACCTTCGCCTCTCAGGACGGTCTCTCATGGGAAACCACCACCCTCACCATGCGGTCCCTTTCCAGAGACGCTTGGGTCACTTCTGCGATGAACTTTACAACAGCTACAGCTTTGAAAGCTGCAGGCTGCATAAAGAAATACAGGTGTATCAACTCGTATTGCTGTCATTGCAAGAGCTGATGCAAATGTGGAAAAGAAACTAAAAGCCAGCACTGATTCCAAAGTTCTGACAAGTGTATTCTGAAGTACATTAATTGTCTCTGTGACAGAAATTGCCCACCCAGGAGGACTGTTCCTATCTGAAAAAACAACTACCTACTGAAAAGTCTTCATTCAGCTGTAAAATCTAACATGAAAATCTTGTTGAAAAAAAAAACTGCCGAAGGGCAGACCTTTAACGCAGGCAAATCTTTATGCTGTATCTACTAAAACTCGTTGTTTTTCCTTACTCAGTAGCATCAAATGACTACACTTTCCCATCAATGCTCATAAGAGGGGAAACGCTCCATGAATGTAAACTCACTGGTATGGCAGCATGCTTTTCCTGCTTTAAGCAACAGCAGTTTTCCTGCATCCTATACTGGGATTCCTATGTTGTCCAAGTAGAATTCCATATAACACTGCTGGTTTTGTCTCTATTTGCTGGCAATTTCTGTCTCCCTTGTTTATGATCCATGCCCTCCTTGCTATACCCCCAATTATCTCCTTAAATGTCTAAATCCTTAGGAACACTTGACATCCCAAAGCCATAACAAAAGTACATATGTGCTTTCACAAATGCAGGCATTCCTAAACAAAGAGAGGATCGACAGTCTCCAGGTTTTTTTTACTCCTAAGGCAATTTTAAGTGTCTCAAATTTATCATCCCTTCTGTCTCTAAAACAGACCTACAACATCGTCTAAGCTGTTACATTTTAAGTATGTGAGTAATGCAGCTTTACCTCCTAAATCTTATTAATGGGAAATTTTTTTCTACATTCTTTTACTACAGTCCTAATTCTAGTTGGAACTGCTGTCATTACCTGGATTAATCCAATGGATTAACAGGTCATCTTTTTCTTTTAACTTTTAAATTACTCTTTATTATTTTGTTGTTTATCATTCTTTTAACTTGCCAGTTTATTCAAATGATGATTTTCAAAAGGTAGCACATTACCAATTAAAAAAAAATAAAAGCACACTGCTTGTATTTATCTCCAAATTTGTAAAGCTCTGTAATTATGAATAAAATTCAAATGGAGACGGTAAGAACAATTTTTGAAAAAACTGAAAATGAAGACCATTCTACTGCTAGTGAGATTAGTCTTTGAGTCACCACAAGCAATGTGACATCCTGTAAGATGCCACAGTGTACAAGGTATGCCAAATTCAGATCAACCCTTCTGAAGCGCACGCTTTGCACAGCCAACATGCAGTGTAATATCTCTTTGCTTCTTGGAGTGTAGGTTACTCTTTCCTAAATACATACTGATATATTTGACACCTGCTTCCCAGCTAACAGACCTGGCCAGGTATGCAATGGTGTATTTATGAGTAGTGGGGTGGTCCACACACATTTTGTACCCCATGAGAACTTAGAGAAGAACAGTAGCAACGCTGAACCCTGATCCTAAATTTCTGGATGGTTACCAAAAGTCCCTCTGTTGAAATGCACTGTATGATCCTAAGGGAATTTATATGAAAAGTAGATTTAATTTGGATTAAAAAAAATTCCAAAATTAAATGTACCTGTCTCATCATCCCATTGACATCTACAAGTTACTAAAATCTTTGTGCCAGAACTGCACAGCAAAATCCTTTTGCATTAGAGCATTGTCCTTGTATTTCAAAAGCATTCAGCTGCTGCCACTTGGAATGCAAGACAATTGGCATATCAGCATGATCCAGGATAATATAATGCACTAGTTGAAATTAAGCCAAGCTCCAACATCATATCACTAAGCTGCTGCTGTATGCCAAGTAAATGTGTATCTGCAACATCGCACACAGAACCTATTTGCAAAGCATTTAAATTAGGTTGGCACACATTTCAAGACCTTTCCACAATAATGCAGAAAAGCAATTATTTTACTTGCATTCCTGCTTAGATGTTAGGCCATAATTAACTACCTTATGGATAAAAAGTGGAGGTCACAAATACTTCTACCTGGAGACAGAAACTGGTGAAGAGATCAGTAGGAAGTTGGGAAGGGAAGTAAAATTAACCTGATGAAGAACAGTGTTTATGTAACTGAAACACATTATACTGCAGCATTAATTTTAGTTCCAGGAGAAGGAAAGACGTAGGAAGCAGAAATGACATTTTGCCATTGAGCGGAACAAGGCAGGGTAACTCAGCTAGACAGACCCAGTAACATCAGAAGAAGAACACGGCAGTCAAGATGGGCTCACAAAATCTATGAGCACTTCCATTAACATTTAGATTTATATACTCCACATATTGGAGCATGACAGCTGAGCTCACCAGAGCTTCAGGCAAGAGAACAGCCTATGAACACAGGCGTTGATGACAGCACTAGTGACCTGAGTGAAGAGACTAACCTGAGACTACGGTATGTGTCAGCTGTCACGGTGACATCCAAGTGCCTGTTTTACTCTGGATTTTTACATATTAGGAAAAGTTAGAATTTTTTAACTCTATAGAGTTTATGACATTCAACAGCAGCTATCAGGTAACTGCTTTTAATTGTGATTTTATTTGGTTTCAGAAAGAACAAAGATAAAAATTTTCCGAAGTTTAAGTTTATAGACCTCATTAGGATGATGGGAAAGAGCAGCTTTAACGGACAGCCTTAACAAAATCCTGTAAAACTGATACTTTGAACACTGACCACAACATTTGCACAACCTTAGATATAAGTTGCAGATGTCATATTTTAGCAGAAATGGTGCAATCAACTCTCTACAATTCAAACTACGAGGAAAGTCTTTATGATACCTAACACATTTTAAAGCCACATGCCAGAACAGAACCTATTTAACTAACCCCCAAAAAGCAGGGGTTTCAGACAGGAATTACACTTCACAATAGGTTTTTATATTCTTATAACTTCAGTTTTGCCCACAACTCTGGTTACAGAAGATTTCCATGGGCAACACTGCAGCCTGAGAGGGGCACAGTGATGGAGATCCCTCCTGTGCCAAACGAAGGGCCAGGTTTGTTCCACAGAAGGTGGCACAGGGGAGAAGGCAGGTAGTGGGCAGAAGCCCTGTGTTCTGTCCCACTCTGGACAGCCCTGAAGAAAGCACTTGGGGTTGTGCACTTCAGTAAAGAGCTAAATAGAGTACTATAAAAAGTAGTCCTAAATAATCTACCTCCATTATGCTTTACAAAAATGGAATCTGGTCAGAGAACAACATTCCTAAATATTACTTGAGAACAATTTACATCCATTTCACATCAGTTCAAGGCAAGAAACCCATATAGAAGAAAAGGCAAAAAAACCCCAAACCTAGAACTGCGCTGAACTAGAAACGTATTAATTGTTTTTATATTATGACAGTATTTTAAATTCTGATAGAAATATACAGGATAGCCCCAGGTCTGCAAAGCTTACCTTTTATATACATAATACATCATTTAGGAAACAGAAAGACAGATGAACTGATTTGTTAAGGAAGTATATGCCGAGAAGTTTCCCATATTTTGCCCAGTCCAGTGCTTTTTCTACAGCACTACTTTCTGGAAGCAAACACTTTTTATAGGAAATGGTTTTTGATCTTACAAAGCATGAGGAAAAGTGAAAACCAAACAAGACCTGGACTCATATTGCTATTTTTCATGAAAGCCAGGAAGCTGTTCTCACCTTGCCATGGACTGACTTTTCATCAAAGCTCCACAGAACACAAACAAACACTGCTTGAAGCAGTAAACAATTGCCTGAAATCATCAATAGCTTAGTAAACGTACTTCATGTGTCTCTAGAATGAACACCAAGATGTGTCAAAGAACAGATGAAACCACCCAACGTTTCACCTATCTCAAAACCAACTCAAGCATGTGCATAGAGTGGGGAATATTAATAACAAGTTTTGTCTCATAAAGAAGGGATCCAACGCAGACAAGCTACATTTTGATAAATAACTTTTGGAATGTCTTAGAAAATTAAGAAAAGTAATTTTTATTTGGCTAACAGCACCACGAAGGCATGGCTCATCCCTTCCTGGAAACTTACGGTACATTCAAAAAACCTGCAAAAGCACTAGGACCTACAAAAAGATGTGGAGGATGACATTTCTGTTGAGGAAAACTATAAACAGGGAAAAGATAAAGAAAATAAAGGCAGATGGGAGTCAGGAATGGTTAATCTTTTTTAATCAACGCAGAGGCCAATAATTTTATTTTGAAAGGTTCTCCTTTTCATTGCCTGTTACCATCCTTTACTGTAGCTTCAAGGGTGATGGTAGCGAAACACCCCTGTAGTGAAAATAATATATTTTCTCAGCATAGTTGTTGGTATAGAACCTCCTCCTAGTGACCCCAGCTCATATAATCTAAAAATCTTTAAAATCTTGAAACCATCCATACTCCAGGCTTAGCTTTAATTTAATCTTGGCCTGGTCTGAAATTCTGACTTCTGGAATCCAAACTAGACTGTTCTAGCCTTCATTAGCCCTACATCCATTCCTTAAGAACTTGCTACCTCAGAGACAAATCCTCTGCACACAGACATATCACAGAGATGAAGGTCTTCAGCTTGGACTACTGTGTTACCTCAAAGCAAAATCCATATGAAAGGCCTTCTTCCAGTTCCCTTATTCCCCTGTTACTTGCTCACTTCCAGCTAAAACTTGTCACTGTCTCCGCACAGAATCCTTCCTGTTCTGTCTCTCCCCTGAGCTTTCCTCCTCCTTTGATCTTTCGTTACGTGTCTTGTCCTTTGGATGTTACTCAAATGACCCTCCCAGCCACTGATTTCCAGCAATTTGGGGAAGTTTTAAGGCAAGATTCCTTTTAGAATTAACCAACCCAAATTCCATATCCTATTTATATTTGTCTCTAATTAATGCTGTGTATGTCCCACTGCCATTTTGTAAGAATCCCTGCATTATCAGCATTGAAGTTGAAGCTTACGTTTAAAGTATCAGTGTATACAGCCTATGTTTCTTTCAAATGCTACAGAATTCACCATATGTAACTTTGTAAAGCATTTTATCTATTTTTATACTGTCTTTCAAAAATACTTATTACCAATACGACCATCCCTCCTCCACAGCTTTGCCTCCTACAAGAAGCCTGAATAATTGAAATTTTCATTTTACGTGGAACTTCCACTAGTAATTACCCTCTAATAGCACCTTTCAAAATCAATTCAAAATGCTTAGCTCCCAGGAATAAGTCTTAAAAAAAAAAATGCTGCAAAGTATACTAGTCAGCTCCAGCTTATGGATACTTGAAAAACACTATTATTACTGGTGGTCTCAAATTATGTTCTTTCTAGAGGAGTCAACAGTGACCACTACCACAAACAGATATTATGTGACAAGGTAAAAATAAAAAGGTATTTTAGCATATCTGTCATACATCTGAACATCTAACAGTCTGTCAGGACTTTTCTACTTCCACTGTCCACATCAGAACAATAGACTAGGGATGAAATGGAAGACTTCAACGCAGCACTGTCTGAAAATGGATGTACAAGGGCAGCTTATGATCAACTACTGCAACCCAGTGAGTAACTCAGGGTGCCACCATACCCATTGCTTTTACAGCTGCAACCGCAGCAGTTTTGAAGTCTAAAAAGACAACCTTATATGCCAGGAATAATACCTAGAAAAACTTAATCCGCAGAGTTCCAAAACAATGACAAAAATGTGACAGGGTTGTTTTGGTTGTTTTTTTTAAACAGAAAATGAAATGCAGTGGATTTATAAATGAAAGGTATTGGAGTAATGACTACTGTGCAACATACGTAACATCACTAACCCCAAATCCTCACCCTTGGTGTTGAGCTACGCTGGGTGACTATCTATGAAACTAGCCCATCAAGTGTGAGGTCTGCAAGACTTCCACAAACTGTGGACCTTTTTGGTGTCTCTCTAAGCACCATATACTCAAATGACTTATCCTTTTTACCAAGGCAAGACTCTGAACACCAGCATGAAAAGCAGACGCTGCCAGCGCAGAAAGCTGCAGCAGGGCTAATCTGCAGCAGTGTTCACTGTAGCTGACAAGAATATTAAGAAGGGCAAAGAATTAACACAGAGCTGCAGTTCTGTTCCAAAGAGCTTCTAATTATGATTATTCTGTAGCCATACTGCCTGCATTTCGACTCAGTCCAAAGTACTGCCACTTGTGTGGTTGAAGAACAGCTACATGTCCAATTTGGGTGCCATTCCCAGTCATGGAAACTTTCTGATTTTGGTCTAAACCCAGAATACCAGTCCCTTCAAATCTTACACATGCCTTCAAAGAAAAGTGGCAACCAGTTTTGGTTTTGAGAGAAAACTGCCTCATGCTCTTTGACAAGCTAAACTGTACAGATCTCTAGAAGCACCCCAAAGCCACAGTTTGGTTTTCCAAGAGACAGCACTGAATCACAGCAACATGTTAATAAAACAATGGTAGCAGCTACTTGGCATACAAGTCTGGAAGAATCTCCTCTTGTATAGCACTTTACACTATCGCTCCATATGCCTTCCTTTAAAAAACTGCCCAACAGTCTTCTCCTCTTTCCAAGACTCCAAAAACCTAAAACTTGCAATCTGACCTGTTCTTTCTATGATTTAAGAGCAGCATCATCAAAAAAAATTACCACCACTATGTGTATATGAAGAATAAATTCAGCAAAGCTTTAACCCATCAAAGAGCATGGTGGGAAGGAAACAAATCCAGCGAAACAATGCAAAGGTGGTGTAGGAATAGCCCAGCCTCTGATACATGCAGGTGGAAGAGGCGGATCTTATTATTGCACAGCAAAATCAACATGCAAATAAACAAATTTTAACAGAAAAAAACCCTACAATAATACATCAGCAAATCCTTGGTTTGTCATCAAAAGTTACATTTTTATTTCATAGTGGGTCTGTTTAACCTAGTCTAACTAAAAATTAGTCCAGTGAGTGGTCCAGCCTATTTTTTTGCCTTTTTTTTTAAAAAAAAAAAGCTTGCAAAACTAAAGTGTTAAGATGTAGCTTGAAAATAAATAATCAAGACTTCATAACTACACAGGAAACGAGTCACCACGTGGTCCCCTTACTACACAGGCAAGGGAGGTTTAAAGAATGTCAGAAGTCCTCAATAGCAGTTTGCAATTATAATAAAGTCACTTGATCTGCATTTAATGACAAACCATTCTTGGAGATTGTCCCTAAATACTGACAATTTTCAGCTCCAGTTCCATAGTTTTGCTCCTTTTGTGGCCCAGAGAAGAGCATAGGGAGCAACTGTTTGATGCTTGGTGATATTAGGGTTTTCCAGTAGATGTGGTAAACATATGCAAGCAGAAACACCTACAAAGGAACAGAAAAATCAAAAACTTCTCTCTTCAGAGAGGGCTTCAGCAAAGAGAAGCAGAGGCTCCTGCCACTTGAATAACTCTTAGGCTATGAGAAACAGTATGATCCTGGCACTGAAAGCATTCCCCAGCCAAAGCTTTTCAAGGAAGCTGTTCTAGCATAGATTTCGATATACTGGACAACATGACTAAACAGGGTTAGCTACAAAGGCTACATGCCAAAGTAGAATGGTGGCACGGTTTGGATTCACGTTATAAAATCCTAGTTGTTCCATTTCATTTCTATTGGAATAGTTAAAACTCAAGCCTAAATCTGCTTTAAACTTCCAGAACAGCTCCCCTCAACGTAACAGAAAACTTGCTGACTGCTGCCTTGTACACATAATTATAACCAAACCCAAGTATTTCTGGTTCCTGCTTTGATGGCAAAGAGATCCTACACCGCCAACCAGATGGCAAAACGCTAACCTGGTTGTATTAGTTTCGCAAGCCAACAACCTTGCAACAGAATGGTTTATTTTTTAAGCATGATAAAGAGATTCTCATTAAGTACCCAAAATCCATTCTGTCACACATGCAAAAATTAATTCCTACTGTAACAAGTGGATTTTAAATCAGTGTTTTGTGCTCTTGTGTAAAACAGGCTGAAAAAAACATTGGATATTTTCTCCTTGGGAAATGAGGATTTGGTTTAATTAAAACATTTTGTGAGAACATAGGCATTTCATCAATATTTTAAACAAAAACAGTGCCTATGTTTTTGAAGTGCTCCATCCTCAAATGGGATTGATATTTTGTCCCAATTAAGCACAAAACTCTGACATCTCATCTCCCACAGAATGAAAATTCCCCGTGATCAGTTACAGGCTTGAAGCTTGAGTCTGCAAGTGGCTGTCATGATCCATTTCAAAGGGTACTTACTTGTATTTACAGCAGAAAAATTCTTCACAAGTATGAACTGGAAAAGTCTTGGAAAAAATCACCACAAAAATAACAACTTCATATAAACTCTCTGCTTCTTCAACAGTATTTTTATTGTTCCTTGAAATGAAAAAATTGTCCACATCCCATTTGCAGCAAAACTAAGATTTCTTTCAAGAAAATCCACAAAAGCATGTGTTTTTAAAAGTACCACCTCTTCAGTTTTGTACATACGTAAGCAGGATTGTTCCAGTGACAGTACTGAACCACCCTGAATCACCAGCTTAGAGCAGCTGAGGGGATGAACAGTGCTGACTGGTGGCTATATATTAGAAGACAACTAATGTTTGAAAGGATGAGAACTAACATTACAAGAACCACAGATGAATTTTCTGACAGGCAGGTTAGCAACAACTAGTAGCACCACAGCGTTAAGAAACAAGTCAACGGAAACATAGAAGATAATATAAAGAAGGAATGGCAAAGTGAATTTCTTTGAGATTCCTTTTCACTGCCAAAGCAAAAAGGCAGCAAAAAGGAAAAACTTCTGCAAGTGAGCTGTTAACTAGGTAAGTGATATAAACCAGGATATAGTCTGAAAAATTTCATCATAAAGGATGAAATAATGCCCCTACCATTATCACCAAAGGAGGATGTTACACAACAGCTGCTCCAGTAAAGGTTTTGAATCCATAAACTTCGCGATATCTCATATTTAAGACCTCTAAGAGAGGCTGAATGAGGTGCTTGGAAGTAATAAAAGTCCAGAAAGACTGGCAAAATGGTCCAGTCCAACAATCAAGGGAACTGAACAGGGTTATCTGGATAACTAAAGAGTCTTGTCAATCAGCCACTGGGTTCTGGGAAAAGAAGATGGTAGCTGATGTGGGGTTCAACCAATTAAAAGAAGGAAATATAATGAATGACAACTGGGGCAGATGTATGGAAAACAGGTCTTCTTAAACTAAATTGATATTTTGTGGATGTGGAAACAGTTGCTTTAAATGAGGTGTGCTACCTATGATGGGTGAACTGGCAAACTTTAGTGCCTGCTGTAATGTTAAGACCAAAAAGAGCAAATAGAGCATTTGGATGTAGAAAACGGGATCTGAAGTAGTGGTATAGAGGCGATTTCTGTGTTTTGGGCTAACGCAGATGTTTCTGGAACATTGTCTGCTCTAGGACAGTGGCAGTAAGTTGGAGAGTTTAGAGAATGGCCAGTAGAACAACTGAGGAATCAGAACATACCCTTTTACTACAACATTCAAGGAGACCTATCCATTCATCTTGCCAAAGAGAAGGTAAAAAGGACTACAGACTAAGCAGCTACACAGGAAACAGAAAATTAAGAAATTCTGTCTAGCTGACAAAGGTCCAATCGAGACAAATTACTGGAAGTTGGGGCTGGATAAATTCAGATCAAAATGTGCATTGTATTTCTCAACAAGGGAAAATACTAAGCCACTTACAGTAACTATCAAGGGTTATGGTGGGTTTTTCAATCCCTGGGAACTTTTTAAATATCAGTGTTTATGCTGTAGTGGATGATATTCAAATATAGCTACAAGCCTGGGAGCCAAAATGAGAACAGTAAACCCCTTTGTTCTTTACATGGCAGATCAGGGTAGGTGACCACAACAGATCATTCTGATCTTTTAATCTCTGCACCCATGGATAATTTCCCCTCATTTTTTCTTTAATAGATAACCACTGTGCTCTGTTATGGACAAAGTCCTCCTATTGGTTCACAAGGCACTGAAAATACTACTTATTTTGTACTTCATTGCAGTTTTGAACTAAAGCCATTACAGTAACAGCTCATCACCTCAACAGTTTTAGGATGCTTATTTGCCTTGTTCTACTCGCTCAAGAAAGCAGCCCCAGTTAGTTCAGAGAGTGGCCTACTTGACTGAGAAATATAGGTCCAGCAAAAGCACCATCAGCAAGTATTGCACCTTCCACAGTGCTGTGTACTGTGTTCACAATGTTCACAACACTCTACAATAATTCAGTCTTCTCTTTCCAACAGGAAGACAAACCCAAGACCAAGACAAAACCTCACCACAGCAATGCCTTAACAGCAATGGTTACGATCTCTTCACCTTCTAGTCCTCCCAGTAAAGAGATCTAAACAAAAGTGTGTGTTTTCCATCAGTAAATACCATGCCTCACTTAGATATTCGTCCCAGTCACCCCCCTCTGGTAAATCTCTGTATTAACATGACATGCTGCTGGCTCACAGGAAATCTTGAATTCTCTGCAGATGTTAGAAAGAAGGACGGAAGGTAGTCCTTTATGTTTTGTCACTAAATTAAGGATTTATTGTGAAATGTCTTCCCATAGATTTAAGCACATCTGTATGCTGACATGAGCAGTTGCCTTGGAAACCAAACTGCTCAAAATGTAATAAGGACAGAAGACATGTTAGCCAACAGCTTCAGAATTGTTCCCATCGTTAAACAACTACACCACTTGTCAATCTCTACAATATTACAGGAACTGCTGCTAAGTAATTCTATCAATATATGTTTTATCCATGCAAAACAAGAAGGTTCCTCCCAGTAAGGTAGCTTCTACCATTTGTGCATTTATAGGGTTTTGGGGTGGGGTTTTTTGGATAGAGGGGGGATAGATTTAGGAGACAATTACCACAGCGCTGGTTATAGCTAGTCATTCAGCACTCTTGGTATCCAGAAGGGAGTAAAACCATGCAATGATGGTTTTTATGTTCCCCATTCATGCAAGATGGAGCCACAGTCTTCACTTAAACATTTCAATGTTGCCGACTGTCATTCAAGATGCACACACACCACTTAACCAAATGACAGCTGCTGAGGGGAACAACTTTCAGATTTGTCCATGCAGAAAAAACAATTATTACTTGGCAAGTTCACGGTCTTTCTCATTCAACTATAGAAATTGTACAATTATCACCAATAAAAAATTAAATATTAGTTCAGATGACTGTTTAAAACATACTGTACTGGCAAGTAAGTCAGATTTGTAATACCATTGTAGTTTATTTCAATGTGGGGACAATGTGATACACACACGCATTGATCTACAAGACTAACTTATGAAAACCTATTCCTCTGACTTATGTAAAATCCTTGCAATATGATATATTTTTAATTATCTGTAATATACCAAACATTCCCTGAGTTTTGAATAAGGGATGCAGAATCACACATTAGCATGTAAGAGAAGAATTTTCAAAAGCGTTCAAGGTCATCTTTGCTAGAAGACATCTTTTTCATGAAAAAAAAAACCAAAAACAAAAAAACAAACATTGCCTTTTTAAGAAAACGTGTCTCTGTTTCAGGAGATTTTTCATTAAATTCAGAAGCAGAGTCAGTTGTGCCCCTCTTTCAAATACATCCCGTAGCCCCACAGGCAGGGCAAGGGGGAAGATGGAGAACAAAATTTGACCTTAAGAGAAATTAACCCATATACCATGATACCATCAGTGGCAGTGTGGATGCCATGAAGGTTCACAGAAATACACATCCATGTTCTTCTGCTTACCGCTGCTGGGGATTCTGCGTGTAACTCTATAGTTTAGACGCCATACTTCTTATTAGAATTGTCTTACCAATAGGTTCCTCAAAGACAATTTCTTCTGCCTCCACATCTTTGTAAGTACCACCTTTCACCTCTACACTTCTTGGGGGAATCTATGAGAAGCCTAACTTTAAGACTTGCTTAGTTGTAACCAGTGACTGATTAAATAGTTTAAAATGGCAATCTCCTTCCAAATCAACGTTGTTCATTCTCTCCCAAAGCACTTAAAAAGCAGAGGAAAAAAGGTTAAGCACATAATGCTTGGAGCTTGCTTCTACTTCATCCCCTTTCTTAGGGCTTAGATGACCCAGGATGTCCCAGACATCCAGCAGAGCCCCTTGCCTTAATCCGTAATACTGCTCTTTGGAAGCAGCTCTTCATTCCTCCCCCTTTACTACAAGCTCCATCTTAGAAATACTCTCTTGAAATTCTTTTTATAGTTTAATCCACTATTTATTTCTTACCATGTTCCAGACAGTCCTTTTATCTCCACATAATCAGTCAAAATAATAAGCATAATTGTCAATTACACAATAATTTCAATAATCAATTATCCAGCACATTTTTCCTCTTTTTTTTTTTTTAAATACTTTCAGATCACTTAAGTCAGTCTGTGACAAGAGCCTGAGCCTGATCTGTGATGAAGATGTAGAATGATGTGTCAAGTCTGTGTATATGAGATGACTGGATCATGATAATTGACTCTGTGTGAGCTTCCTTTTATCTTTCCTGGCCTCCAGCATGGCTGCAAGCTTTACCTCAAGGGATGCAGCAGCATCAGAGCAAATTTACCTCCAGACCTTTCAACCCAAAGCTCTCCATGCAATTATTCATACTGACCTGACAAGCTTTAAGAAGAGATTTCCTAGTACCCTTGTATTAGCCTCCAGACAGTCTTTTGCCACCACCAAGGCAGCAGCAAGAGACCTGTTTGGAGGAACCCATAATTTGCCATCTTGTCTGCATGCACAGTATGAATGAGATCTCTTCAGAAAGGAGCCGGTGTTGGGGAGGTTGCTATAAGATGGCATCTTAGCAGGTAACTGCATCATTTCATGCAGGTGGTGCATATTAATTATTCAAGTAGTTCGATATGGCAGCTATACAGCCTCCAAGACTTGCACTCTACAAAGGAAAGGGGATGGTACATTCAGGCAATAGTCTGCAGACTTAGTGAACTCTGAAAATCCTTGTTCATGTCAAATACTATTTTGTAGACAGCTGTCATGATTTAAGCCCAGCTGGTAACAAAGCCCCACGCAGCCACTCGCTCACTCCTCCCCACCGACCCCAGTGGGATGAAGAGAAAATATAAAGGCAGGCTCATGGGTTGAGACAAGGACAGGAAAGGATCACTCACCACTTATGGTCACGGGCAAAAGACAGGCTCAACTTGGGGAAAAACCAAAATCAGTTTAATTTGTTACCAATCAAATCAAAACAAGGATAATGAGAAATAAAACCAAACCTGAGAACACCTTCCCCCCACCCTTCCCTCCTTCCCAGCTCAACTCCACTCCCAGTTTCTCTCCCTCCTCCCCCCCAGCAGCGCAGGGGGACGGGGAATGGGGGCTGGGGTCGGTTCCTCACCCCTTGTCTCTGCCGCTCCTTCCTCCCCAGGGGAAGGAGGACTCCGCACTCGGCCCTTGCTCCACCATGGGGTCCCTCCCACAGGAGACAGTCCTTCATGAACTTCTCTGGCATGGGTCCTTCCCATGGGCTGCAGTTCCTCACGAACTGCTCCAGTGTGGGTCCCTCCCACGGGCTGCAGTCCTTCAGGCACAGCCTGCTCCAGCACGGGCTTTCCCATGGAGTCCCAGCCATCCTGGGGGGCATCCATCCCCCTGCTCCGGCGTGGGCTCCTCTCTCCCCGGGTGCAGGTGGGCATCTGCTCCCCCGCTCCCCTCCACGGGCTGGGGGGGACAGCCTGCCACCTCACCACGGGCATCCCCTCCTCCTTCACTGACCTCAGTACCTGCAGAGGGGTACCTCTCACATCCCAATCCCCCTGCTCTCTGCAGGTTTCCCCTCTTAAATCTGCTCTCCCACAGGTGTTACTGCTGTCGCTGATGGGCTCAGCCTGGGCCAGAGGCGGGTCCAGCTTGGAGCCAGGCAAGCTTCTAGAAGCTTCTCACAGGAGGCACCCCTGCAGCCCCTCCCCCACTACCAAAAACCCCACCACACAAACCCAAACCAACAACTAATGCATGAGCTTGGTTTGGTGATAATTATGAAATTCCTCTCTGTAGCATCAGGAAGATGGAGAGACTATTGGCACAACAGGTAAACTGCTCAGGGTCTCTGAGTCTCTGTGCCAGTTTTGCAGCTCATCATGATGTAGGTTGAAAACTCATCTCTTTCCTTCAGAAACAATAGTGAGATTAAGATTTCTAGATGAAGCTAAAGACTGTGACTAAAAGAGTGACTTAATAGCATGCAGTGAGCCGGCACTGCATTTGCACCTCTGCCTAAAGAGATGCCTTGTTCTCTCCCTCCCCAGCTCTCCTGCCACCCCTAAACAAAACAAAAAGCCTACCACCAAATAAAGAGGTAGAAATAAGACTCAGACCACTCGCTGTTGGAGGACCAATATGCTGTTTTAAGCATCCAGTTCCTGCAGAGCTTTAACAATACAACCATAGATTTTTAGATTTGCTCAATATTTTCACTACTTATAAGACCTTACAGGAGAGGGTGAGGCAGGGTATTTTGGGATTTGGGGGTGAAGGGGAGCAGTAAGGGTTGTTTTTACAGAATGAAAGAATTAGAAGTTAAAAGAGTACCCTGTGACTTTAAAAACAAATTAAGCACACAAGTCAAGAAAGGTTTCAGTTTGTCCTTTGAAGACAGAGCATAGTTAACAGAGGACAGCAAACCTGAAAGGGTAATTCATTGCATCAGTTGTACCAGCGTATTTCAAGAGGCACTGAATTGCCCTGTGGAAATATCTACTTATCTCTAAACAATTAGCTTAGACTAGACACTGAACTTTAGACAGTCAGTGCTAGGTGAGATGAATCACCCTTTCCTTTATTCTCTTCTACCTCTACCTCCCTTTGCCTGCTGGCACACAAGGGAAATAGTCCCTGTTTGTAAATTCAAGTAGGGCTGACACTGATGTACACTATTCGGCATCTCAAGTTACTCGTGTATTAATCCCTGAGAATCTCCAGCCTATAGGGGACCAGTAGGACACAGATATAGCTAGGTTTTATAAAACAATAACCCCAAACCAGAAAATCCCAGTAACTGAGTTTTTCATATGTTCATAGAATATTGGTCTACAGGTATTCTCCCCCACCTCCAAACATCACAAAGGAAAAAAACCCACACCAGAGACTTCAAATGGAAGTACCTCTTCAAAGACTGTCAACCAGTGAAGCTAGGCTACCCACAGGCCTTTTCAAATGAGGCACGGCAGGTAGCTGAGACAAGCAAAACTTCAATCTATGTTGCTGTTTTCCTTAGGAAAACATTTAATTTCAGCAAACATACAGAAAATTTATATAGCTACATTCAGACTTGGTTATCTAATAAATTCCTTGCTGAATTTTTATTATTCAATTAATGCACAGATACGTATCTACCAGTAAACACTGGTAGTTTAAGTCAGACATCAATTGTGAAAGAATTCTGTTGCCCTAACTTCTCTGCCTACTAGATTTTGAGCAAAGTATTTTAAAATGTCTTACCACTCTCCTTATAGCCACATCTGCCTTCTGCATATTAAAAAAATTCACATATAGAAAGTGACAGCTCTTCAGTTTAAGAGAAAACAGTGTCATTAAGCAAGTTCCTACAGGTTCTACTTCTTGCTTTTATCCATGCCGAAACCTCTTCTTACCCCTTCGCTAAGTGTCGCAGTGAATTTGCATTCCTGTCTAATCATGGGCCCACTAAAGCATAGTACTGACACTGTCATCCGATTTCTCAGTGAAAAGCTAATGAAGTTTTTAAAGTAATAATGGCTTTTCAAGGCCTGCTAGGCAAACTGACTAATGGACCTGGGCTTTGGAAAAAGAATTGCTTCCAGTGACACAGAAGGTTACCAGGTTGGGGATGCATTTTAAAATATACTCATTCAGCAAGAAATTCAGGACAGGAAAAATAGCTTGTCGGACTACTTAAGCTCAGAAGTAGAAATACAGGGAGAGTCCAATCTGCTCATCAGCCTCGCATACATCAGCACAGGCAATAGCAAGAGGGTTTGTTTAGTGACT
Organism: Haliaeetus leucocephalus; assembly: GCF_000737465.1. Classification (NCBI taxonomy): domain Eukaryota; kingdom Metazoa; phylum Chordata; class Aves; order Accipitriformes; family Accipitridae; genus Haliaeetus; species Haliaeetus leucocephalus. The sequence continues at coordinate 8,553,056 of NW_010972787.1, forward strand.
GCAGATCATGCCACCTACATTTAAGCAGACAGCATACAATATATGGATTGCGACACAGTTGGTAGCCAGTCCTTCAGCTGGAGTAACAACTGTGTGGTATTTCAGCTTTGCACCACTCCTGACAGCAGGTAGAACATTACAAGCTGGTACTAGAGACACCCTGCATTTGAAAGTACCAGCCTCAGAAACTACAGTAAGAGTCCCTTAGTTTTATTTAATTATTTACTCTGGCCCTTAAAGTTATGGACAGGTACAAAGCACAAAGATCCAGAAGAAGAGCTGGGAAATTAGAAATAACACCAGAAGGTTTCACTTGATGCCACCCCATGAGCAGGGGCAGTCTGGGCAGGCAGCGTGCTCTTACCCTGGGACTCACATTGCTCATCCTTGCTCAAGGCTCAGTGAGCCGGCAGCTGGCTGGCAATCAGCTGCGAGCTCCATCCCATTCCTGATGAGCTTTTCAAATGACCCGTTATTGCAAGAACTGCTACATTTCCACAGCATAGTCCTGGATGGAAGTAGATAAACCATGTGTCTTTTACAGTATGACTGTAGGATAACACAGCAGTATGTTTCCAGGCAACATCTTCAGAGTTCATGTAAATGCTCAGCAATGAGCAGTGTTGTGGTCTCTTATGGGCACTGCCATTTCAGGTCCTGGTGAACCTTGTCCCTCAGTGTTGCAAGAAGCTCCAGACCAAATACATGATTCAAGTTCTTGCCAGTGAAAACCTCCCACTGACTGACCGACCACGTTCACCACTTCTGATCCTACAGCAGAAAATTAAGAGTTGAGAAGCAGGCATAGTTATTTCCTCCTCTAGAGGGAAGAGGAACTTTTTGGTTACAGAAGGTGGGAAAGGGAAATATTTAGGGACTTCAGGAGGGTGAGTGGATGTGTCCCCTCTTTCCTTTTTCTTTGTAGGACTGACGAGAAGATAGGTATCTTCCAATGTTCCTCTGCACAGTATGTCTGGGAAGGGAAAGAATGGAGGTTGCTGCAGCCACCCCCCAGCTTCAAAGAGCTCCAAAGTGCAGCAGAATTATCAAGCAACACTGAACTGAGGCTAGGTAGCAATTTTTTTCCTCAGAAAAGATTACATAGGCATGCAGGTATTGGATCAGAGCTGGATAAATGGTACTGAATGAATCTGTGGGATATAATCAGTGCTTGGGAAAAGGTTTCCAGCTCCTACTTTCAGCAAAGAGTAGGAGTTTCCACAAGAGGAAATAAGCTACTGCAGACTGCAGGAGTATTAAGAATTTTGTAAGGGTCACAAATATAAATGGCAGTTAATTACCTCCTACTTTTTTTTCCGCTTTTCTTTTAATACCATGATTATTTGACATTATTAACATGGAATCCAAACCCCAAAATTCATTCTTTCAATGCTGCACAGTTACAAAAGTATGCAGCAAATAAAGGTCAGGCACTACTCAGAGGAATAGTGAAAATCTAACATTTTCATAGAATTCATTTGTCATCATGCCACATCCTCCTTAAATGGAAAACCAGAGCAATATATTAGATAACTCTCAACTTTGGGATGTTCGTAACAACTATAATACTTCCAGTACAAATCTTTACTGAAAATTTGCATGGAGGAGGTCGAGATCTGTAATATAATAGTGCAATTATAATGTAGCAAAAATATTTCTAACTTTAATCAACAGAAATACACTCCCAAGTGTACACTGCCTAGTTGCAACCATTTGTTTTTTCCAGATAGCGAACTGTCAGGTAGGTACTATGAACTCATATGCTGCTGGGTACATAAGCGCTTCATGGACAACTCGCAGAAACACCATCCTTACAGTATTCCCAAGACCTGTGTTGGGCTTCCAATATCTCAGAACCAGCCAAGTTTGACTTCAGTGCATTTTTTTGGTGATTATACCTTTAGGAACAAAGGAAACAAAAAATTATTGCTGTGGCAAGGGGAGTGAAAACTGCATGCAAGAAGAAAGCTCCTGGTAGGGAGGCAAAAATTGTGAATACAGAAGCAACCTCAGGTGTACTCAAGAAAAGCAAAACCTTGGCCAAGACTGATGAGGCATTTATCTTCCACAGTAGAAAGAGTAGAAGTCTCTGTATGATGTCTTGACAGTACTTAATCAGATCTCTTAGGAACACGGTCTGAAATGACTAAATGCAGTCAATGAAGTATCTGAGCAATTAACAGGAAACAGGAAGAACTACAAGGAAGGAAGGATGTACCTTAAATACCACCTCTGCCAATCTTAAATGCTTCACTCCAAGCATTTATCCACAGGCCAAAGCCTTTCCATAAGGGAAAATAAACAAGAGAGTAGTACTTTTTAATCATCAAAGGTAGTATAGACAAGCAATAGTCTAATGGTTAAAGGAAATATTTCCCTTTCCTCAGGAAAGTGCTCTAACCACCAGGTCAAACTGTTGTGGGCAGCAGCACTTAACTCCATAATGAAGCTGTTTCACTTTGCAAAGCACAACACAGATCACTATTAGTTTAGAAAGCCAGCTAACATGAAGGACCATAATTTTCTAGCCCAGATATTAGCATACTGAAAAGCAAGGAAAACCTTTATGTCAGTTACTATAACCATGTCATGCTTTTGTTATTATAGTTTGGTAAGCCTGTGGCGCTCTGGTCACGCACAGAAATGCAAATCATCTATGCTGGGGAGAAGTAGGTTGAAAAACTGAGGATCGGGTGGTTTGTTGTTTTTTTTAATTGTCCCTAGATTTTCAGGCAAGTATCTGATTTTCACACTTGTCACTGATGACTCATCTATAAAACCACAAAGAGAAAAGCAGCATCAGCACAGGTCACATTATGTAATTACACAGTACATTCACCCCCAAAGTCCCCCTGCCCTTACAGTCCTCTGCCTTTGCTCCACCACACAGCTCACACCCACCACAAGCTTACTTGTAAGGACCCCGTGGGACACCTTCATCTTTTCATTTTCCTGTAACTCTATTAAGCAGTCCTTGAAATTAACTTTCAGTTAAAAACTCTTTTGTTATCATAAGGGGCTGCTAACAAATCACCTGGAAATGCTCAGCCCTCAGTATCAAGTCTGCAGCATTTGGCATCCGTGACATAGTAAATTCAGTTTTGTTTTTCTCTAAGCAAGGCAAGGAGCTGATAAAAGTCAGATACCAAAGCATTGACTCATACTGGAGTACTACTTATAATGCTGAATTTAATAAATAAGTAAATAAATAAATAATGTGTCTAAGACATCTCAAAGATTGATTTCTTTTAAAATCAAAAGAGGATGGAAAAGGCAGCTTATTTTAAAAGCTGCTGGCAAAGTGAAAATCCTGTTTGCAGTTCCCTTCCTGACAGAAGTCTAAAAAAGATGAATGAGAAGAAAGCGTATAATTCTCTCCAGTCTTACTAATGGCAAGGTAATACCACTTACTGCAAGATGCTAGTGAATTTTTTGGAGGTACTGACATGAACTTTTTTCCTCCAAAGTTTAGTGTCAGCTAATCACTGATATTTCAAGTGTAGACACTTACATACATGACCCAGAAATGGAACAATACCCCTCCACGCACACCTCTTCCTATTTCTCCCCCCTCTCCTGTTTTGCAACACACTCTCCAGCAGAGACTAGCTTTTCACTGTGGTAATAGCCATAACAAAGAACAAGACCTCACTGCACAGACCACCTTACGTAGACCAAGATGTAGATTAAATACAGTTGCTGATATTCTATTTATTTGTTGTGTACAGAATTATTCCACAAGCATTTCCTTACTCACTTTTAGTTTCAACTGCCTAACCCCATCAAGTGGGCAGCCCTAATGAGAGCACAAAGCTATGGATAACATCCTTTGAGCAGAGGTATCGATGAGAAGACAGCAACTACTGTTAAAATGCTTCGCCTGTATCTAAATGTGAAAGTACTGGCAAACAGGAGTGATGGTCTGTAATGAACCATAAGAAAGGTCAACCTAAGATCACTTTGAAAATGTGTTACAGCAGTACTGAATGTTAAACTGAGATATGAAGTTCACACAAACTGCCACGAATGGACAGGAGCTATATATTTCAAGTAAGTCACAGAATCCTAGAATGGTTTCGGTTGGAAGGGACCTTTAAAGATAACTAGTCCAACCAACCCTGCCATGGCCAGGGACATCTTTCACTAGATCAGGTTGCTCAAAGCCCCATCCAAGCTGGCCTTGAACACTTCCAGGGATGGGGCATCCAAAGTGAGCTGTGAGTATTTTGAAACACAGTGCCTCAAAACTGACTGGTGAAGAATCTTGCACCTTCAGACAACACTCACAAAAACCCACACAACATTACACAATGTATTTTGGAGGTCAGGGTAAAGAGACTCAGAATTGTAACCTAAGGAAAGATACTGTTGTCCTCTTCCTTCCTAAAACTAGCAGGCATTGGGCAGCAAATGGACAACAGTATCTTATTTTATGTTGCAAAAGAATCTTTTTTTTTTTTTTCTTTTTTTTTTTTTTTTTATGAAGCAAATAAGGACAGAATATGGAGAAGACACTGTCCTCCAAAATATGTATCTCATATGTCTATTTTTCATCTCATCCTTGAATGAGTATAAACCTCATTCTGGGACTTAAAATTGTATGAATGCTTTTTTAAAAAAAAAAAAAAAAAAAAAAATAAAAAGAGGAGTATCTGATTAGCCTTAACAAATCCTTTGCTTCTGAGAAACTGCTTTCTGTGCAAACCAAACAATCTATTATTTCATAGCCAACACCATGTATATTTTTGTTTTGGCTCATTAACCTGAGCTGGGCAAGTCGTAAATAGAAAGCTCTGTTCTCATTGATTCATTTTTAGAATTAAAACAATGGAATACGCAAAAGAGGCAAAATGTTTATCATTAGCAATGAATCACTCCAGCCAGTACCTAAAAGACAAATGTTGCTGAAAAATAGCCTTGTGATAACACATTGTGAATAGTCTGAATTTTATTCACAGGCTTACTTTTACTACTAAAAGCCAGATGCTGCCTGTTAGAAAAACGTACTTCAGCCAAAACTGTCATCTTGTATGTGCTATAATGACAGCAGAATTCCTACCAGATTATGCCCTTTGATATTCACATATCTGTGAGTGCATATCTGAGTGTGGGAAGGACTTGCAGATTCGCAGTTTGGAAAAACCAAACATGGTTACCTAAAATCTACTCCTGAAGCTGAGATTAGATGAAGCTTCTGTTTTCCTAAACAAAAGCCACTGATTTCCAAGGCAAAACTGATAACTCCTGATGAAGTGGTTTCAGGGAGGAAAGAGTATAAATGTATCTGTATGCTATTGTTAATCAATTGTATCTCAAGCTAAGCAGGATTGTCTAGGAGGCCAGAATCTGATAACAACCCTGGATACCATTGTGTTATATTATCAGGGCAGAACTCACCCTTCCTGGCTAACACACAAGGCAAATTTATTAAATGGAGGTAGCAACTTGAGCTTTACGAATCCTGTAAAAGATCTCTTCTTCACACCTGAGTTCCCTCCTCATCAGTAGATAAACAAGTTTGTCAACAGTGAATTAAATAAAAGTAACAAGTAAAACCTTTTACATATCACAAAATAGCTGTACTATGACATAACACACACCTTTTATTGATAAAGTGATACATCTACTACCATATTTACTTTTTATTACTATATTGCTTTTTACATGAGTAGCAGTGCACATAGTACTATGAAATAGAGGCTAGAGGAAATACTACCACAGTCTCCTAATGCACATTTTCAGAACTGACTCAGATATTAAAGAAGCCAAGGACTGAATCACATTTGACCATTTTTGTCTTAGGATTTGAAGCCAAACAAAGAGTGTACAACTTACAAGTCAAGTCCTCCCAATATTAAATCTTTGCAGATGGGTAATTCATATAAGCAATGAATTGCAACTTTATTGAGCAGTTTTAAATCCTAGGATCATTTATGTTGGAAAAGACCTTTAAGATCATTGAATCCAACCATTAACCTAACACTGCCAAGTCCACCACTAAATCATGTCCCTAAGTGCCACATCTACACGTCTTTTAAATACCTCCAGGGATGGTGACTCAAGCACTTCCCGGGGCAGCTTGTTCCAATGCTTGACAACCCTTTCAGTAAAGAAATATTTCCTAATATCCAACCTAAACCTCCCCTGGCACAACTTGAGGCCATTTCCTCATGTCCTGTCTCCAGCCACCTGACAGAAGAGACCAGCACCCACCTCACTACAAGCCCCTTTCAGGTGGTTGTAGAGAGCGATATGGTCTCCCCTCAGCCTCCTTTTCTCCAGACTGAACAACCCCAGTTCCCTCAGCCGCCCCTCATAAGACTTCTAGGTGCTCTAGACCCTTCACCAACTTGGTTGCCCTTCTCTGGACACGCTCCAGCACCTCCATGTCTTTCCTGCAGTGAGGGGCCCAAAACTGAACACAGGACTCGAGGGGCGGCCTCACCAGTGCCCAGTCCCGGGGGACGATCGCCTCCCTGCTCCTGCTGGCCACACTATTTCTGATACAGGCCAGGATGCCGTTGGCCTTCTTGGCCACCTGGGCACACTGCTGGCTCATATCCAGCTGGCTGTCAACCAGCACCACCAGGTCCTTTTCCACCGTGCAGCTTTCCAGCCGCTCTTCCCCAAGCCTGTAGCGCTGCGTGGGGTTGTTGTGACCCAAGTGCAGGACCCGTCACTTGGCCCTGTTGAACCTCATAGAATTGGCCTCGGCCCATCCATCCAGCCTGTCCAGATCTCCCTGTAGAGCCTTCCTGCCCTCCAGCAGAGCAACACTCCCACCCAACTTGGCGTTGTCTGCAAACTTGCTGAGGGTGCACTCGATCTGCTTGTCCAGATCATTGATAAAGATATTAAACAGAACTGGCCCCGACACCGAGCCCTGGGGAACACCACTTGTGACCGGCTGCCAACTGGATTTAACTCCATTCACCACAACCCTTTGGGCTCGTCCATCCAGCCAGTTTTTTACCCAGCACAGAGTACGCCTGTCCAAGCCATGAGCAGCCAGTTTCTCCAGGAGAATGCTGTGGGAAACCGTGCCAAAGGCTTTGCTAAAGTCCAGGTAAACAACATCCACTGCCTTCCCCTCATCCACTAGGTGGGTCACCTGGTCATAGATGGAGATCAGGTTGGTCAAGCAGGACCTGCCTTTCATGAACCCACACTGACTGGGCCTGATCCCCTCATTGTCCTGTACGTGCCGTGTGATGGCACTCAGGTGTCTCGGTGTTGGTAGGACTGATGCTTAAAATGCAGGGCTTAGCAAGCAAACAGTGAGAATATGAGAGAGAAGGAAAAGAAAACTGAAGTTATCACAATAAAGTCATGCTGAACAACTCCACAGTAACCAGCAGGTTTGGCATTCCAACACATGTGGAAATGAGAAAGAATGGGACCCTTTCTGTTCATGGTATTTGAGGGGAAAATTAGGTGGGTTTAACAGATGAGCATCTCTGAGAGGCACTGAGAAAGAAGGATAAGATTTACAGCTGAAATGCTGCAGGCCTACCACTGAAGTCAGGGCAGTCATCCTCTGCTCTGAAACATTTACTACAGTACACAAAACATACTTTGTTAATGTATTCTTGAAACTGAAGGACATCAAAAGCAGGACAAAAAATGTCTGTATAGTAAACAGTATTTCTTAGTTTATTCCTTCTGAGTTACTTTGAATGCAAGAAGACAATATCAATATATATTTCTTTTTAATAATAAATGTAGCACAATAGTATCTACAGCAGAGGAAATATATTTTTCAGTATACCCTGATTCCTGATTAATTCAATGGGGTGTCCTAAATCCATAAATCCATACTGTTTTGAAGGCTGGCTTTGGCCTTTGGACTCTCACTCTTAATGAAGTGATGTTCAGGCAGCTGGACCTGCCTAGCAATATCTGAATACACAGAACCGACACAACTGGAGACACACTTAGTTTAATGGCAGCGTTGGCTGCAATAAGATAACTTCCACCAGAGATGTCTGTCTCCTACTGGATCACCCAACCACTTGCTTTACTTTTATGCAACGCTACTTCCTTCTATCAGGAATATTAGAATAATTCTGCATAATCACTAAAGCCAACATCTTCAAAGCAATCAGGAAATCTGAATATTTAACACACTGCTCTAGGGAATAGAAGGAGCTCTGTCAACCCAGACTGTCCTGAAAATGACTTCATTAGCACCCCTACAAGTTAAGGCAAAGAACAAGTACTCAATGCAATGTTATTAAATGAAAGCAGGAAGCCCCCCTCAACAACGGGAAAACTGTAAGTGTGGGTTTACTGTAGTTTAGATGGTTAAGTGTGGAAAGCATGAACTACAGCAGAAGTTTTGCAGACTAAATGAAGATATTCTGGGTGATTCAGGTTTTGTTTCTGTAAAGGCACAACCAATCAAAGTAAAAGATCTGTCTGCAAAGGAAGACTAAATTAGTATGAACAACTGCTGAGAGGATGTATCATGGTGCCTGTTAAGACAGCCTGACACTTGTATGCCTATCATCCACAGAAAATGCCCTACTCTAGGCACCCAGCTCCCCACAGGACCTCCTTTTGGCCTATTTTATAAGGCAACAGAGGACTCTGGTAGAACTTTGGCCAACACTTAGCCTTGAACAGTTTCAAAAGAAACAATGTTCAGAAGGTGGGTTTGGTTCGAGACGCTTCATATGGTAAGCACCTGCAAAATCTCAGAAGGTTCAAAGAAGTCAAAAGGTTCCCAAGAAGCACAAACAGCACCAGGGGTCGACCACCAGTCTTTTCTCCACAAAGAAAAGTGAACTTCCAAAACCCCCTCCAACAACCACCAACGCCCCCCCCCCAACTCTGCAAGGGTTCTTCTGAGAGAGGATTACATATCAAATCCCGTTAATTCTTCTGCTGTTTCTCCTTAACCGCTTTTCCCCCCAGACCACAAAAGCCATGTTGCAGGTGTTCCCAGAAAGACACACAGACCTTGTTCTTCTGAGGTTCTCAGTTCCCTTAAATCCATAAGGCATTGCGTATGCTCGATAATCCAAGCCAAGGGGAAAAGCAATCACAGGCTGGGCACATCGTGCTCTCCTACCCACAACTGGAAAGTCCATTTGAAAAAATTAACTGAAATACTGCAGTCAGAAGGGTGCGAAAGCGATAAGGAATTACAGGCTGTTCCCAAGAAAAATGTGTCCATGTCTGAGCTATTGAAAATAAACTCCAGCATAGAAACAATATTAGTTTGTAAATCTTTTGATATCCACCAAAGAAATAAGAACTTCTAAACAAGTTCTCAATTGCAGAAACAAACACTAAACTAATTTAGCTTGTTTATATAGTTTGGTTGATTGTTTGTAACATCACCACTGTATGACAAAAGCCAACCCTGTAGAGCATGACATGGCTCTCTGGGAACTGCAACTGCATTACATTATTAGAGTGCTGCCCCAGTTAACACCCACAAATCCTCAACATAAGGTATTTGTGCAAATGCACCACCACACTGTGAATAACTTGAGTGTGTTACCAACTACAGTGAACAGATGTCAGAGTAACTAATACCTTTTTGTTGATTTTCAGGAAACAAACATTTGAAAACTGGATGTTATTTCTACAGAATGACAAACAAAAGAAATGGGACAGCAGACATTTAGATGCATTGCATCTGATATACAGCCTTTAAAAATGTCAATACATGTTGTTTTGCTCCTAGCCTGACTTAAAGCAATGTAAGTTTAGTGTCTTCTTTGTAAACACAGTACAGGGATATATGCTATTCCTTCTAGGAGCGAGTCTCCTTTTGTCATTAAATTTCTCCTTTTGTTTTTTACTTGTGATTATCAGAAAGTCTTTACATTTATTGAGACTGTAATGGCAATTTCAGGAAAAGTATTTCCATTTCCTGCAATATAATGTTTTCAGGAGAAAAAAAATATACACACAAACACAGAAACAACTAGGGAAAGTTATGAAACAAGTTTATCGTCATATTTATAAAGGACTTAACAAATTAGAGGTCACCTAGTTCACAGTTCTTCACTCTGATTTGTTTTGAAGGCACACAGTCTTTGCTAACCTCCCTCCCTTGCCCCCAATATTTTAATTGCTATCAAACACTGGAAGTAAGGGGCTACGTTCATGGGCCAAATCCCATACGCATCTAGGAATCACACACGGATGCAAGTGAAAAGTACCCACTTTGATCCTGTTTAGGTTCCTTACAGTAAGTTTGCATGCTAACAAACTCCCAGCCAGGAAAGGAGCCTTGGTGATCATCGATTTTTCCTTTTCATTTAAAATGAAACAGTTTCAGTTAATAGATATCAGATTGGACTACAAAATCCTCTGCCAAGAGTCTCAACCTATTTTTGCAGAGTCTTACTTTTCAGTGTTTTTCACCTCTGCACACCGTGCTTCATGCCAGAGTCAGCAGCTATCCAGCAGGGCTTATTAACTCGGGCTGCCCACTGGGCTTGGACACGACACGTCTGCACCTCCGGGTGAAGCACTCGCTTATCTATTGAACACGCTCCTCGCGGAGGCGAGACACTTGGAGCTGGGATCTGAGCAATGCAGTGGGAGAGCTTCAACAGAGAAAACAGGAATTCTGGGGCGAGTCTCTTACAGGGATGCGGCACAGCCATTACTGGTGCCAGTCAGCCACAGCAGAGACTTCACCCTGAGAAACCTGCACCTCTAGCAAATGTCCCAACCATTGCATGATTGGATTTTCTCCTCTCCTTCTCTCCAGAACTATAAAAGAGTAGGTTTCATCCATATGGTGAGCAGAGTTTTTTCTGGGTTTGGGGAACTAAATTTGGAAGAAAAGTTATTTCCTAGACCGTCTCCTCCCCTCTTCCTCTCTGACACTGAGTCCAGCACTGGGCAAGTCCCCTACCTGGTATGGCCAACTATGGAAAACATTTTCTTCATATTAAAAGAGGGAATCAAGTTTTTTAAGTATCTGATAAGAAAAAGAGCTGCAATCAACATCAGCTGCACTTTTCAGATCCCGTTCTTTAACACAAGTAGAAGTTTGCTTGCAATTATGTGCACACTGAAGAAATAAAATTCCATGTCTGTCTTTCTGAACTACATAGTCATGAGAAGAGAGATACAGTCATAACTTGTTGGTGCTAACACACACAGAAGCACAGTACAAACCTTGCAGAAGCATCAATTGCTTCCTGGATCACTTTTTAAACAAGCTAGAAACACTGCAGGGAACAAATGCCATCATGTTTCAGCCTGAGCACATAATTGATACACAGCTGCACTGCTGACGGTCATCAACCAAGGCCAACTCCGAAAAAAATTACCACAACTCAGCAAAAATAGTCAGAAGTTAATCAGACACACAGAGCACACACAGGTATTTTACATTAAAATCAACATCACTATCAGCTTCCTCTATCTCCTGTATACTTTTGTGCAACTAGTATTTGCAAATCTTTCTGCTCACAGCACTACAAGCTTTAAATATTACACAGAAACAGGCTGGAAGAATCGCATGGATTTTGTTCTTTTCAACCTGCAGTACAGAGGCTGGGTCTGGGCCCCCAGGAGAATTCGTTTAGTTATACTCCAGACAGCTTCATTTCCTCGGGGCAATTTGCAAGTGTAAGAAAAGGGACTTCAGGGCAAAGGCTGGATTCATTGCCCTGGCAGCTGCTGCAGCAGCTTAACCTGGAGCCTTCTTGCAATCCCTCAAGCCCATCGTGTCAGCGGGTACCTACAGCCGCACGGCTCCCCAGCAACACCAAAGCTGTCACACTGGCACAGAACAACAGTACTGTGAATGAGCAGTTAATCCTATGCAAGCAGGAACGAACCGTTCTTCCGTACAAGTGCAATACACATGCCCTGTCAAGACCTGTAAGTCTGACGTCTCCAAAACCACTGTGGATATGCATTGGGTTTACCAAGTGGGAGAAATGCCACACAGCTCTCCTCTAACACTAAAAGGATTTAAACTACCAACCAAATATTGTGAATGGGCATAATCAATAGTTGATTTGGAAAATAGCATTTTCTTTAGTTAAATCCTTTTACTTCCCACATTTGAGATTTTGTCTTGAATGGGTTGAGACTGTTCAGCAACTCACGAGATCAGACCATTCATTGTAGAGTTCTGATCTATGTAGCTAAACTGCTGTTATGTTCCTCACCTCTAAGGTGTAGCTGATGATGGATACCATCTAAATATCTACCACACATAAGAAAAAGACATGAAAGATTAACATAGTTTCAATGAATTTATAACTGGAGAAATGCAACATAATGTGGAGGAGAGAGTCTGAAGCAAGTTTTAAATTGCAGATGCACTATATTTTCCATGTCTGTCTGCAAATTCTTCTGAGATGAGAACTGAACTTAGTCATCGTTTTCTTTATGAACACTGCAGGAAAGTCAAATATTGCAGCACATAGTTTTGTGTCTAATATTGCATTGAGGATTACTAAATTGTTCTGCAGTAGTTGGTAAGCAGATATTTGCCACCACTTCAGAGTGAAGCTATAGTAAAATCTAGGGTAGCATGTTAGACACCTTTTATTACCTCCTCATAAATGCCAGGCACATTGGAACAATCAAACCTCACCTCCAGTACTCTAATCCCACAAAGCTTGTTTCACAAATTCCTCATTAAAGGATGCACTGATGCAGTCCTGGTGCCTGTCATAATAAATACGCTGCCTTGTTTAATTCTGGTATCTTACAGGAAAAGCCAGATCATTGAATAATCAGATTTAGCTATCAGCACAGCAGGAGATCTATGTTTTAAACCAATTTAAGGACTGCAAATACCATATGCCAGCTGACAAAATCAAGCAGCATAATTGACTCAAACGCTATCCTCTTCTGTTCGGCTGTTTATTGCAGGACAATCTACCAAGCTACCCTACAAGAACAGCCACAGTTCCTTTTGTCAGAGGCCACTCAGCTGACAGGCTCATTAAAATGCCTTCATGCACAATCTGCATGAATAAGCGAAGCTTAGCATTTAATCGTTAGAAAGCTTAAGCATGTTTGCGGAGAGGTAAGTTTAGGGAGAGGAGGAATGAAAGGAAACTGTTTAACATACAAAAAATTCTAATTCTTTTTGCTGGCAGAGACTGTGTGGGAGTTTCTCCATTGCGTGCTCACTCCGTTCCTATTGCTAAGATAGGGACTCCAGTCTTCTGTTCACTGCCTCCAGTCCCCTGCACCAGAGGCAGTTTACTGGGAAGGAAGAAAAGCAGAGGCTGCTGCAAGAGGTGGTTAAAACCTGTGCTGTTGTGGCTAGAGAACAGTCTCCCCCTGGCTTAAACCTAGCTCAGTATTCACAGGGAGCTGCAGTCACACTCCAGACTGCATTGCAGACGCGCCAGGAGCTTCGATTAGCACAGCCCCCGGGAGCTTACAGAGAAATACTGGAGAGAACGCGTGCATGGCTGTGACTGCTGCCACTCCTGAGCTTTTCAGTCTGTGGATTTCATACAGAAGATGGTTGAAATCGGGGATTTCAGTTTAACAATGAGAAATCTTTAAGTTACTCCACAAAGGTTTCACAGGGAAGGTGTTCCCTAAACTCCCCTATCCCTCCTGACAAGCAATTATAGCCTCTCACTGCACAGCTCCTGTTTGAAACTGGTTGACATAGTAAGAGGTAAAGAGGAAACAGATTTGCTTTTTTTTTTTTTTTTTTAAAATATGGCCATCCAGCAGGGCTGTGCACTATAGAGCGGTTCTCAATTTTTGCTCAGACTAGTATGCTTTTATGGTAATCTGCAAAACCAATACTCTCTGCATTTCTATAGGTACTTTAAGATTCTTCGGGCTGAATGGCACAATGCAAGTATAAATCATTCACTTTTACAAGATAAGAGAAAATTCTCTCTTCTGCAGGGAGTCAGACTTAAACAGACAGTTCAAAACATGTAGCTCAAGAAAATCACCTTCCAAAAATATATGGCCCCTGCCCTTCAGCATACAGTGTAAGTGCCTCTTACAAATGTTATCTGTTTCTATACACAAAATACTGACAAGGACTTCTTTCCAGTTACACTGGAGTTAAATCAGCTGAAGAAAGATCACAATACAACCTTGTTCACCTATGAGTTCATAGACATCACTGTAATCATCTTTTTATCAGCATAGCATACAACTAAATGAATTTTCTTACACCACAGTAATGCAATATTATTTATGGTGTAAACAGGAAGAACAAAAGCTACCACACTAAATTCATCTTCTTCAAGTGGTTGTTGCGGTTTAACCCCAGCCAGCAACTAGGCACCATGCAGCTGCTCACTCTCTCCCCCTCACCCAGAGGGACTGGGGAGAGAATTGGAAGGAAAAAGGTAAAATTTGTGGGTTGAGAGAACAACAATTTAGTAGGATAGAAAGGAAATTAATAATGATAATAACAACAATAACAAAATGACAATACTAATAAAAGGATTGGAATATACAAAACAAGTGATGCACAATGCAATTGCTCACCACTTGCCAACTGATGCCCAGTTAGTTCCCGAGCAGCGATCCGCCCCACCCAGACCAAGTACCCCCAGTTTATATACTGGGCATGACATCACACGGTATGGAATACCCCTTTGGCCAGTTTGGGTCAGCTGTCCTGACTGTGTCCCCTCCCAACAGCCTGTGGTCACACATGGAGGCTGAGTACACTTACGCACATGAGAAATGGTATTTCTCAATTTTTAAGTACTAGATTTTGCAATATCAGTAAGGACATTTTCAGATTAAGGACTTTCCCCCCCTCTTTTTTAATGCAGTTTTATGAAGATTACATGAAAAGGAAAAATAAAAAACATTATTATATATAAGATTTACTTTAACTCACAGTCAACAGTAGCATAGGGAGTTCAGTAACATGAACAAGACTGCAGACACAGACTGCCACAGCCATGGGCTGTGTCATGGAAGTTTTCTAGATCTTTGCTCGTTCTTGGTGCTCTTGCATTTGGCCTGTCTCCAACCAGTCAAACATCTTTTCTGAAACCTGAAGCCCCATGGGGGCTTTCCCCTGGGGAAAGCACATTTCATTTCACTCCTTACTTGGTATTTTCTGAGCCAGACCAGTGCTGCATATAACCACTCTGCTTACACAGCCAATGGCAATGTCTTCCAACAAGATGTCGTTCCCAGTTAGCGTTCAGCTGGAATCAACTACAACCTCAAATTCTTTTATTCAGACCTGCTTACCTAGCAACTAATTCCCATGGGGTATTTGATTATTTTTCCCAACTCCACACTTAGCTTTTACAGTGTTAAAAAAGAAACACTCAATTTTAAATCTGTTCTCTAATATAGCTTCCATCTCTGACACAATTTGCAGGACAGATCTTAATTAAAAGTTCTTGCTCACAACATTAACATTTAGTAGCAGACTTGGGATAGGTTACTGCAAAATTAGGAATTTGTCTGTAGCTGAAAACAAACAAACATAATCATTCACTAAACTTGGTTCTATGTCTACTTTCTACAAAGCTTCAACTAGATAGTATTTTTACACCCTGTTCATAGAAGTGCTAGGAAAGTGTTGAAAGCTTTCCTACAGTCAAGATATATCTAATCTACTTCTCCCATATCCAGCAGGCACGTTGCTCTGTCACAGAAGGAAGTCAAACTGATTCAAAATGACTTGTCTTTGACAAATCTACGTTGCATGTTGCTTACCACCTCACTTTCTTCCAAATGCTTATAAATTGTTTGTTTCAGTATTTTTCCAGGAATTAATCTGCCTGGCCTGTAGTTCTGTTCTATACTTCCACATCCCATTCCCTTTAGAAACGGGCACTAAGTTGGTCCTTTTTCAGTTTTCCAGAATTTCAGTTATCTTCTGTTAGGGACCTTATTTGAGAATGAACAGCATCAACCCATTTCAGTCATTTGCCTAAACTTTCTATCTGCCACAAGAGTATTTAGGAAAGGACCCCAAGCTTTAGCCTCTGTGTATGTATGCTAAACTGTGTTCCAACATCTTAGCCCTTGTGCTTGTCTGCTCAGTTAATCCTGATCAATAAAGTAAAAATGGTGCTTACGACCTCTTTAGCAACATCTGTTGGTAACTTTCTAGCCTTTCTGCCTAACAGACAAGTTCTTTCTTTAGTGATTTCTTTTGCTACTAATATATTTACAGAATGTTTTCTTGCTGCAGCTTTGCCAGCTCTGTCTTGTTTTGTACCGAGTCCTTCTAATAACGTCTCTACACGCGAGTACTAGTCTTTTGTAAGACATGTTCAAAAGCTGACCTAGTAGCCCCTTTTTGCATGGCTCCTTCAGTTTCAGACTAATGAATAACTTGTAATTAGGCAGTGGCAATTATGGCTATCTATTCTTCCCAAAGAAACAGCTTGTACTTGTGCCCTTACAGCATGTCTTTAAGAAACCACTAAATCTTCTGTCCTCAGACTTCGACAAATTCTCTGATTTTCTGAAGTATGTTTTCCAGGCCATTGCTTAATAGCCACTTTCATCCAATTCACCACCCTCCTCCACCCATTCCTTCCTTTTAGTCAGAAGCAAATACAGAAGACATTCACCATGAGTTGTTTTCAGCACTGCTCATCAAAAGAAATGCTGAAATTTTGCTAGACTGCATGTTACAATACTATTTTCTGGAAGTTGCCAGAGTAGTTGAAGTCCCCCTGAATGCTAGACCCTGTACTTGGGAATACACATGGATGAGAAATAGCCTACTTGAGGAATCTGAAGAGAACAAGCATCACTTTTTTTTCTTCAGTGTACCTTTATAGGCTTTCAACACTGCCTAGTGGGTTAAGTAAAGGCATTCTTACCACACAAATGGAGAATTTCTCCTCTTACCTGTCTTCGATTTTCCTTAAGTAAACTACTTATGCAGCACTTCAGTCATAAAAATTACTCCACTTACTTGATTTGAGCAGCAAGCAGGTCGAGGGAGGTGATTCGCTCCCTCTACTCTGCTCTCCTGACACCCCCCCTGCAGTACTGCGTCCAGCTCTGGGGCCCCCACCATAAGAAGGACACGGACCTGTTGGAGCAGGTCCAGAGGAAGACCAAGAAGATGATCAGGGGGCTGCAGCACCTCTCCTGTTAGGACAGGCTGAGAGAGTTGGGATTGTTCAGCATGGAGAAGAGAAGGCTCTGCGGGGACCTTATTGTGGCTTTTCAATACTTAAAGGGGACTAATAAAAAAGACCAAGAGAGACTTTTTACCAGGGCATATAGTGACAGGACAGGGGGCAACAGCTTTAAACTGAAAGAGGGGAGATTTAGATTAGATATTAGGAAGAAGTTCTTCACTGTGAGGGTGGTGAGGCACTGAGGGAACAGGTTGCCCAGAGAAGCTGTGGATGCCCCATCCCCGGCAGTGTTCAAGGCCAAGTTGGATGGGGCTTTGAGCAACCTGGTCTAGTGGAAGGTGTCCCTGCCCATGGCAGGGGGGTTGGAACTAGATGATCTTCAACAGTCCCTTCCAACCCAAACCATTCTACAATTATGCTAAATAAAGTACAACTTTGATTTACAAGTATGTTCAGTTCCCCTTATTTCAAGTATATAAACCTATCATTTCCACAATTAAAGCAGCATCCTCATAGACTAGATTCCAGGCTGAAACAGGAAGGTATTTGATCCTTACTATCCTTACTACCACCTAATCAGAATAGCAACACTTAATATGGTATGATGAAAGTGGAGTATCATAATGGGAGACTTCAGCTCACTTCCTTTCAATATAGATCACAAACATCCCATCATATCAGGATGTGACTTTTTTTGCATTAAATCAGTGACTGTTTCACAGAGCAGCTGGGTAGGAAGCCCACAAAAGAAAATGCAACCCTTGATTTGGTCCTAAATATAGAATGGCTCTTCAGCTACAAGATTCTGAAAAATCCTGCATGCAATAGCTTCCCAGCAGGAGCAGTGGAGGCAAAAATTAAATCTACAGTTGCACCCAGCTTCCGAGTGTGCAAGCATGAGAAGTAAGGAAGCTTGTTAAGAGAATCCAAAATGGCCAGATAAAGAATTTAAATCTTTGCAGGCACTGTGGAGATTACGAATGGTGATAAGACCACAAAGACGAGGCAGGTACATATTTCCTATTAAGTAAAACCTGACAAAGGAAGAAAGGAAACCAGAATGGTTAGAACAGCAGTGTAGGAGTGAGGTTACCCTCAAGAAAGCTGAAGTCAAGCACAAATAGAAAAAAAGTAGCTCAATAGATCATAAACTCTGGCAAATTAAATGTAAAAGCACAGCAAGGCAGGCAAAACAAACAAAAAATCTGATGAACAACTGGCAGAGACTAATGATAAATCTTTCTTCAAACACATCAGGAACAGGAAGCCTGCCAGAAACTCCAGGAGGCAACTCATGATCAGAGCAGTAAAGGAGCACTTGGAAGATAAAGGCATTACAGAAAATACACCAGACAGATTCACTGCAGTGATGGTAACAGTCCGAGACTCTGGGGAGCCTCTGTAAAGAGCTATGACAGAAATATTAACATTGGTATGAATGGAGAATAAATGGCAATATTTGAGCACAAAAACACCAGGAAAAGCAGCAGAAGAGGGAATACAGGAATGGCATTTGTTGATGGCACCTAGAATTGCAGGCCAGCAAGACTGCAGCACATTTCCATGTAGTGCTTCAGGATACTCAAATCAGGAGAAGTCTAAAACAAGGGACTGCAACTAATTCGTAATGATGTAGAGGCGAGAAAGGATGGAGAGACTAACCACTAACCAGAGGGAGACTAACCACATGCCTGCCAAACTAAGGATCCAGACGTTGCAATTAGAACTCAACAGCTGGAGACCCTTGTCTTCCACATCACTGCAAAGAATCCTGGACCAACAACTTGGATACACACATCTTGGTGACTGAATGCTAAACTGCGGGGACAGAAGTATCTTGGAGTTCATAAGTACACAGGTGTGAGAGTGTGGAATGAAACCAGTTTTGTATTAAAATAAAATCACTTTCCCCCCCTATAAAATCTCACTGAATTTTGCCACATTATTGCTACAATACAGCAACACTATTTCTCAGGATTCCCTTACCAGGACCCCTCTCTGCAGGGGACTCCAAGGACACGTTTGAAATGGCAGTGACTGTATGAGCAGATACAGCAGGAACCAACAAAACAAATGCTAACAACTCACCAGGACCAGACGGCACTCAACCCAGGAATCCTGAAAGAACTCAAGCATGAAATTGGTGAATTACTAACACAATGGTATGTCACCTCTCAATTAGAAGTATCTTAGTAGTAGAGGACTGTATGGTTGCAAAGGTGACAGACTTTTAAGAAACTGCCGGCAAGACCTTAAGCCCAAAATCTGTACTGTACCTAACTAATAAAAACTGCAAGGAAGAACAGAATTAGGAGATACCTGGGTAAATATGATCCAGCTGGGAAGAGTCAGCATGGCTTTTGTAACGGGATGTCCTGACTTACAAGCCTACTGGAGCTGTATCCACAAGCCAGTGGAGAAGGCTAATCCAGTTCCTCTCCTTCAAATTTCAAAAGGCTTTCAACACAGACCATCATTAAGGCTTGAAAGGATGCTAAGTATGCAAAAAAGCAAAGGTCCTTCTCGCAGAGGCAAAGAATTGATTGAAAGAATGACCACTTACTCCTACTCATGCTTCCAATTCTTGTCATCACCAGTGGAGTTCCGGAGAATCTGTGCTGAAACATACAGGACATACAGCTTTCCTGCTCCGGATAAAGGGGCAAGGAGTGCACTGGCAACATTCATCAAAGATATTGATTTACTCAAGGTAATAAATGAAAAGGCAAACTACAGAAAACAAAGACTTTATGAAAAATGACTGAACAGACAATAAAATGGCAGGTAACATTTAGTGTAGTTAAATCACAAGTTATGCACATTGGAAAAACAATCCCAACTTCAGAAAGAAAATTGTGAGCTTGAGTAAACTATCACCTGTTAGCAGTGAGATCTTGGTAGTTATGACAGACAGCTGCATGAAAATATCAGCCCCCTGCTCAGCAAGCACTTAAAATAAGAAATAAAGTGTCAGGAATCTTTAGGAAAGAAATTTCAGTAAACACCTGACAGAGTTTCAGGAGGAGAAAGAAGAGACGATTTTGTAGTCTGTGGACATCATTCCCTAATAAAGCTCAAGGCAAGAATTATCAGTTCAATGACACTTTACTCTCCATAATATCTGAGGCGTGACAGACACTCAGAACTGTTTGAAGGAAAGCTTTCATAAACTTTCTCCAGACAGGCTGGGTTACCAGAGTACCTTCTCTGATACCCACCATGCAAAAACAGAGCATAATTTAGCTCTTAGCAGATTTCCCCTCCATATCTTTGGCTCTTCCACTACAACCATTGAAACTTGTGAAACTATCAGCAGGATTGTTTCAGAAGAGCATTTGCATTAGCATCATTCCCCAAGTCTTACAGAACAGAAACTTTTAATAGGGATTGTTATATTGATCTGTCTGTATGCATTTTCCTATCACAAGATAAACAGTGAAAATAATTACATCAACATGTCCTGTGTTCTGAAAATTGTTTTTTACTGCAGGTTAACAAATGCAATTATGTGTTCATAGGCCAGAAAAACTAGCAGAAAATCTAATTCTCTTGTTGTCAATTACTCTTTTGAGACACACACAGTCACAGTGAATAAAAACTGAAACTCTGAAATAACCTACACCTCCATCCTACTAGCTGTTATTTTTCCATTGAGAGAGAAAACTTTTCCAGCTTTTTTTATGGTACCAAAAAAATGCAAGCCATCCCCAATCTGCATTCTCTTCTGCTATACACAGTTTTGAGTGGTCTGCTCAAAAGCATGTCAAAAAGGTACTCTATTCATGGCCAAAAAAAATTAAATTATTCAGATTACTTCTGCCTAAGTAATTAAATCAAAAAGTTCTTACAACACTGTCAATCAATGTGCCCAAAATCCACACAGGCAGCCCCAAACTTCCTAAGGTAAAAAGCAAATGGAAGATCTCCAATAGTTAATAAAAAACAGTATGCGGATAAAATGCTGTGAACTACATTTCTAAAATTTCTTCCAAAGCATAGTATCTAGCAGCTTAGAAGAAAAAAAAAAAGCAATACAGATTCTCACACAAAGCTGCAGGAGCTCTGAAGCCACATTTTCAAGACAGACAATGACTACCACAAAATTAAGGACAGAAAAATCAGAGCTGCCAACACTGAGATTAAACACCTCTGAACAGCCCATTTTGTTT
The DNA here is from genome assembly GCF_000737465.1 of Haliaeetus leucocephalus. Classification (NCBI taxonomy): domain Eukaryota; kingdom Metazoa; phylum Chordata; class Aves; order Accipitriformes; family Accipitridae; genus Haliaeetus; species Haliaeetus leucocephalus. The sequence continues at coordinate 8,574,273 of NW_010972787.1, forward strand.
AAAGTTCCTGGGCAAACCAGATCCTGGGTTTGCTCTTCTCGCCCTGTAACTGTGTCAGGGCTCTGCTGCTGTGGGTGTGCTGACATGGCTGCTATAGAACTCCCTCCCTCCCAAGTGGGATTAAAAAAAATAACACCCTCAAAATGGGAAACCTACAGTTTTTCAGATAGGCTACGCTTCTCTAAGAGCTCTATTACACCATTGTTTTGGGGGTGGACTCCCAGGTAGCAGAGTCCCAGCCCCTTTCTCTTCCTTTCGCTCCTAGCAGTGCCCAGCGCCAGGCATGTCCTCCAGCACTGCGGGGATGTTCTGCCCCAGCTGTGGTTTTCCACCATGCAAACATCTACACGCACTCTGGGTACCTCAAACTACATTTCACAAAGAAACAATCCTCTCTCGCAGGTCCAGTTCATCTCATCTCACAAAAGATCACATGAGTCATGCCTTAGAAATGCCTATGTCTTTTCACTGGCTATTACAATAGTCTAGACAATTAGCTTAAACAGAGAAGGCTAAGCTGCAAACATCTGAAGTGGGGCAAATGAATCTCACCTGAAGACACAGGCTCATGGTGGTGCTGGCTCCTTCCCTTCCCATTCAGGGCTGGGCTGCCTTAGCTCCTGTCCTGTTTGCATTCTCCTTAGGCCTCCAACATATGTCAGTCCTCAGCCTACAGAACCTGGGAGGTGAATTCTTAATGATCTCCTTGCTGAATACATACACACATAGCTTCCTAAGAATTCCAGGTTGTTAACCATTATAAAATGTGCAAAAAAAAGTGCAAAAAAATGTGTGGATGAAAACATACAGGAATATCCATGGCAGAATTAAATAAACTTAAGTTGCCCGTTTAGAAAGAGGAAATTAAATAGAAATTTAAGCGAATGAACTTGCTAACCCCCACTATCACTGTCATACTCTCCCCCAAATCAGTAACTTCACCTTAATAAGCAAACCAAGTCAAATCCCAGAAAGAAACACAAATTCAGAACCTTATCTGGGGTTTTGCTGCTTTTAAGTCAACAGTATCTAACCACCATCCCATGCTTTGGAGTACTTTAGAAATGACCAAATCAAGGTAAAAATCTGGCATTAGGTAGAACTTTGTCAGGGAGTTAAGAAAGAAGCAAAATCCAAACAGAACAGTACTTTTCAACAGCCTTTTCTTATGAAGGATGCTTAAGAAGGAGCTTTTCCTATGAAATAGCTCCAATGATCATTGCTAAGGTGTGTGGCAGGACAGTGGAGGAACTGCCCCTCTTCAGAGAGAGAGTTCTCACCAGAGATAGCATGCTCCTGATTGTATGCTGAACTTAGGTTATCTTTGCAATGGAAAAAGATAAGTCTAATGACAAGAGGGGAAAATGACCTTCAATCAAAACAGAACTACTCCTTTCCTGGGTGAAGGTGGGTGCTTCCAGCCAGCTGGATCCTTTCAAGCATCAGCAAGAAAGTAACCCTATTGTAAAGGAGGGGGCAGAGTTACATTTTCTTCTCCAGCATCCTTATAAAGACTTAGGCATCCAACACGTATTGAGCTTGACCCAGCTCTGTACTCTTACCTGAACGATCCAACACTATCCAGATCCCACCTTCTGCTCCTTTTCCCTTCCTGCTTGTCTCAGCCAAATGTCGCACAGAGCTGTAGCTTCTCAGCCCCCTCTCATTCACTGGTATCAATCTTTGAGAAAGTTGAGAGAAACTTCCCTATTTTTTCACTATTTCTGGACTTCATTGTTTCACCATTAGCTGATCCTTTTCTCTCATCTGTTTGTCAAGACCACAAACACTCTCTTCCACTGCAGTGCTTGCTTTGTATATAAGTTTTTTCTGCCCTTTCTAATTCAGGGGATCCTTTCTCTCCACCCTCTGATATGGTAGACAATACTATTCACTGCCACTTTTCTTTTCCCCTTTCTGATTTAGAAAACTTCAATATCCAGAAAAAAAAATTGTAAATTCTATTCCAAAAGTCAGAAAGATTAACAGCACCTTGGTTAATTCCTGCTCTGAACAGTCCTTTCTCTCTTGCCCAGGACTGCAGTAGTTAGTCTCCTATAGCTTGGTGTGAGGCCATACCAAAAGCACATCAATTGAATGCCAAGGTTGGACAATACCCCATCCCCAATGCCTTTGCTTTTACAGTTGTATAAAGATCACTTCCCTTCAACAGAGATACAGTTTCTACATTTTTGCAGACACTTCAGGTACTGCTGACGTTTCAGAGCACAAATTGGTGGTATTACAGCACAGCCACTTTATGACATCCTGAGCGATTTGCTAAGGGCTATGCCGCAGTGCAACAGAAATCCAGTAAATGGGAACAGCAAAATCACTCTACGTTAGTAGGAATGGCAGAAGAATTAGTAGAATTAGAAGAGCAGCAGTGTGGGATCTAGTTTCAACGTTCCCCCCCCCCCCTTTATGTTTCAATACCACATATACAAGCAGCAAGAAGCAGAAACCCCTATGGTTTGCTAGCTCAGGTAACTCTCCACAAAAGCTGCAGTCACTGGAGCTCTGTATTAAAAAGCTCCTGACCCAGAAGGGCAGCTGCTGCCAGCTGGTAGAGAGGGAGAGCAGATACGCCGAGAACTGTCACTCCCATCTGAGCTGGCCTGTCACAGCTGTGCCGCTGCCCTTTACCCCAGCAGTTTCTGCTCAAAAGAAAACTGATTTTCCACAACAGCAGATCAGCACAAAGTATTAGCAAAGTAGCAGTTCACAAAAATTACCTGAAGACTTACTCAACTCTGCTATACATCTAAGTAACTGATGATTCTCATTCGATTCATTTCTCTACCCAAACAGTATTATTACCTGAAATCAAATGGGAATCATCTTTGTCTAGAAAACTTCATAAGTTAGCGAACAACAACAACCACCATCATCATGCTCTCTTGAATGTGGCCCCATTCACATTCCAGTTTTGGAGGGAGCCACAGACTGTCCACAGCCCAAAAATGTAACTTCTCAGTTCAACATACTTCGGAGGGAGTCACAAATTTCTAAAGGGCAGAAAATACTACAGCTAATTAGGGCTCCACCATTTGGGTCCTAATACAATATTTTTTCTGAACTCCTTAGAAAAACCGTGTTGAAAAATGAGTGTACTGAAAAACGGTAGTTAGAGCTCCTATCTTGTGAGAACTTTTCTGACTATCATATATGGTACCTGCAGACACATGCAGTCACCTGTATCGTACCTTATCCTTGGCTGATGAGACTCCTAGAGGTGCTCCAGCCATTCCATTCTCTGGTTCTGCATTAACTGGTCCTGCTCACTCATGCAGGAAAACACGTTTACTTTTCTGGTTTGAATTTGAGACACCAAAATACCTGGTAAAACAAGTTTTGGGCCACAAGCAGCATTAAAAACAGCAAAACCTTTTCAAAAGTAATAAATAATCTGAAGACAGAAAGGAAATGTGGGGATTTTGTAATACCAAAACCTTGGTGAACTCATGCTTCTCAGAAGCGTGCAATTCTCTCTCTCCTTTTCAAGAGCAATGGCAGCACGTCCACAGCCATTTCAGTTTTAAAAAGCAGTGCCAGAACACTAAACCATACATCCAGTCATAAAACGTCGGTATAGCCAAAAAACAGATTCTTGTACATCATTTGGACTATTCTAATACAAAGTTAGACCTAAGTACAACCTTATACTGAAGGTTACATGCATTGAATCTGGAGGTTCTCAAGTAATTGGATAAAAACAAGAAAGAAAAAAAAATCCTAAACAATCTAATCTTGTAAGGAAACAGCTCTTATGCAAACACACCGTGTAGTGCAAACCACCTATTTTTATCTTCACAATAAAATCATTGGCCTCACTCAAATTTGACAGAGAAGCAGAGGTTTCAGCTATTTAAGAGATCTCCTCATTGTATGATACTATAAAGATAGATAGATATAAAAACAACTCCTGGGAGGGGAGGTGGCACAGGAGCTCACCGCCATTTATCAGCGAGGCTGCACTGCCAAGAAAGGTTACAGACAACCACTGAAAAGGCTTCAGTGGCTGTTTTTGTTACACTCCAAGTTTATCAATCACAGAAAGCTAGCTTTCCCTTTTGTTTTGTGTTTTCTTACTTTCAAAATAGAACAAAGTAAAATTTACTTAAAATATTTGGTTTTATAAAACTGAAAGGTGAAGGACACTGTGATTTTTATTATTCTGCAGCTTTAAAGCAATCATAAAAACAACCATTACTCCTAACTTCAAAGCTAAGCATCCTGCACAGAGCCACGAAACCCAGCTCTGTAGAACATCTTAAGTTTAAAAACAAAACAAGAAAACCAAACAGACTTTTTTACCCCTGGCAAAACCAAAACATCTAAACAAAAATGATGCTAGCAGATACTACCTTTATCTTCAGGGGAGAAAAGGCTACAACTTTTAAACTATTTTGTAATTAACTCTTGTTATGACATTGGATCAAGATGTTTTTACCTCAAATAGCCGCACACAATGCATTTTTCAGTCTCCTATGTTAGCAACAGAGAAACTATTTTTATATGGCCTTAAAATCCGAATGTGTTGCAGTAACAGTCAGAGGTGATCAAGTAGGATAAAAAGTAAATAATGAAAGCAACCATTCATGTGAAGCCCTGACAGCGTATGCGATAGTTACTTGTGACTTGAAGCACGCCACGCTGATCTTGCCATCAGCCAGCTCTGTGGCCCAAGGCAGGCACTTGCTTTCCTAAGCAGAAAGAATTATTCTAATGGGCTGCAAACTCCCTGAGCTTTAAGCACCATTAAATGCACACAAGTTACAAACTTTCCACAAGGGATATCTGTGAAGCCGCAGAAGACATTTCCTCCTTGTTCATCACTTAAACGCTTCTTTATCTAGAGACAAGATTGCAACTATGCCGGTCTTCAGGTAACTTTCCAGCCGCCAAAACATCATCTTCTAAATATAATGTTATTTGCTACTCCAGTACAATGCTTTACCTAGCGCATCATCTTCATTTCAGAAGCTGAAAAGGGCATTCAGCTAGCAAACAGTGGCTGCTGAATAACCTTTATTTGTTTTGGTCATGTAAGCAGTATCTCTCTAATCTGAAGTCCTCTTGCCCAAGGCACAAAGTAGCAAACAGATGAATAAACTGAGAATTTTTGAAGACTGATGAAAGGAAACTAAGACGCTTCTACATAAAAGGCAAACCCCACATGACTTCACCGTACACTGCACATTACCAGTCACACGGGAACTCCCCCCTTAGAAGCTGCAGTTGAAGAGGATGGAGGAGTTGGAGGCATGTCTCTTCCCCAGCAGGCAAAGTCTGCTTACCCTCCGTACACAGAGGTGAGCTCAGCAGTGGTATGTAACGCACCATCAAGGCTCAGAGCTCAATGAATACCATATTCTGACCAGAACCCTGTCCTTCCCCCTGCCTTTTTCCCCCCTTTGTTTCCCATTTTTATATGGAACAAAGATATTAACCCACTTCTAAAAATGGAAATGTTCTTCTCCAACATTTGGCAAGGTATGATATATCTGGAGCAAAATTTTCCACGCCATGTAGTAGTCTCACATCACCGTGATGTGGGAAGCCTCATTAACTACAGCTCTGACATGAAGAGATTTCTTCATACTCAATATCTTTGAACGCACGTTTCAATGAGAAGTTTTTATAATTCCACAATCTGGAGCACAGACTCGCATTTGGTTAGGAAGCTATAGCCCAGTTCATGACTTTTAAAATTCTTGTGAAAACCCTCTTGAATTTGACCAAGTTACAGGGTCCTGAAATGAACATAACTCAAATACATTCAGCAGCTATCTGCTAGGATGTGGTTTCACCACCACCAACTGCAGCCAGCCCATGTTAGTGCTGCTGTCACGTGGCTAGTCACATCCTACCCTTCCACCTCTGGCCGGCTGTAGCACTTTCTCCCCATCCCCCAGTTTGTACTGGGATTAGTGCTTTTGGGATCCCAGTCAGCCATCTCCGAGTCCTGGCGCTGGCCCAGAAGAGGCAAGGGGAAACACAACTGCATCTTTTGGCAGTGCTGCTAACAGAATCCCAGCCAGGCAGGAAACTGCTTTCTAGGATGCTGCTCTGTGTCAACGGCAAAGCTCTGGAGAGTCGATCTGGACGAAACATGTTGATTTTACCACGCTCGCTTGAGCTGGTAATAAAAAAAAAATCCTGTCTCTCTGTGACACTGAACTTAAAAATCATCCTGAGTTTCAAAACCAGGCAAATCTCTACTACATTTGTAGTGATTACCATAGCTGCTCAGAGATGGAGAAAAATAGGAAAATACCTAATTAAAGATAAGCACTAAAATAAGAATATACTGAAGGGCAACAAGGACAGCATGAAGGGAAAGATGCAATAACCATTTTATGCTCCAGATCTAGCAACTGACACAGTATTAACCAACAAGTAGCTAGTCCAAGAGACTTGTTTGAAACAGTTTTGGCAGAGGACTGAAGGTAGCTAGATAAAGTCATAGAAAGATTTGAAAAAGAAAGGGAGGTAGACTACCATCTGTGTATGCCGTCTCCTAGAAATCATGTAAATGTACATTTTTTAAATAGAAAAATGACAATATTTCTACAATACACCAAAAATGGGTAGCAGTGTGGAAGCTCATGCTTATATATCTAACTGAAACAAGCTTTAACATAAAGTGTTCTGTACAAGACATATTTATGTGTTCTCTATTTTTACATGAATGTACTATGCCAAGAGATCGTATTAAAAAAAGGGCCTACTTTACACATATTTGACTTTAATAACAAATACCAGAAACTCATCTATCTAGAAGTCAAATTTGCATTGAATATGAAATAGTTATCTTTATGATTTTGAGGCAAAGAGAGCTGCTGTTGTTTCTTTCTATGATAAATAGTTTTCAAAAAGGTTGTAAAACTGAAGTTTTGTCATAACCTTTAAGAAAATACTCTAAGAATCTATGCATCATGGAACTACAGTGTGCTGTCTCCTATTTTTACTCGATCCATGTTCCATTAAGTTTTACCACACACGCCTGCACAAATCTTGAATCTTTGCACATGATCATCCATCAGCAAACAGACTGGTAATACAGAACACTGAGGTCTCCTGAGGAATACTACTCCCAGTAAGAAAATTAGTCCCAAGCACAACAATGAGGAAGTATCAACAGTTGTGATTTACAAAGCATAAAAGCGAATGAAATCTCAAGACTATCAAACCTCTACATGGATAAATTATTAAATGGCTAATATGCAGGATTCAAGATGAGTAGCTGCAATGTACCTAACATGCAAAGGCACACTCTTCCCTGAGGAACGTGGCCTTTCACATTGACTGTGGGCTATGAATGGACAACTGCCATTCACCACCAGTTCATGACAGCAGCTGGGCTTGCTGGCCTATCCAAACAGGCCAATAAAAAATACAGAACAGCTGCAAGAGAACACAAAATTAGGAAGTATTCACAGAACCATAGGTATTTGGTTAGAAGTGGCCTCTGGGATCTTTAGTCCAGACTCCCATTCCTTCCTGATGGTTTCCATCTAGTCAAGCTCCAAAAACTTCTACGGATGAAGATTACACAAACTCCGAGCAAGCTGTTCTAGTGCTGTACTACCCTCCTAGTGAAAATGTTTTTCCTAATGTCCAAACTGAACTTCCCAAGTGACCCATTCCCCTGGCTACTTCACTTCACACTACATTTTCATAGCCTTTGATGAGCCTTGCGGGCTCATCAAATTTAGGTATGTCCAACTACTTAGAGAAGTAATCCTTGCACTCTTGCTTCCCAGCTGCTGGCTGCTCCTCTCCCTCCCAAACCACTCTGCTAGGAAAGAAGCTTTGTCTACAAAGACTGATGGGGGAGCAGAAGAGTACTCCAGGCTTTTGTGTGTTACCTGTCGTTGGGCTGCCTTCCTCCATCCTTGAGCAACACCCCCTTTTCCCTGAACTTTCTCTTGCAACTACCATACTTGTAGGATACTTTCTTGTTATCCTTCATGTCCTGTATTAAAAACAGTTTCTCCAGCAAACCTCTCTGCAAATGATCAAATTATGTGTTGCTTTGTTAAATGGTCATGGTTAGGGATGGATTACTTATCTTAACATACATTGGAAAAAATACAAAGTGATTCACTGCTTAAGACAACCTACATCCTCTCCTAAATGCTGAGGCAGTTTGTCTAGTAGAGAGCCTGCAGTGCCCATGCAGTGCTTGAGTTGAGACTGTGGAGGAAGGCTGGGAAGTTAAGCAGCAGAGCTAAGAAGCTGAACCGTAAGAGGGAAGACTTCAGGTTATTCCAGGAATTGCTAGGTAGAAACCAATGGGAAGCCACCATGAAGTTCAAGTGTCTACCCTAGGTCCCTTTGTATAAAGGAACTTCTGCTACTCAGCCCTATGGGTTGTCTTTTGAAAAATCTTATTTCTATTGCACTAGGTTGCTGCTAGGATTAGGAATCACTTGCTGTGGGTAGATAGCAGAGGGTTAGAGACAGCTCCTGACTCTATTATAAAACAAAGTGTGATGGACACACCATCATTCGCTCAGAATGTCTGAACCAGAACTAGGAACTGCACTGAAACTCCAAGGCCAGTCCATTTTCCTGCTGGCTTTCCTCAACTTGCTTCTCTGAAGGGGATCCTTTCTATGGCTCACTGAAACAACCATTTGACAATCTCTCTTGAGACTTGCAGAAGCCATACTTTCCCAAGTTTCTCTGTGAAGTACACCCTGAAAAAAAAATCATATAGTTCCCAAAACCGTGTCTGGGTTTGCTTATACGTACTTTCTACTTTCTACCTGACATTGCCTGTCTTAGCACAGGCTGAGAAACCTGAGCATTCCAGCCAAGTTTAAAAGACCTATCCCAGCAAAGTTTGTGATGCTTCTGGCAAAGACAAACAGTTTAAAAGGTATTTAGATGGCTAATAATGCTGTTAAGCATCTAATAAGGCTTTCAGATGAATACTAGCTGCAGGCAGCTAAGTACACATAAATACCTTTAAAAACCTTGCCAAGAGTATAGAGATGTTTCTGAAAAGTAGCTGCAGGAATCTCACAAATTCCACGCTGCCTCTCAGCAGAGAAGCCTAACCATTAGTTTACAGGCCACTAACTAGAAGGTTTGACGTCTCCTGCATTTGCCACCAAATCTGATTGCAAACATTGTGTTGCCTGATTAGCGTTTGCTTCTGGTGTATCCTAAAGTTATCATTTCAAAGACCTCTGTAACCTCCAATAGTTTGTTTCTGAATGGACACTAACTTTCTTGCTCTAGAGCAAAATCTTAGAGAAGTCCTGGGAACAGGGGATAAGGTTAGAAATAAAGTCAAAAGAAAATAAGTATTTGGGCTGAGGGACAAAGAAGCCCTGTAAAACTGCAAATTGCTCTATGAAGTGAAATTGCATCAAGGGGTAATCTACCAGCAGGAGAAGGAAGAACACACTGTGTTTACTTACACACATTTTCAACTCTACTGCAGTCTCACATGTTCTCACTTACAATTGTTTCAAGGCACTGCAGTATCACATATGGTTTTCATCTTTGCACTGCACATGCAGGATGCTTTGTTTTCCATATCACAATCCTGGCTTGGACATGGGGGAGTCTAACTCCTCCCCAGTGCCAATGCACAATTTTAATCAGGAATCATGCAATATTTCATAGTTTCCCTAAAGCACCCGCTTCTGGTTTCAGGCAATTATGCAATACTTGTTCAATTTAGATTGCACCATAGAGTGCGCAGTACCAGGGAGCTGTTAACTATCCCCAGCTTAAAGTCTGGAATAGCATCTGGTGGGGGGAAAAAAGGCAGGGGGTAGCAGGGGAAGGAAGTAGAAGTTTCTTTGTTTTTAAAATAAGCATACTAGTTTGTAAGCTGATCATGATCATTTCCTAGTGCTTGGGGTAAAGAGATTGATACAGTTACTAGTTTGAATGCTGAGAAAGTAGCCATGCTAATATAAACAGTTTCTTGTCCGGGAATTGTACTCAGGACCATTATAACAAGAGACATTATACATTAATACATTGCACAGACACTTTATTCAATCCAAATATTTTTTCTGACAATAAGCCCAAAACCAAGATTAAAAGCTTGTCTAAGATATGACACAAGACTCAAAAGTCGTAAGTACACGAGACCACCACTGTTCTGCAGTATGGCCAAAATCAGCAGGATGTGGAAAAGTTGTCAGTTGTCAGCTAGATCCTGCAGTTCTCCATGTACCTGCCAAACAATGATTCACAGCAGAGGAATTCTCAAAATATTGTACAGCAATCACGAGAAAGCAATCAAGAGAAGCACTTCGGTTGCTGCATAGATCAAAGGGAAATCAAGGCTGAATTATTGTAAAAAGAGCTTCCCTAGATAAAATAACTGATCAGTTTAATGTAGAAACATGACGACTAATGTTCAATACACAAAGCAACAGACTAAAATGCTCTCCCTTTCTCTTATCAGCAACCGAGAAACTGTAAACCAACTAAATTTAAAAAACCCAACCCAAACTCTTAAAGATATACATATAACCTATGTAATTCAACTCACTGAAGCTACACAAAAAAACCTCTAAGGACGATTACCCCAAACACCAGAGGCAGTTGCAGACACCTTGTCAAGGGACATTCAGCTTGCTCAGAACGTCCTGCCCTTCACTGCCCGTCGACGCTGGGCTCCTCAGCCTGAGCCAGCGCCACCCTTTCAAAGCTGCCATTTGCTGATGGTGAACAGAATCCAAAACTCATCCCTCCCCAGAACTCCCTGCAGCTGGCTTCAGTTCTTGCAGCTGTGCTTATTAAGATGAAGCAAGCAGCCACACCTGTGAAGGCTGCCCAGCACAGCCCCCAGCACTATCCTGCTGCTAAATTCAGCAAACTGAGCCACAGCGTACCAGGCTAGCTTCCTCCCCAAATTTAAAACCACAATTAAAAAAATCCACCAGCTTAAGAAACAAGGGTGAATGAGAAAAGGGAGCATTTTGCCTGAAACATGCATTTCTTGCAAGATTTCCCCTCAAAAACAGCTGTGAACAGTAAATATAATTTCACTTTCAAATCACAGGATGGGCTCTTGCCACTGCAGTGAAAATAAAGCCAAGCCTGTGCATGGTCAAAAGGAAGCAAGTATCTCTGAAATTTTGCAATTACTGCAACCCTTCTCTGCTCCCTTTCAAAGAGGGCAAGAAAACTGTCTGTATCATCTGTTGCTCCATCAGCCAAAGCAGCAGTTTTGTGGGCAATCTAGAAGTTCCAGCTTGGGTGATTAAACGCAGCAGTATGATACCCTACCCTGGAGCTTTTCCCCATACATATGCTCTAATAAACCCTGGAAGGTGAACTAAACTAGACTGCAAGCAAACTTTTAGATGCTGTTTAAAATGGCAGGAAAATGAGTAATAGTTAAAGAAACATCAACATCACTATGCAACACTTAAAACTAGTAAGACTAACGCTTACCTATATGCGTTTATTGGGCAGGCTAGGTTTAAGGAGCTTGCAGAAGATCCTTCTATATAGAATACCTAAAGAAGATCAACACACCTTTGCAGAGCTTTAAATAACAAGGTAGCACACAGAACAGACTCTCACAAACAAAAAAATATTTAAAAAAAAAATTTAAGGATGGCTTATGAGACTTTCAGCAGCTTGTGCAGAAATGCAGAAGCCATGCACTTTGCTTACCTAATTTTTGAAGGGGCAGTCTGAGAAAAAAGTCAGCAACTGACAAAACAACTTCCCCAAAAACCAGACCAGCTCTGGAGCCAGGCACTGACTAGAGAAGGGGTGTAGAACCTCAAGCAGACAGTCCTTTTGCAGGAGCGGAACAAAAGAGGACTTCTTTTTTTGGTGCCATTTTGTGTATTTATATGTAAACCAAATATATTATAGCCTTAACTTCTTCTAACACAAGGCTTGATTGGATTAATCATTCAAGGCTAAAAAGGGTCAACAATCTGTTAAGTGTATAGACTCCCCCGTATCACACAGCTGATGTCAAGGTCTTTATTAAATCAACAGCAATATAGCACAGCAGTAACTTTCTTTCAATGGTACATTTAGATCTCTGTTTAGACAGCAAATACTAACAACTTATTAAATGGAAATTCCAGTCACCTGCTGGTTTTTGGTGATATTTCAGAAAAGTCTCAATTCTGTGATAACATTCTTCTGAATAACCCTTACAGGGAAATCTACCCAAAGAGATTTCTAGGAAGTTATTTACTTGGTCAGCTGAACTCCTTTTTTAAGGCAATATTAGCATGCTTACAGAATTTCCTCACAGCCCAGCTCCAACTCAAAGCACAGACTGTAGCTAAGCTTTACTTCTGTGAATTTTAAGATGTGCTGTGAAATAGTCATGGTTAAATTTAGTGTCTCTTTCCAGATACTTTGGAGGCAGTGTAAAAAGAGACTTTTTTAGCTCAGACTGGGGTAACTGTAAGCTACATTAGGTAGCACAAACACCTTAGAACCATCATCATTCAGCTCCTTCCCATGAGACTGAATTACTAGAAACTCGGACCACTAAACACAAACAGACACTCTCCAACGCAGGATCAAAACAAGAAGAATACTCTGATAGTACCAAAAGCTGGAAGGAGTATGCAGGCTAGGGCTGGCTGATGCAGCTTGTGTGCTGACAGCCACAGAGCCACAGCCAGGCTCGGAAGCAAACCCTGCCAATGTGAGCACACCAGGCGATGCAAGTCATGGAGCGATCCCAGCTCATCAGAGCTGCACCAACTTGGGCAATAAAGAGTTTCCCCATTCAAGCCCTCTTCCGGAATACATTCTTTTCAGCCATTATAGAGCTGGCAAAAATAAGGGCTTTTTTAGAAACTGATATGCATTCAGCAGTTTATTTGATTTTGGCAGGGCAGGCAATGAAGAGAGATGGAATATAGGACATGCACTTTACATAAAACATTTGTGTGGATTTGCTGTATCAAATCAGGATTTTAAAGTCTGTTATATAAGAAGAGAAAAAAAATCCCCAGTTTGGCCAGGTTCTATACAATCTCATTTAAATAAAGGTCTAATAATAACTCGGGAAGTAGTGCTCAATTGTATCGTATTGTCCATTTCTCCCTTGTAAATTTTATCTATAATAAACATTTTTATTCAATAAATATTTAAACAGTGATCACAGGCTCTCCAATCAACCTATCTGATCGAAGATTAGAACATCAGTACAGTTCAGAGAATCTACACTCAGCCTACAGCCTGAGTGCTGCCCTGCATCTGGTTCAAAAGGACAAGTTTAGGTCAAATACTTAATCTGGTTGCCTGGGTTTTATCAGTCTGTGCTATAACTTCTACATTAAGTATGTTTTAGTATCTAATTGATTCATATAATTTTTAAGTAAATCATGCCTCGAGTGACTTGTAAAGCTATTTGGGCAACTGCAAATTATTGTAAGTGCATTATACAGAAAGAGAATTCAATGTTCCCCTTTTAATAATCCCCAAATGGTTTTTAAAGAACATTGTAGGACTTGTATGATGGAATACAGTATCTGAAAGAGAGAGCAAGTCCAAAGGATAGGCTATTTATGGCATTTATTAAAAGATAGGTAACTTGTTCCTTTATTTTCCAGTGCGTTCTGTCTTCTCTGTTCAAAGCTTTCAGATTACAGCTAACTAGGAGCAAAAACAGGTTGAAGGCTCTTTGTTTTGCACTATTAAATACCACCACCATACCCACTGCTTTATTCCTAACTTGCAAAATGTAGCTGGTTTGCCTAAGGTGTAATACAGTATTTGAAATCCGGTATCTAGCTTTTCAAACCTTAATCTAAATCAAGTTATTGCTCACTTTACAAAATCACAGAATCATTTTCCTCCTGGCGTTTTAGCTACAGCAACTACTAGCCGTAGAACTACTAGTTCTACTAGCTATAGAACTGACAGCTGCAAGGCAGTCTCAAAAATAAAATTTTACACTAACACAGAATCATGAATCACAATATGGTCCCTCTATGTACATTCATTTTAGAAAACTGATGAACTGATGACAGGTGTCAGTTTGTGCTTCTTAAGAGAAAGATCAGATGGGAATCCAGATTGTAGTTTTACCAGAGGTCAAATAAGAAAATACTTTTAAAGTTCCAGAGAGCCTAGGCAGCCATGTGTCCAAAAGTTATCCTAATAGTGCTCACTATTAATCCTGTCTTTGCTGGGATATGTAGAAAGAGAACATTTAATTGCTCTCTACAAACCACAGAATTGGGAGTTATCTCTTATTGCAAAAACAATTCATTTTTTAACCAGAGAATAACACAATTTATTGTATGGTTGGTTAAAGTGTTCTGAAAGCATGCATTTTTCAGTGCTTTATGTCTATGCAACTATTACACCTTTCTAAAGGAGTCCTGTAGCTGCGTATAACAGGAGGTTTGTGATAGCTGAATTACAAAGAGAGGCCAACACCTCAATTACACCAAAAAAAAAAAAAGTTCCTGCTAACAGTCAATATGGAGGCCATACTCCACCGAATATCAAGCTTTTGCTTCCACTGCCTATTAGCGCCAAGAATGAAATCACTCTGTAGCAGTGTCCCTGTCCTTTGTGCGGCAGAAGCTGTTCCTTGGCAACCAATGCAGACAACTCAGTTGCCACAGAAACGGGAAAGACTAATTTATAAAAACTCTGAAACAAAGCAACTGTGAAGGCAACCCTAAGTAGGGTGGGTATATTTTGTCTTACTTCCTACAGCATTCCCACCATTAAAAAAAAAAATTAAAGCAAAATACTAAATTACTAGTTGTAATTTTCATTATTTCTGTAAAATTGAGTTCACAGAGAGCTAATGTTGCATTGCATCAGCTGTGAGTAGCCCCTTCTCCCTTTGGTTCAAGTTGGCAAATATACCTGAAGATTTATACCACAGTTGAAGAGGAACGCTTCCCATTTCAGCCAGTGTTTTCTGTTTCAGGGAAGAGGAGGGCTGAGGAAAAAAGGCACAGAACAACTGTTGAGGGGTGTGCCCAGAATATTTGCAAGCTGGATAAAGCAAGTGTTCATGGAGCGAAAAGGCAGAGCAATTGTGTGCATCATAGCTCACTTGAGTTAAGGAACGTATATTCAAGTTTCTTATTCATCAGTAAATATTTATAAGTAGAAAATATTTTAACTTCTTCAGTAATTAGAGAGATGCCAGAGACCGCCATCTCCTGAATACATTTTAAACACATTTACATCTTGTGTATGTGCACGTGCGGAGAGCACACTCAAGGCATACATTTCCACCAGTGAACAAGGCGCGGAGAAAACCCCACCACATGCTGCATTTCCCAGGAAAGGAAACCAATTTAACAAGTCAACTCTTCAAAGAAAACTAGTACGTTCAGCTGCCTAGCCAGGCAACTTCACTCCTCAGCAGGATATACTCAAGAGAAGGAGAGATGAAGAGAGCCCGAGTACATTTGCTCAGAGGCACAGACTCACTGATGGCAGGTTCCCACCGAAGGGCGCAGGACGGATTCTCCTCCTGCCATGTTAACCTCGGCATCTCCAGTTCACCACGACACCTCCAGAGTTAGGGTTAGGCAGTAACTAGTTGTTTACCGACCAGCTGACTACTGCCAAACACAGCATCAGTGACAAGAGCCCTGGCTGCCTCACCTCCACGAAGGGAAAAGTCCGCTTACAGCACCAAGAGCCTGTTTTACTCAGCCATAAAATACCATAAACTCCTTCAAAATTGCTATTGCTCTTTCCAGTTTGACTTAAGCAGACCCACGGGTTCAAAATGTATTAGGCAAGGACTGAAATAAATAGTCCATACGCTTTATTTCCATGGGAAACTAGACTGGAACTGAAGATGTCAGCAAGTTTAAAAGAAAACGCATCCCCTTCGTGCTTTCTGCAAATCAGAGAAATCAGTCATAAAACTGTACTCATCCTCAGCTATTCAATGAACTGTGAAAACCAGTATTCTCATTGGTCATAATCACCAAGATTGTCAGGTGTGTAAAACCCAGTCAAGCTAAAGGAAAGCAGCTGCTCTGGAAAAATACTGCATATCAATCAGTTATTGTAAATTATAAAGGGAAAAAAAATATGCATCCCAACTGAACAATTTACTGAGTTCCCTTAGTTTAACACCTTACCTGCTATGTAAACAAACAAAAAAATTCTGCACAGATTCCATTAACTTTAATGCAATAGTAAAATAATTTCTGAGCTATAGGGTGCTTGTAAGAACTTTCTCCAGTGTATTACTTTATGCACCAACAGCCTACTTCCCACCACAGACAGACTCACTCTATCAACTGACAAATACTACTGCATGCAACTTCTCTGGAGAGTTTTAAAAGTAAGTAGAGGTTAAAATTTAACCTCTATAGCTTGAAGGGTTGGTGTACCAAATATCGTCTCTGAAGTTCTCTCTACTGCGGTGCTCTAACAGAGCTACAGTAACTTCTGAGTTAGCCTTAGAGAAACCCGGGAATATAAAACAAGACATGAGGAATTTGAGTTCTTTTAATCGAACACCGAACAGCAGAAGATCTGAGCAGAGACCAGATTCACTTGACAGAAGTGTAAGAAATGTAAGAGACTTATCCAGCTATCTCAGAAGTGGGTTTATACTTCAACTATTTGACTATTCAGATGCCTTAGAAGAGTTAGAGGCACTGTCACCTTAGCAAAGAGCAAAAAAAAAACGTGGGTAGCATATATTCTTCTCTCTTTACAGACTATGTCCTGAAGTGTAAGATGTTTTTATTAGCGTGTCAGCTGTTAACTTGTTACACTGAAACACATCACTGCACATTCTCCTCTCTTCAAAGAGGCAGGTGAAGATATACTCTCCACTAGGCAGTCCTAATTCTCTTCTGCTCAAGACACAGTCCAGTCATAAGTCGTCTTGAACTTCCCGTGATCTCAGGAAGTCAGTCAATAAAATTCCACCTGGATGTCTGACAGCATACTTTGCAGACACTTTCCAAAGGGTGAGTGACAAATCCATTCTTCACCGCCTACATGAATTCAGTTTACCCACAGAAAAGATCCAATTTGTCATCAAACTATTAACTTACCGGAATAAGGTAGCTGTCATGATACATGTTAAATCAGGAATAAGCAGTTTACCGCTTATTTTAAGTTTCCTCATTCCTCATCATAAAACATCCATTCGATTATGGATCCTTTGTCATTCTGAAACATTCTGGTCGACAGCCAGCTGGATATGAGCCAGCAGTGTGCCCAGGTGGCCAAGAAGGCCAACGGCATCCTGGCCTGTATCAGAAATAGTGTGGCCAGCAGGAGCAGGGCAGTGATCGTCCCCCTGTACTGGGCACTGGTGAGGCCGCACCTCGAGTCCTGTGTTCAGTTTTGGGCCCCTCACTACAGGAAAGACATGGAGGTGCTGGAGCGTGTCCAGAGAAGGGCAACGAAGCTGGTGAAGGGTCTAGAGCACAAGTCTTATGAGGGGCGGCTGAGGGAACTGGGGTTGTTCAGTCTGGAGAAAAGGAGGCTGAGGGGAGACCTTATCGCTTTCTACAACTATCTGAAAGGGGCTTGTAGTGAGGTGGGTGCTGGTCTCTTCTGTCAGGTGGCTGGAGATAGGACATGAGGAAACGGCCTCAAGTTGTGCCAGGGGAGGTTTAGGTTGGATATTAGGAAAAATTTCTTTACCAAAAGGGTTATCGAGCATTGGGACAGGCTGCCCCGGGAAGTGCTTGAGTCACCATCCCTGGAGGTATTTAAAAGACGTGTAGATGTGGCACTTAGGGACATGGTTTAGTGGTGGACTTGGCAGTGTTAGGTTTATGGTTGGTCTCGATGATCTTAAGGGTCTTTTCCAACCTAAATGATTCCATAAGCAATAACAAATATTTGCCCAGTACCTCTGAAAGTAAAGACTTTCACATTTTCATACAAAAGCAACACAATCCAACAGATCTGAAGAAAAGCAACAGCATTTAAAAAATTACTCTGTTGGTGACAATTTTTTCCACAGTCTGAAAAGATTTTAACAAATATCTAGTAACATTTTCCCCTACAAAGACAGCTTTATATGCTATGCCGTATATGAAAACTATTTCCTTACAAAGCCAGCTGCTGTAGTTAAGGACTAGTCCAGGCAGACTTTGCTCAGTACTACTTCCCAGCAGAACCAAACTTCACAAAGCTGAGGAAAGTCTGAGCCATACTAACAAGGGCGGGGAGAAGATGGGGGGTGAAAATCCACCTGAAAAAAATAACTGGGATAGCACAGTTTTTGTTCACAGACAACACCCATTGGAGAAAAAAAAAAAAAGGCAGAAAAAATTCTAACTCCTTACTTGTTCTCAAGAGAAGCAATGTGAGCACTGGATTGCGGGTGTATGTGTACATAAGCACACAAAAGAGCTCTAACCTGCCCTTCCCAGATGGACAAATTACCGAGTAGCAGAGATTTATGCAGGCATCTCTGAAGAAACACAACCTGAATAACACAGGATTATAAAAGAAAGGGGAAAAAAAAAAAATCTCTTTTCAATGTAGATTGATCGCATCCCTGTTCAGGAAATAACGAGGGCAAAACCACCCCCAAACCAACCTCCCTTTTGCCTCCCTCCCCCTTCCTACACACCATCATCTTCCCTATAGGAAGGGAAAAACCTAGGAAGAGTACAGTTTGCCCAGGTGTTTTGCAGTTTTGGTAAGTAGCTAATGGTCTTGATTCTCCTCCATACAACAGTTTAGAGGCAAGTGAATGAGATGAGATGTCTGAAGAGAGTTTTCACAGGGTACGAAATGTTATGAATGAGAGCAGTACCAAAAAAAACTCGTTAATTTAGTTTACTATTCTATTGCAGGATGTGTCACAATACTTGAAACTTGTTAGCATTAGCCAGTTGACTCAGAATGGTATTATTCACAGCACTTAAATCTTTTCTGAGAAAGGAAGTTTGAGAACATGAAGCCTACAGAAGATTTTAAAGTCATACAGGAAAGAGCTGCCTCAAGGGAAGAAAAATCCAAATTATGGTTTCACTAACAAGACAAAACAAAGTTAGGCTACTAAGGCTACCAAGTCTTTTGTCTGCCAAAATTTTTGTTCAAAAAGCCCTTACTTAGCTTCAGCTACAGCTTCACCAAATTAACTCTTGAGATATGTCTGCAATTAAATTTTTTTCAGACTTGCTAAAGATCCAACATAAATACTTGGATACATCACATCTTATGCAGATGGCAGACAACTCTCTAAATTACTTGTTATGGTTTTGGAAATGAAGGAGCATCTACCCTAGAAGGGTCTAGAGTCCTGTCTTCCTTCTCTGGGATGCATTACATGGGATATGCCAGGAGACAGCTGCTTCTCCCTCTGCAGTGCCTACCAAACCCTTCTACTCCCAGGGCTCTCTTAAGAGTTTCACAGGATTGTAAATCAGTTCTTTTTCCGGACCCACATGTAACACAGGCTCCTGTGTAAAGCAGGTGACTGATCTTTTCATGTCTCTTCAGTAGCTCTGTACTGCTTTCTACAAACTCTTCTCTCCTTGCTGTTCCTTTTGTGTTGTGTTTAGCCTCACTGTTCCAGTCCGCTAGCATCATCTATGACAACTTTATATTTTTCTCTCAACTTCTGCCTGTATCTCCCCTCACGGAGGACAGGTAGGTTATCCAGTCTCACCTCATCTTCATGTCCACTCCTAAATAATCAGCCTCTCCTTCTCTACATCTCTATTTCTAAGTGATTGAGATTAAGTAATAATTTAAAAAGGAATTATGTACAACTTATGTGGTAGGTTGACCCTGGCTGGATACCAGGTGCCCACCAAAGCTGCTCCACCACTCCCTTCCTCAGCTGGACAGAGGAGACAAAATATAATGAAAGGCTCGTGGGTCAAGATAAGGGCAGGGAGAGATCACTCACTAATTACCATCATGGGCAAAACAGACTCAACATGGGGAAAATTAATTTATCACTAATCAAATCAGAGTAGGGTAATGAAAAATAAAACCAAATCTTAAAACACCTTCCCCCCACCCGTCCCTTCTTCCTGGGCTCAACTCCACTCCCGATTCTCTCCACCTCCTCCTCGCAGTGGCACAGGGGGACAGGGGACGGGGGCTGGGGTCAGTTCCTCACACCTTGTCTCTGCTGCTCCTTCCTCCTCAGGGGGAGGAGGACTCCACACTCAGCCCCTGCTCCACCGTGGGGTCCCTCCCACGGGAGACAGTCCTTCATGAACTTCTTCAACATGGGTCCTTCCCACAGGCTGTGGTTCTTCACAAACTGCTCCAGCATGGGTCCCTCCCCAGGCTGCAGTCCTTCAGGCACAGACTGCTCCAGCATGGGTCCCCCACAGGGTCACAAGTCCTGCCAGAAAACCTGCTCCAGCGTGGGCTCCTCTCTCCACGGGCCCACAGGTCTTGCCAGGAGCCTGCTCCAGCGTGGGCTTCCCACGGGGTCACAGCCTCCTTCAGGCATCCCCCTGCTCCGGCGTGGGGTCCTCCCCGAGCTGCAGGTGGAGATCTGCTCCACCATGGACCTCCCTGGGCTGCAGGGGGACAGCCTGCCTCACCGTGGTCTTCCCCACGGGCTGCAGGGGAATCTCTGCTCCGGCGCCTGGAGCACCTCCTCCCCTCCTTCTGCACTGACCTGGGGGTCTGCGGGGCTGTTTCTCTCACGTATTCTCACTCCTCTTTCTGCCTGCAGTTTCTATTGTGCAGCAGGTTTTCCTCCCCTTCTTAAATCTGTTCTCCCAGAGGCACTACCACCGTCGCTGATGGGCTCAGCCTCGGCCAGTGGCGGGTCCGTCTTGGAGCCGGCTGGCATCGGCTCTGTCGGACACGGGGGAAGCTTCTAGCGGCTTCTCACAGAAGCCACTCCTGTGGCCCCCCCGCTACCAAAACCTTGCCACACAAACCCAATACACCTTACTAAAGGCAAAATGTCTCAAGTCTTATTTTGCATAAGCCTTCCATTTAACTGTTATCCAGCATTTTCTGGCTAACCTTGATTAGTTAGGACTGCAGGCAGAAGCGGTGTCTTTGTTCTTTCTAATGCAGCACACCCCCACTGCACCTCAGAAAACTGTTCTGGCTCTACTTGACAAGCTGAAAATGACTTGTCACCTTTTCTAATCTGCTTGGAGTTTTTTGTACCAAGTTAAAGACTTATATCCAGGGAGTAATCTAAAATAATATAGAATAAAAGCTAAGGAAGGTTGGTACATGTTTTCAGCGAGGCTTTGTTCCCAAAGAACGGAAACACTTACTGTACAGACAGACTACCATTGATTTGGGATACAAAAACTTCCCACACATTCTACCTAGGTTCTTCTGGGGGAGAAAATTTGGAGCTGTGAGCCTGCCTGTCATTTCAGGATTTCAGAATGATGTTAAGTCATGACAGGCTGCTTAAAAAAAAAAAAGTAAGCTTAGCTTGATGACTACATAACATCATAACGTTCCTGTTTCAGTGCTGCAGCAGGACAAGATGCCGCAGTTCGAAACTAAAGGCAAGGGAGAGCCTCCCCTACCCAGGGGAGGAACTGAAGGCAGTGGTGAAGAGCTTCAATCAGTATAGCCACAATATAGGTCATTATTTCAGGGATCCTTCTGATTATTTGCTTATAAGAAAAGGAGCACTGTTAAAGCTTTCCTCTTCCTACAGAGGTACAATGTGACATTCAGTTGTTCCTCTCCCTCTCCTTCTGTAACATTTAAGAGAGCAGTTCCTACTGTATGCTGTGAAAGATGACTGGCATTCACTTGGACTCAACACAAGAGAAATCAGAGCTTAATTTTCTTTTCTAGGACAGCCCTCCTCCATCTGCAGATAGAAGGGTTCGGTTTTTTACAGGGATGCCACATTTAAAAGCTACTCCTCCTACAGTGTCACTGAAGACTTGCCAGAGAAAGGAAAATCTCATCCTTTCCTTCTCATCACCTTCCTCCCCCCACAAACAACCGAAGTATAAAACACAGCAGGCTATATACCAGGACCCCACATTTCAATACTGCTGCTTAAACGACATTTAAATAAAGCTGCAATATAATTTGGGTTGAAAGCATTTTTCAGGAAGGTGTTATTCCTACAAATACTATTCATCTATAATGACTCCTATACATCTTTACCCATTTCCTCCTTTGGTCCCACATTTAAAATTGAGTACATGTTTTAAAAGGAATTTTAGCTTCACAACAATATTTCTTGCTCATGTCTTAATGAAATTGTCTGATTTAAAAAAAACAAACATTCAACTGAATAGCTTTTTGTCAAAACCAAAAAGTTATTGGGCAAATGTATTCATTTTGACAAATTCGTTAACTGAAAACATCAGACATTTTATTAACTAGTAGCATACTTATACATGACTATAAAATGGTTTATTTCCTTTCAATCTTGTGTTACAGAAATGGACCCCCAGAGAGACTTCACCTAGTTGCTTGGCATGTCCGTACTACAGATACTGAATGTTCATCTTGAGTTTACTTATTGCTAAATTATACCAAAAAAGTGAAAAGTTCAAGTATCAATGTTCCTGGTTCTCAGCCAGTTAGAATAGCCCTGTTCTTTCCGTTTCATCTCTTTAGATGCTATGTCTCTCTCAGCCTTTGCTTACCATACTGACAGCAATCAATGTTAATATTAGTCCAATTGTCTTTACGCAAGGTACGGAAAATTTAGTTTGCCTATCCCTGATGAAAAAAGCAGATGTCAACAACTGCTTTCACAAAGATCCTAATCAACTGCACAACCACTAAACACTCTTACTTCTATGTCCCATTCTCCTACATACATATGGGTTTTTCCACCATCTCATAGCAATGAAATGTTCAACGCTTCTTGCATTAAAAGCCTTCACATCATGCTTACTGCACTCGCATCTGGTTTCTGTTCCTCTAGTTCTGATAGGCCATTTGATTATTCTCTCCGACATTAACTGCTTCATATTTGCCTTATTAAATTTTACACTGATTTAAGTCCATGTTCCCAATTCATCAAGATCACACTCTATTTAAACAAATTCCTCCCGAGTATTCACAACGCTCCTCAATCTGCCCCAGAACAGATGTGTTCTGGTTTAGAAACTGAAACGTCCAAATACGAATTTTTTTCTTTAAGCCACCTTCTTTTTCACAAATATATAGAAAACTGAATGTGCTGGAGCACAGGAGGTATTTTTAAGTAGCAACAATAAAGGAATAAAGTACAATAGCACTTCAGATAGCAATATGGACTACTCAGACAACAGGAAATAAAAGAGTGCCTTTTTGTATTCCAGGTGCTCTCACCCTAAACACAACTGCTTAGGTGTAAACTCTGCTACCACTATCATACCCACAAAGGGACACTGACCCTATTCATGCTCATGTAGCTCACGAAGTAGACAGAAAATAAACTACTCTGTATCAGAATCGACAATGTCACACATGGACTTTTTCCATGATCATGAGTTTCTACATTTTTAATCTTTTTATCCTTAAGTACCAAGACAGAATTCTAGCATGTATGAGTTTATTCTCATGTGAACACAGGGTTTCTCATTATCAGTGTCTAGTGTGCCAGAATCATTTCCCGCAACACATGCATGTTATACTCACCTCCTTCTCAAAGTTATTTCCTCTCCAAGGAGCATATAAGTATGGCACTTAAACACTCCATGTATTGCATTAGCTTTAACTCAGATTTTGTGTGGGCGTAAGATGCAAACACAGATTTCATACATGGAGAAACAGCAGAAGGTTAAAGAAATCTTGGTTATAAGCATACAAGATAGACAAAGAGAACAAAAGAGCTGGATGATACAATCTAGATGTTGTGCTTAGACCATTTCACACACAGAACGAACTCTACAGAAAACACCATTCATCAGAATTTGCTAGATTTTAAACGAACAGGAGTAGTGACTAGAAATCAAAAAAGGAGATAATACTGAAATACACAAGAAGAGTAGTTAAAAAAAAAATTAAGGAGTCTCCTAGAAAACCTTCAGAAACAGACAAATGGTTGAGAGGCATATAAAAAAATCAAGAAAGGGAACATGAGACAGTGGGATATTTCAGGGACAACTAGAATAAAGAAAGTGTCAAAGGTTTAGCTTTTGGATGCATGCTATATAGCAGCAGCTGCAGTTTGCAATTCAAACTAATGCAAAACAGACACATAACCTGGCTGCAAGGGAAGGCAGGTGAAGGTATTTTAAAGAGCAAACATTCTTCTATTTAAAAAGTCAGCATGTGCATTTCAGGCAATGTCTGTCTTCCCTCACTTTTAATCAACGGCACTCTACCCTGGCTATTCCACAAGATGCCCCCAATCTTCCCCTGCTGCCTGGCAGCTTTGAGAAAATCATTGCTTAAACCAAGCCAAAAAGATAATTAAAAGCAGCTCAAACTGAAATTTCACTTTCTATTCACTCAATGAGTAAATGTCTCTTACAGTTTTAAGCTATTAAAGCTCAAAGTAGTTTTATTTAAAAGAAATTTCTGAGATCCAACATTTAATAGAACATCAAATCCACCAGAACAACTGATTTGGGAGAGGCAATCAGCCTTAACTACTTAACATGAGTTTTATTTTCAGTAACATCCAACTCTGAATTCAAAACCCTATAATGCTTTGCTGGTTCTAGTGGGAGCATACTACAGTCTTCTGTCGTGCTTTCTGAACTTAAACTCACTTATCCTTGATAATTTCACACCCGTTTGCGCTCATTTTTATCTGTGTGTAAAGTACCATACCCTGTCCTGCATGCCTCAAGTCCCCAAAGAATTCTTTGCTCTTCTGTCTATGACTTCAAGAATTCAGTCCTATGGAAGAAGCTTGATTCCCTCCTTGGCAGACTTCTCAAGCAAAAACACCTCCTTATAGCAGGCAGTCTGACCTACTTCAAAAGCTTTTTGGGGGAAAACATAATAGAAAGTACTTAAAATTTAAGAACAAACTATATGTGATACACTCCTTGTAACATACCATTAACCAGTGACATCAGGAAAACAGTCTCAGAAGAGTTTTATTTATTTATAAAAATCTAAGTAATTTTCAGAGCACTACTGTCTTCATTCAGTATAATGGAAATATTTTAACCTACTGGTAATTGTATTAATTCCTAAATCTGATTGAGTCTGGACATTCTGCCCCCATGAACTGACACACAGTAGTGGGGACAGATTCAGAAATTATTAAGTCAATACTTACTACAGGATTGAACAAATTAGTTTCAAGCTTAAAGAGGAATGGAGGGGGAAAGAGGCAGAATACACTGTACATTACTGATTTAATGGTACTTAATAGTGTTGTCCCTGAAGATCCTCTAAGTCTCAGTCCCACTTCTACTGAAATTCAGAGCAGAAATCCTCAGACACAGAGTAAGGAAACAGAATCGTATCTCAACTTCTATACACAGCAGGGTTCATTAAGAAAGAATCCTTCTAGAGGTAGAAACCTGGATTCATCTTGATTACCTTGATGAGCACCTGAGAAGCACGTCATTGCCCTAGACTTGCTTTCTACAGAAAGAGAATCACAAGAAGCAATTCCAGACCAAATAGGTAGAATATCCAAAGACAGTTGTGTTTCTTGCCACTCACTATAACAGACAGCAAAGTACATAGCTTAAGAAGCTGGACAGTATTGAAAGTAAGTTAAGATGCTTCAGTTGACTGCAGTTTCAGAAAAGCTTTTATGAACCCAGTTTCTTAATTAGAAAAACAAGGTACAGAATTGGGATGTCACTACCGTTTCCTCCACCGTCAGTAATTTTAGGACTACTTTGCCAGTATCAATTACATTTTGTGGTGTTTTAAAGATCTTGGTTCCTATAAACAGATAGAGAAAAATGAAAGGATTAGGTTTCACAGAAAAACATGGCTAATGACAGAATATTTATGTAGTTTGCCCTCTCAATATTCATCATTCATGGAAGAATTTTCTTCTACACAAAAGCTTGGCAAAAAGGTGTTGAAAAGTAAGTGGAAAGAAGTAATCAAGGACATACTTGCACTAAGTCTCAGGTAGCTGTTCAAACTTGAGTTTGATTAAAAAGTTATCAGCCTTTAGTTTATTCACTCAACTTTTGAAAAAGAGAGGTTACCAAGATTTTCCAAGAGTTTGTGCAAAAAATTCAAGGCCTAACAATTCAAGGATAGAATTATACTAATATGCTTACATTAAAAAGCAAATATATAAATTCTAATAAGCTGCATGCAGTATTAAGAACTTTTCCTATGAATAGTATAATTTACTTTCCGAAGAAGAAACACATGTGCTACAAAAAACTATGAGAGGAAAATGTTATTTTCTTTTGATGATGCTTAGAATTCTGCTTAATGGCTGGAAATTCTTAATCCTTTTGTAACAACTAGTTTTAGAAGGAATGGAAACAACCCAGCAAATCCAAGATTCATTATGCTTTTTTATGGTCTTACTACATCATACCACTTCAGATAAAGGAAATACACACACCACACTTATGCCAATGAAAAAATATTACTAAGAATATCAGCTTCAGAGAGTAAAACTAAATCGTCCCACTGAACACAGCAATTTGACAATACTCACTGTAAAGTCTTCAAACTATTGAGCTCAGCTTGTTCAGTGGAAGTCATGAAATACAGTATCTTAACAGGATGGGGGAGCAGAACAGAGAAAGTTTAGGATGACTACTATTAGAAAGCATCACAAAGAGATTTCAGCTGTTGACAGGGAACCTATCTGGTCCCAAGAACTGCGTGTTACCGAGCAGTAATCTCATGCCTGTCACACAAAATAGTTGTACAGCGTCAAGAGATAAATCTGCAAGCACTTTTCCAAGTCCTCTTTCACCAAAGAAATAAGCAAAAAAACCACACACAAAACTACCCCCAACAAGACCATACAGTTGGGGATGTTTCCATTTGCTTTTCCTCTCCCCCCCGCCACTAGTCAGCAATACACATATAAGAACCTAACTGGATAAGAAGGTCGTCTTAGTTACATTGAACATTTAAAGCAATGAAGCAAAGTCCAGATGTAGATGAAAAGGACACTTATTCTAGTAACTGATAGTTCTGAATGACCACACCATCTCCCTTCCATTGAGACACCCTTTCTCACACTTACGCAATCTGATACTCTACCTTTGAGGAGCTGGACATTACTCTTCCTTAAAAAAAGGCTTCTGACTGTACATAAACACTCTAATGAGTAGCTGGATATCTTTATAAGACAGTAAGATCAACTTATGTGATATTTAAAGCATACTGAAGCAGATATGCAAGTTTTCAGTCTTATTCAATTAATAACAACTTTTATTTTGCACAGCATGAAAGCCAATCTAAAGGTCGCAGAAGATTGCATCTTCTCTTCTTCATTTTCAAAGTCAGCCTACAGTTACTAAGGGATGCCAGTTAGCAACCCTGGAAACTCCTATTGTGAGAGAGCTTTTGGAGACGGAGCAACACAGTTGTCAGTCTCGGTTTAATAGGAACCGACCCTAGACAAATGAATGAACACACTGCTTTCCATTAAGAATGCGCTCCTGTTCACTCCTTTACAGAAGACTTTATTTGAGTAACAATTAAAATTGTTAGTCAATGTCATAACATGACATCCAAACAGCCTACCCAGAGTCACAAGGGTTCAAGGAACTATCACAGCTCTCCTCTAACACCAGGATAATACCAATTGCCAACAAACTGTCTACCCTAGCACGTCTTTGAATGATTTTGAACCAGATTTTTATGTTTTTCATATTAAAGTATGGTCTAATTCGTAATGGAAGTCCATTTCTCTCAAGAGGAATTGTAAGAACCTTCCAAGACCCCCAGAGCCCACCACCACTTGCTGAGGTAGGCAATTTTCAGTCCCTGATTTTTTGTTTTGTTTTGTTTTCAGTCTATCATGTCTTCAGAAAGGGGCTTTTTCCCCTGTATTGAGAAAAAATCCTCATCTTTTACGTCCTTCCCCAAAATCAGTTTCAAAACACCAAAGCCAGAAATTATACATCTTCCAGAGAAAGAAAAAAGCTTTTCATTAAACATACTGCAGGCAGGAAGGAGGGAAAGCAAGGTGCATTAAAAGCTGGAGAGACACTCTTTGTTCTTGGAGAGTGTCTCTCGCAGCTAAATAACATGGTGGTCTGTCAGCATCTCCCAGAGAGGGCCCAAAACTTCATATCTAAAATTAAGTAGTATGGGTATTTTCTGAGGGGCATGGCAATCTGGCATTCACATCAGAAGCCCTTTAGGAAAGAACAGCTTGTACAGTGTAAGCACAATGGGTTTCAGGTCCCAGGTGGTAGTGCAATATTAAAGTACCACCTCAAAAACATAAGCACAAGTTTCCCTAGCTGTTGCTCCCCTGTTAAAATGCTTGCGTGAGCTGCAGAAGCCATTTTACTTAATGTTTCCTCCCAATCAGTCAGCATCTGCACAGCTACATCTCAGAGAATTTACCATGGTTCTCTCATCAATCAATACCACCCCTGTGTGCCTGTGGCTGGCAGGGAGCTCCAAAGCCTTCAACAGAAGAGAGCAGTTAAAGTTACTGCACTCGAGAGAAGTCATACAGAAGATAAAATAGCAATTATTGTCCACATTTTTGACACTCGGAATAATTTTAAGTTGCGTGCATCTTGAGTGGATTGTAACTACAACTAAAGAACAAATAAAAAGAACACGCACAACCAGTCACCCTTAAAATTAAATGCGCCTTCTATATTAAGAATGGAACTGATTACAAATGCTGATGTGAATCAAAGTTACAGAGCACACACAAAACGAGTCACTTGCTGCACATAAATTTTATTAACACTCATTTTGCCTAGATTGTTGTATAACATACGCTACACAAATACTAAGCAGAGAATGTCTTTTCGTGAATGATACCTACCTTGCTTTATGTAGGCTTTTTTGTATCAAGGACAATCCAGGTATAGAGAAAGACATTTGAGATCATTAATCCATCCTACAAAAGGGTAGATTTATCCAAGAATTTACTGTAGAATACAGACATTATTATCAAATGTTTTCCACTTGCCAACAAAACAATTTTAAAAGCACATACTCAGTTTAGGTGTAGGTGCAAACAGTTGCCTTCTTTTTCTTGAGAGAGTACTTTCTCAAAACAGTAGTATTAATTCCTTATTAAAAGCTAAGATATTAGGTGCCTTCACAGACAGGAGTCCACAGGAAAGGGAGTTTGTTTGTATCATAAAATATCCCCTTTAGAGTGGGGTTCCAATAAAAAACAAACATGTATTACACTCAGTGAAGAAGCTTCAAGCTTTCCAGCACTGTGATGTTCACTTTCCTTGCAGCCACAATTTTTTAAATAGCTATTTTAATGGTTTAAAGCAAGGTTATTGAGGGACATCCTACACCTCTCACACACACTTCTTAAGGTATGCCTTTAAGTAACAGTAGCTATATTTCATATTTGTAAAGGTAATTTGATTCGTAATAACATATTTATTAAAAAAAAAATCAGATAGTGACTTTTATTCTGGTATCTCTGCCACTGACCACTTATCTGTCTGGGGTCAAATCGACAGCATAATGCATAAACTGAAAAATAATTTGCATGACTGCATCTTGTTAAGCTAAACAAACCACCTGTTCAAATAAGTAGGTCCCACTATAAACCAGATGTTTGTTCTGCCAAAAGCAAATGAAGGACTTAAAGTAATACAGCACTTTTGTCCAAACTTTAGTCTTTACCTAAACATGCAAACTGTAAATACCCTGTACAAATACACACATCATAACACTTCTAAAAATGGCACTGTTTCACAATGTTGCTGTTTTGTGTGACCTTCATTAATTTTCTCCCATTCTAGTCATTGCTGTTGTCTTACAAGTGCACCAAGTAAACAGAAACCAGAGAACTGAGCTTGTGACACAGCAACCGGGCTCTATCTCCGCAGACAGCTTGTATCCTTGATGTTTTCATTGTGTGTCTACACGCTGCCTTTTACAAAACTATATTTTAATGCACATCAAACTAAAAATGACACCTTCTGTTAAGGGAAGGTTAAAAACCAACAGTGCAGCTACAGTAACGCAAGACATGTTTTAGCTATGAAAAAGTGCTCCTTCTCTGCGCAAGTACATGATAATACTAAGGGTCAGCCCTAACAATATCTTTTCATGTACTTAAACAACCTTTTAAACAAAAACAAACAAACAAACAAACAAAAGTAATACTCACAGTAAGAGCATGCCCTCGTGGTTTGTATTCCTAGAGGCAGCCATTAAACCTACTCATTCTTTTTTTATTTTCCTTACATAGCAAAGTTGGCGGGAAAACACTTCAAGACCTCCCTTCCCCTGGAAAGGTTTTAATTTTGGCCTGAGCTCTTAAGACTATTAAACACTTCTGAGAGTCCCACCACCTTCTTCCAATTCATCAGCATCTTACAGAGAAGTGATTCTATCCTTCCTTTAGAGTACAAACAGCATCAGTTCCTTGTACCCGCAGAAAAAAAAAATAAACGTATCCATAAAAGTATACATATACTATTCTAGACTCAATATGAAACCTATCCGGCTTTGAGGAATCATTAATAATTAACTGCGAGAATATACTAAATGCAGGCCATCAATGTGCTATACAGTCAGACTGCAGCTGTATATTGCGCCCCTTTTAGCAAAAATTAAATTATATTCTAAATTTTCAGAAACCTTGAAGTCAAAACACAGATTCTGATGAGTTATAAGGAAATGCAAATAAACCACCAGTCACCCTGTTTGTAATACAGACAAACATTTTAACAAAATTAAATTAAATGGATTGAATGGATCCAAAGTAAATACCTACCCAATACTGGAAAACACCAAGTTTCAGTCCCTGAACTGCCACTGACCCAATGAGACAAGATTTGTTAGTTTTGTTGGGGTTTGTTTTCTTGAGGGTTGTTTTCTTGGGGTTTTTTGTGGTTTTAGTTTGCTGGTTTTTTGCTTTGGGGTTTGGTTTTTTTTTTTCCTTTCTTCTGCTATTCCAGCATTAAAAAATTGAAATGGCTACCATAACACACCTACTTAATCAAGCGCTCTGAAGTTCTAAGGAACACCCACAAAGCATCATGTGCGCCAAAAATTACTGAATTTTCGAAAACCAAGAAGGAATTTTTGGGATGGGGGAAGCAACTGAATGTCATGGAAGTGCGTTTTTCCTAGCAATCATAACTTTCATCAGGTACTGATTGTCCAAGTGCTACTCTCTCATCAAGACAAGCTCTTTACATTGTCATCAAATTTTATAAGCCATCGTTTAAATTCCTTTTAACTCAACATAATATTTATTAATGTCTTTTAGAGATACAAATCAAAACATCACAACTAACCGGGCTGTTGGAAGGAGAGCATCGAAGCTCATTTCCTCAGTGTGTAGTGTCAGTATGGGACAACCAGCTAACTCGGATGCCCAGTGAAGACTCTGACTCCCATTACTTTCTTTTTTTAGCCTGAGGCATCTAGTGATAGCACCCAGCAACAGCATACATACCTCACTGCCCACCTGTGCTAACAATATATGGGACTCACGTCAATTTTTGCCATGCATGGGCAATTCCAGTGTTGGCCTCAAAATAACCCACAAGAGATGACTGTACAGAATAGCCTTTCTCCAAGTTACATTCCCAAAGAATAATCCTAGGAGAGCTTTATTCCCTTATCCTTACAGTAAATTACTTTTCTTGGCTCAGAGCTTTAAGATTTTATTGCTTTTTAAGTTGGCGATGAAAGATTTAATCATAGATTTGTTAGATTTAGCCACTGAATGCAGGCTTTTCCAGAACCTTCAAAGCTCCAGCAGCAGTCACAGTAGAAGTTCTCAACTATAAACACTAATGGAAAAATTTTGGATTTACCATGGATTTCCTCCCAGTAATCATTCACAGCTTGAGTTCAGCAATAAAGAAATCCATCATCGTGCCCCCAACACCATCTGGGAGATCAGGCTTTTGGCAGAGAAAAATGGAGCAGCAATTGCCTAGCAGCACAGGAAATCAATGACTTCCCCGCACAGGGGTGAGCAACAGGCTGCTCCTGCTGAGCACGGGATCATTCGTTTCCCTTTCTGCCAGCAAAGCTGCTTTGTACGTGCAGCGAAGAAGGTCTCTGTTACGCTGGCAGGACGCACACACCTTCCCCCAAATCCCACCCCTACCCGTAGGGTTAGGCAGTTAGCTACGCAATTTCGACTGTATAGCCAAAAAGGGAAGGAGTGCGGAGACACCAGTCTCCTGGAAGAGCCTTTAGACACAAGGGTTTCAGGCTATGAGGCAGGTAACAAATGTCCCAGTACGCCACTGATTTAAGCTCATCTCAAATCCCATGACTTGACAAAGGATTCAACTGAATTTTGACAACATCAGGGCCAAGAAAACCTGGTCTTCCCTTTCCCCCCAGTAGTAGGATAGTACTATTTACTTCTACCAATTAGAGCTCTAAAACAGGTGTAAAGATATTTTTTCATTTTAAGCACAACCATTAAAGGGGAGTTTGGAATATAAAAAAAATTAAGTGAGCACATTATCCAGGAGACAATAGACCACATTGGCATCCTTCCAGGCTGTACTTCTTTATAGCAAAATCATGAGTTTATTTACATATACAATACAAAACAGATATGCATCTGTTTTTTATTGACAGGGTTTGCATGAACCGGAATAGTCACTCAAGATCTTCTGTCAAGGTCACAGCAGAGACCACCACTGATCTCTGCAGCTTTAAAATCCCAACTCCTTCCTCAAATTTAATATCCTCAGTGCTCCCTGGAGCACGAGGCAAGGTAAGAAGGACATGAGTTGAGAGCTTCCCCAGACACACACTTTACCTTTGCTGCAGGCAAAAAGAACTTCACATCCACATTTTTGCTCCAGGTCAAAGTTCCCAACAAAGTCACAGTAATGGGATCATTACAGGCATGTATGCAGTCATCAGGAACTAAACTACTGTCTGTAACTGGTGCCAAAGGTTACTGATACAAAACAGCAGATGGAAGGGACTTGTGGTCAAGCCAGGCTTGCCCCTGATTTGAACCAGTGCTCTGAATTAAGTGGCTTGTCCATTAACCAGCCCTCTCTGAGATCAGAGGGTACTGCTGTAGCTGCTTCCAGAGCTATGCCTGCATATTAACCCCAGTAACTGCATACATGTTAGGATCACCACTGTGTCCAGCTGACTGAGTATTTATCTGTATCAAGCATATTTTGCAGCATCTCCTGATAGCTACACTGTTAGCTGTATATCTGTGAATCATTGAGCCTAGAATCTGTAAAACACAGTTATATCACAGCAGAATTATCTTGGTCTCTAGCAGCTTCTAGCTTCTCAGGGAGACTGTTTGCTCATCTTTCTGCCCACATTTTATATCTCTATCATTTCTTCAGTTTAATAAGTTACATCTGTAAATGCAAGTATCTGCCTTATTTCTCTAGAGTCATCATTGCTCTAAATCAATTCAGGTCATGCTGAAATTAGTCTTGCCCTTCACCAGGTTAACAGCTTCTCCAGTTTTGCTATAATTAATACATGTCCGTAGATAAATTACAAATAAAGTGAAAGACAAAAATAAGTAGGATTACTCTCTAATGTTTCTTCTTGTCCCTCGATCCCCAAGTTCAATAATAAGCCTCTCAAAAATCTCAACCTACTGCAATTTAATAAGTCAGCAAAAAGGAGACACTGCTTGAAGCTATTTCATAGAAGAAATAACATGTAACCTACAAGAGACTCCTCAATAAATGTGGGCACCACACAAACCCCTACCTGTTTTCCTGCAAAAGGAAAAAGCTTACTCATTTTCTAAGCTTGCACCTTCTTCATAGTCCATTCTAGCTGCAGTAAGATTCATCATTTGGTCATTCAGGACAGCAGTAGGCCTGCATTTATCATGGTGAAATGTGTCCTCACTGTTTGTTCTTACAGTTTATGGAAAGGCAAGTACAATGACTCATAAAACTGCTGCAAGAAAAAGCTGAAACAAGTTAACAGAATGAGCTTCTTTAAAATGACACCCTTCATCCTACGTTTCCGGCATGCAGAGCCAAAACCACATCACACTTTCAACTGACAGATTTAGAGCTATTATTTATCATAAATGGCAAGACCGTCACTGAGGCCAAGTAATGCTTCATGATATGTTCCTGAACTGCTTACAGATCTTAAATACAATATAAGCAGTGGAAGGCCTGGTTCTATGTTCTAGAGAAAAGTAATTTTTTACTAATGTTCTATTCTTTTCCTTTTGGAAAATTATATTTTCTTCATGCTGAGAATGACCATCATGAAAATTCTTACCTGTTTTCCATCTAGTGTGTATAAGCGTTTAACCACCCCTGAATCCAGCTTGATGGCATCGGTTATATCAGTAAGAACCTGTTCAAATGAATGTGCTGTCTTCTTGTTGAGCAGAATCCGGACTGCTTTCCTTGGTTTCACTCCACTCCTGATGATAGTGACTAGTTTAGGCCTAATGAAATCCTTATTCTCTTTTGCATCTGGAGTACCTCCTTTAGCAGTGGCAAGAGATGGCACTGAACGAGAAGTAGAAGTTGTCTTAACATTCACTGACCAGTTTGGGTTTACATTCTTCGTGTACTCCAGTTTCTTGAAGGGTTCTATGGAGCCACATACATAGCTTTCCCCTGCAGAAACAAAAGTGCCAGACCAGCAAGTCAGATGGGAGGGGGAGGAGGGGAGAAGAAGAAAAAAAAAAGAAAATACCAAATCAAATTCTTCTCAAATTATTAAACATTATTCTTATCATTCTTGATCTACAGTGCATAAAGAATTGATCTCTTCCCTTCTCAGATGCTACAGACTATAAAATATCTTTTAAAGATCACTTGTCAGCTAACCATTCAGAAAATGCTGTTACAAAATCCTTGAAAGCAGCAGTTTTCTTTACAGAAAACACCATCTGCAGTGGGGATCGTTCCTGTCAGCAAGTAGTGTTCATATCTAATTAGCTGCCCAGCCCCAGCACATTATCACAGTAGTCCCCCAGCCTTCTTGCCTAAATGGCCCACTCCTAACAAAACAGAAGGCCCCATACACTTCAGAGGAAATAATATGAAACGTTATCAAAAACTATAGGTTACAAATAACTTTATGTAAAAGGTGGATGAAAGTGTCATAGGAGATTCGTTAATATTCGATTATTTAAAGCTTTAAGTAGCATAAACCCAGGATACGTACAGGCAAGAAATCTCACTGTATTATTCTACTGACTCAATATGTAATATGGGGGAGGAAAGAAGGTAAAGAGTAGTAATTACAGAGTTCTCCTCACAACAAATTTACCATACTTTAAAGAAAAGAGTGGATTAGCCAGAAAACCCCAGCACATCCCTGTTGATTAACACCTCAATCCAGGCTGCTGCGAAAGGGGCACCTGCTTGGGTGCTCCCAAGCTCTCCCTTGAGCTGGACTGAGCCACTGCACTGCCAGTCACACTGGGTGAGCTGGACCAGCTCAGTGATCTGACTGAACATAACAAAGACAACGCTAATTTTGCAACGACAAGCTGATCCAGTTCACACTCTGGCTGGAAGAAAAAAAAAAAAAAAAAAAAAACCACTACCACATCCAGCAAGACCACACCTTCTGGCAGCCTGCGGTTAAACTCCATTACAAGTAATGCAAAATCCTATCCTGAACAATACCACAAAAACATCTGAGATGTTTTAATTCTTCTGGGTTCAGTAGTTCAGTGTATGCTAACAGCACAGAGGCCTTCAGTTAGCAGTGTAGCCCAAGGTATTGAAATAAAAACAGAACAAAACCTAGTGATGTAACTCCTATGCCAAAAAAGCACATAAGAACCAAGGATTTTCCTAACAATCCCTACCCTAAGGAAAGAGGACTCACAGTTCAATTATTAAAAGAAAAAGAAGTATTTAAATTTTACTTCTGGACACAAATTTTAAAGGTTTCAGGGCACCCAACCCAATCCCACAGACAATACAGCACACAAGGGATGCTGGCAAATAGACAAGAGTTACCACAGTTAGAAATGGGGGGCAGCGGGATCCACCGCAACGTGAGGCCCCCGGTGCAAGAGAGGTTCAAGTCTGCTGGCCTGATGCTCCAAAGGTGAGACAGTAACACACTGTACAGTGATTATCAGAAAGGCAGTGCAAGGACTCCAAAAGAAGACAAAGAAGTCAGAGCAACATGTGAAGACGGATCACTGAGCAGAAAAGATAAATGCAATGATAGCATAAGACCAAGCAAGAACCATAATAAGATTTTTGGTTTTCCTTTTTTTTTGTTTTTCTTTTAGAAAAGCATTCTTCTAAAGCAGAAAAACATACAGAGTGGGAGATGAAGTAAGACATTCCAATGCTTACTAGTCATCCTGTAAATTCAAGTTAATCTGCACTTTGCAGTAACATCTAAAGTGTTAAGAAAAGAATCTAAGATGGAATGCTTACACCAACCTTACAAGAGACAAAGGTAAGCTCTTCCTTTTATCCATTGTATGTATATGAGAGAGAGATAGAGAGATATATATGGTAACATCAGAACAGAAAGGCTTAGCCACAGTAATGATCCAAGAGTAATTAAACAGTACATATTCTCTTTTATCCATGTCCTGTCCAATATTTTTAGCACTAGCTACTCAATTACTGCAAGGTCAGAATGCACCCACAACACCACATCCACAAAATTAACAAGTTTTTAAAAACTTTAATAGCATTTTGTACAGAAAAAAAAATTAAAAGATCCTACTATGAATAGGACTGCACTCAATACATTAAATACCTGTTCTGTAAAATACTTTGCAGAAGTCTCTCTTATAAATTTTTAAACATAATTTATTCCTGTCTCCACTTGTGTTTGCTCTAAGACTTAAAATTCACCAGCAACCTTTTTTTTTTTTTCTTTTTTTTTTTTTGAGGGGAGGGAAGAGAGACAAATCAGATTTTCAGGTTCAGTGCTATCTGAGAAATTGTTCAGTTTAGTTGCATGAAATAAGAATTATTTAAAAACAAGTCTTCATATTAAAACTCACTTCTCAAATGGTAGGTGCATAAACAAATGGCCATACATGTTGTATCCAGAAGATTTACATTTAGTTTATTAAGAACTCTTTTGGTTATCCTTCTTGAAAGGACAGCATTTCACATGATTTTTAATATCAGCTATATTTAAAGGTCAGCTGAATTCCTTGTAGCATGTAACAGCACATGTCAGCTCTTCATTACAAAACTCGTTTTCTGTGACCATAAAAAAAGACCAATACAATCCCTGAAGTTATAGGACTGTTTTAACATCCCTTTCTTAATTTCCAACTGTACTATATTACATCAATAAAATTTTTGCACCAAGATATATTTTTTTCCCCTTGACGAGGCTCATATTTAGCTACAGAATGTCTTGGAGGTAGAGTATCCAATGCCTTCTAAGATGAAGTATCTCCAGTAAAACCTATTTTATATAGGAAAACAGACACAGACACCTTTCTCATAATGCTGTTATTTTAGACTTTTTATACTTCAAGTGAAGTGCTGGGGCTTATAAACCTTCAGGAATGTTAGCCATGGACTGCAGTTCTCATTCACGGTGGTCCTAAGGGCCAGGCCTGTAAGAACAAAAACTAAATGCACAAAACCCCTATGTCCTAAAAGTACCTTATACCTGACCTTAAAATCAGTAAACCCTGTTTTATGGTGACATCCAGCAAATTTTAAGTACTGAAAACACTAGAAACACTCAAATGCAAGCTTAAATTTCCAGAATGTCGGACCCACCCTGACAGCAGCCAGACATTTCAATGTCTAGCCTATTCCTTTAGTGCCCACGGTGTTTGTATGCAAAGGAGATCTCAAAGAAAAGGACAAAAAGCCTTCATCTAGATTTTCATCCTCTCTTTTTTTTCACAGTTATCTTAAGGAGAGAAGACTGCAAAGAACTTTTACAATGGGTATGACTTGCTAGTCCAATAAATCCACCTTCTGCCGTAACTATTGCTTCCTCACCAAAACTATTAGGTGATGGCACCATTTTCTTTTTTTTTTTTCATTTTTATTTTTGGTAACCTTTGGCTACAACTGCCTCACAGACTGGCAATGCCAGCAGCAAGTTGGTTTTCCCAGCTCCTAAGCACCAGGAAAATATACCTCCAGGGGTAATCCCATCAAGCACCATCACCACTTACTCTGGGTCAGGCCTAAGCACAAATACAGCCCACAAACATCAGCTTTGACTAACTGGCAGCTGGAGGAAGAAGGTAACAATCTCCAAACACTAGATTTGCAACAGAACACGTGTTGAAGAAGGAATCTTGGGAGATACTGGATTAAACAAAAGCATAGAAAAGAGCCATTTAAAGTGTCTATTTGACTGCAGCCTCCCAAGAGAGGGGAGAAAGCATTTCACAGTGCAGTCAGCTGTCACTAATGAAATTTTGACTCTTGATTACAGTATCAATAGCCATTAGAAAAATGGGGACAGCCAGCTGTTTTGGGATATCTGACATCTAGGAAAAAAGTCATTACTAAATCTTAGAAAGTATCGCTTTCCTGACAGCCCTCCTACTTCTTCACAGCAACAGTGCAAATGAAATGCACACCACTTTAACCCTTCAGAAAAAGGATACACAATGCTTATTTGCCAGTTCTGAACCAGTAATCCTACAATTTAGGTTATGCAAGTGTTCAACACTGCAGGAAATTCCATGTGGAACAATTAAAATAAATCTTAGCACTGAGAAGCTAATCAGAAAGCTAATCATGTAGAAGGAGAGATCCCCAAACACAGTTTATCTTAGAATGGTTTGGGTTGGAAGGGACCTTAAAGATCATCTAGTTTCAATCCCCCCTGCCATGGGTATGCTTGGGGAAAAAAAAAAAAAAAAAAAGGAAAAAAAACCCAAAACCTACTACCTGCAGTTACACATCTGTCAAAATTCAATGCAGCTTAACCACTAGAGCCATGTAACACTGAAGGATAGTTCTTATAGGTCACAACAGAATTTCATGACATGCTTCATGTATTAAAAATATAATTTAAAAAAAAATATATCTGTATACAAGGTAGCTGGCTGCTAAGGAGACATTGAATTACTGCCTGTAAGTACTGGAGCTTTCCAGATACAAGTGTTGATTCCCTCTTTGGCATATTGGTATTAGTAGTTAGTTTGTCTCCTTCAGCTTGCTGCACTACAAGAATGATCAAGGCATTATCTCTTAAAGGCGATTATTCACATTGCTTTTCTGTGCTAAAGGCGACTTGGCCTAAAATGGCTTCATGAAGAAGCCAGCTGGTCTTAGGTGAAAACCCTGGAGAAGGAATAGAGAACTTGTTTGAATCACGCAAGCCAAGAGTGAACAACCAACCCCTCTTTGTGGGGGCGGCAGGACTGCCAATTTATTGAAAGTAGCGTTGACTCGTTGTAGTAGAGTACGTACTAGGCAAGGAAAGTTAATCTACAAGCCCGCCAGAGGTGAAGGAACCGCAGTACTTGCACACTTTGGCAGTGACGGTGTTCGGTGCAGCAATCATTCGTTGTGGTCCGTTTCCCCAGCAAATAGGGCAAGAAACAGACTGTGAGAACAGGGAAGGGACTGGCACCATCCAGCACCCCGCGCAACAGGCACAGCCACCCTTCTTCACCTCCACCTTTTGGTTTTGTACATACAAAAGGCAGAGGAGCAATCTCTCAGGGGAAAGGACAAAGAATTCCAACTGTCCCTCACCACACAGAGCAGGTTGCGAAACGAAGATGACCTGAACCAAATAAGTTACTACCTGATAGCTCCCAAATGTGTTAGTTAATAGAGCAATAACCTACTTAAACTGCATTACTGCTGCCTTGTCTTTCTGCAGTGTCTGAAAAAAACACAACAGTGCAAGAGAGATGGAGCATCTACAGGAAATAAATCTGACCGACCCATGTTCACCTAGCATTCAGATGCACCAGAAACTTTGAATCAGATCTCCTCAGCCCTTTTAAAGGACTTCTTTCACACAACATTCTTTCTGCTCAGCTCAGACTAAAAATTATTTTTTTTTCTTCATCAAAAGCCAAGTGAAAAAATAAAGACATACTTCCTCCCCCTCAGGCCCCCCAAATTTCCACAGTCTTGCTACAATCAAGATAGGCATTGTACATGCTTTAAAAAAAGAACGGGAAGGCACCTAGAATAAGAAACCATGGGACCTTCCAAGAAGTTGTTAAGGAAGACACAATGTGATTCAAATGGCTAATGGATGAATCTTCTCAAATTCATGAAATAAAATAATCAAATAAACAGTGCCAGAACAACCCTCCACCATTTCATGCAACAGGATTATTCAGCCGTTTGTTTATTAAACAATATAAGGATTGCAGGCATTTCTGCCACAGGATCCAGTCCAAGTTTCACTAACTTTGATAGCCCTGGATCAAGTCCATGGTAAATATCCAGTGTAAATTCAATCCTATAAACAAATGTCCACATAGATGCAGCTGTACAAACATTTAAACAGATACTTTACTATTATTATTTTGATAGCATATTACATATGCATACGAATCTTTCCAGCCCACCAATTCCCAGCTGCTGAGGTAGGCATGACTTAGAAGAAAGAGCATTAGCTCCAAAGTGCATCAGAGACCACGTCAATCAATTCCTACAGTCTGGCCTGGCTGGGCTTCTCACCAGCACCACTGGAGCGGGTGGCAGAGTCAAGGAGGCAGCAGCAGGAGAGGGAAAAGCTGAGATAAGAGGAATGAGGTGACAGTGGGAGTGGCAAGACCCACATACAAAAAAGTCAGGAACTCCATCATGGCCCACCACTTTAGCAAGGAGACACGGCCTTCTGAACCCTCCGCTGGCAGGCAGCTTCTCCGCTGCATCGAACGCAAACTGCCTGCCTCCACTCGCAGGAGCCTTCCTGCAGTCTTCATGGGACCCACCATCTCCTCTGCCACTGCAGTGAGGTTCACATCTCCCAAGAGTTATCAGCCAGTTACAGCCGTTATCAGATTTTAAAACTGGTACATCAGCGCTTTTTCAAACTGCTCCTTCAATGAGGATTGCAGCTCCAAGATAATCCTTGAGAGACATTCATTTTTCTCTTTCAGATTATTCCTTAAAACTATTTTTGCCATTATGCCTACGCAAAATGTGCATGCACACATACAAGTCTTCACAATAGTTTGGCAGTGCACCCAATATTGGCATGTGACAATATTGTTTCCCAGTACCCTGTCAGCCTTGTGGTTTGGGGTTTTTGGTTTGTCTTTGACTGCCAGTTCTCTGCTGCAGGGTTCATCTTTTGTGGCAGGTATTGTGGAAACCTGAAACAATTGATTCTGGTTCACACCCAAGACTCTGAGGTAATATTATAATAAAAATTAATGAGAAAGGGATGCAGTTCTGGCTATGGATTGATTCTGTGGTCTTTGTTCCACATAGCAGTACCCCTAAAAACAAAACAAAACAAACAAAAAACAACCAAACTGTAAATAATACTCTTTGTTTCAGAGTTATCCTGCTCATTCCTATCTATTACTGTTCTTGTTACAGGGTTCAATGGTAATTTTGGGGGTAAGACCCATCAGTCCACCTCTGCCTTCAGCTTTAAAGATGGTATACTTTTGGAAAAGCAAAAGGCATTTAGTCCTTTCCTGAGACTTTGTTTAGAGCTAGACAATTTAGCCTTAGAGCAACTTCACCTTTATTGTTTCTACATGCTTTGATTACATATCATACCTAGGGAGTAGTCATGTCACATTTGGAAACCATTCTTTAAAGGTAAGAGGGTCCTGAACATCAGGTCTGACAAAAAGAAGGTAACCTGAATCCATTGCATTCTGTCCTTCCTCTAGGGTGACAGGAGAAGTTACAGAGCCTGTGAAACTTTTCAGAACAGTACATACCCCTTGTTATCAAATTCCAACAAATCTCACATGCCCCGAGTCTTCAACAAAAAACCTACAAAAACACCAAACACCAAAACTAGTGACTAGGGAAGTCACTAGCTTCAAACAAAGGGAAGATGTGTTCATGCACCAGCATACAGCCATGCCAGCTCTGAATTGTATGCAGGACAGAACTAAATATTACTGAAGTAAAACACCTCCTTTACAATCTTTTGCCTTTGGGACTACCTTTCATGCAGTTCTATGTATTTAGCTCGGGGATGAAAGACAGTGGCTGCTGTCTTGTTTCCCTCAGGAGCTAGTTACTTCTCTGTCTTCATGTATCATACAGGAAGGTAAGAGCACAGTAACTT
This sequence comes from Haliaeetus leucocephalus, assembly GCF_000737465.1. Classification (NCBI taxonomy): domain Eukaryota; kingdom Metazoa; phylum Chordata; class Aves; order Accipitriformes; family Accipitridae; genus Haliaeetus; species Haliaeetus leucocephalus. The sequence continues at coordinate 8,616,408 of NW_010972787.1, forward strand.
CCTCACAGGCATAAAGGCAAAAAAACACCAAATTAAGGCCTTATACACTTACCTTACAAGGCAATCACTAAAAATCAATGCCCCCCCTCTCAAAAAAAGAAAAAAAAAATTTGTAAACTCATAACAGTCTTATTAAATTAATTCATACAGTAAGGGAATAGTCTCACCATAAGGAAAGCAATGCTTCATATTTCAATAGTTTCAACACGAAGTCATTTGGCAAGAGGCAAAAATCAAGTGATTTTCCAGCTACTTAAACACAAAGCACAGCTTCAAGCTAATTAATGCTGTACCAGACTAGCCAAACTCTAATAAATTTGTACAGTAAAGAGTGGAAGGGGCTTACATAAAAACTGTCACTGAGCTAGTAATATATGAACCTGTACTCTACAGTGAAGCTCTACAAGGGAAACAGAACAAAGTAACGCACCTTGTAGTTGTATACAAATAGACAGAAGCCCCCTTTCAGGTGGAACAAGGATGTAGCTCTCTACTTGCATACACAGACTGACTTCTGTAAATCCCACAGTGTTTATGGCACAAGCAAATAAGACTGTCCAACTTAAACTATACACAGGAAGGGAGGATGTGTTCATTGAAAAGGTATGGAATAAAGTACCACAGAACTAAAAAAAAAAAAAAAAAATCCCAAAGCTCTTTAAAATAAACTTATGCTCTTGTACTGTCATTCATTTTGACTGACTGATTTATAACTGGTATAATTCTTCTCTAGGATGCCAAAATAAACCAATCTTATAGGTTGCTGAATTTATTTCTGTATTCAGTTTTTTATTTTCAAAAGCTGGTTCTGACTGGCAGCAAAAGACTGTGCAAATCAACATTAACATCAATGATACTTCCTTCTTGATGAGCATACCAATCAAATAAGTACAATTATTTATACTACTACTGAGAATAAAATGCACAACACTGCTTTTAAACAGATGTTGATTAATATTGGTCTTTCCTCCCAGAAATTGATTTTCTCCACCAATTAAATACTGGCCTGACAAATACAGTTCTAACTCTGCCCTGGAATTCATAACATTGATCTTAACACCAGTTTCTTTTCCATTTCACTAAACCTATGGTCCTAACCCCAAAAACCATACATGGACAATCCCACCGCTTCCATTTTCTTTCTAAGCATCTTCACGTGGTCTTCTACTCTCCTTTCTATGCAAGGAGGATTATCAAGAATATCCTCTCTCAAAACTTCTCCTTAAAAGCTTTCCTCTGCTATGACACCTAAAGGTGACAACTCAGAGGTGGCTGCACACCTGCTATGCAAAGATGTGCTCCTTTAAGCAACCTTATTCAGCATGAACTACCCTTTTCTTCTTCTCTCCCCACATTAGTCTTCTTCTGATCCTCTCATTACATCCTGACACCACAAGTTCTCTCACCCAGAAACAAAAATCAAAGAAATTACGATCTCTGTTACAACTCTAAATTGGCTGTCCAGTGACTGCAGATCAATGCTTTACAGGCTTGCCCATGGCACATTGGGGCCAGGGGCAGGATGGCAGCAACAGTGAAAAAAATTTTCCACCTTTACTTTCTTTGAACACAGTTAAGCACCTGCATTTAAACTTTACAGATACAAAACAACCTCAGTTATGGCCATGTGCTAGTTAATGCTTTCCGACCTTATACATTCTGGTGTTTTATACTAGGAGCTATTGCCTACACACAAAAAAAAAAAAAAGAAAAGAAAGCCAGAAGCACTTTATGTTGGAAAAGCTACTTCAGTGATTTGTAATACTTCTAAAAGGTATTATTATTAATATCCTAGGCCTAATTTTCAAATTGATTAATGCTGACAGCTTCTTTTGCCAACAAAACTATCACTGAAGGAGTGATAAATTCAGTGTTGATGGGCAAATTAGCAACTGGCATCTCCGATGTTTGACAGTGACCAGGACTGGTCAGTTCTGACCAAATCACTGGTAATGCTTTATACTGCAGGTACATCAGCCTTATTTAAAAACAACATAAGGATGCCAAAGGACTGGGGAAGAGGAAAAGGGAAATGCTACAGGGGAGAAAAGTTTACTGCCTACCCCAGCTGAACCATGGCTACAACATTACTCTTTTAACAGGTTGCCTACATTTATGCCACTCCATGAAAGCAGAGTATTTTACTTAAGGCATATTTATTTGTAGGGAAGAGTTTGAGCTCTTCACTAGGTACAGACAGACTTTAAAAAAAAAAAATCCATCAGAACTGTATTTCACGTAGGTTTCATCAGCACCACAGACCTTGTCAAGTTTAACTGACTAAACTCTCATTAGCATTTTTAAATATGCAAGTTCAAAAGAAGCAGCAGATGCAATCTTCAAGATCTAGGACTATCAGCACTAGGTTAACAGAAAGGGAAAGGTTAGACACTTTCAACAGGAGGGAAATAAGTAGCAAGGCAACAATATTTCATGGCACAATTTAAGATATTCATAATTCTAGTTATACCATTGAAGATCCTTTCTTTATCAATTAAAAAAACAATACCATTACCTATTTGCAGAAAACAGATTAGACAAACAAACACTAACTCAAACATAACTTTACACCTCCAAATCTTACTGCTGACCTTCTACTAGTTGGTCCAAGGAGGAAATCTTCTTGGAGCCATCAATTGTGTAGATTGTTCTCACTCCCTGGGGCAGATTCACATTGTCAGACAGAGTTCGGGTCAGATCAGCCAGGAGAGCTTCAAAGGATCTAAACCGGTCAGGGGAGATGGCATACACAATCCCTTTGAAATACCGGTCTCCATTACGATAGAAACGAACTTTCTTGGCTTTTTTCTCAGAGCTCAGGGTCTGTAGAGTACGGGTTCGGTAAAAGCTGCAGTGGGCACTGTGAGTAGGGCTGGGCAAACCATTTACCCGGGACCCTCTGCCATATCGTTGCGCTTTATCACGCTCATCAAAATGCTCCAGCTCCATATCTCTCCCAAAGGACATCTTGAAGTTCAACCTAAGGGATGCACAAAAGAAGATAAAAAGTTTAAGAAACTCACACATTTTAAGGAGCTCACTTTGAGACTTCACATTCTATACATGGCACTTACAGAGGACTACTTTCCGGGGTGAGAAAAATGGTTGGTTTGAATGAAACCATGCTATGTTTACATGTTCATTTTACAGCTAACTCTCTTACCGTTCCATAAAACCTAATTTATCAGTTAGGCTTTTAGACACTGTAGAAATGCCACTCATGAAACCAACTGCTAGCAATAGGCAAACATTAAAGTGTTTGTTCAAATCCAGTAAAAACTCTGAAAACGAGGTGACAAAGCTGAGCTACTGGAAAAAAAGAACAAATGCATCAACTTTCTACTTTCTCTCATGTTATATTCAGGTGCTATTTGAGTCCAGTCTACCTTCTAGACCATTCACTCCCACTAAACTGGGGAGTTTAGTTTTTCCAACTGTGATCTCAAGAGGCACCATTTTGGAAGGGCAACCTGCAGCCAACAAGTAAGCAATTAAGAACTTCTCAGAGGAATAGATGTCACAGGTTGGCAGTGAGAATCAGGACTACCACTTAGTGGGTCAAGCCCACTGTTCAAAAGTCTTTGGGTATTCCAATCATTGGTTTCCTTGCAGCCTAAGCTTTGTAATAAATTACTTCAGTTGTCCTTGTGCAAATACTTTGCATACTCTGAACCAACAGAAGTGCTCAAACATCATCAAATTTAAAAAAAGATTAGAGGGAGACAGGAAACTAGTATTTTTCAATGAGCAAGCTACTTTAGTGCTCTGTAACATTTGCAAGGTGTATTATTAATATCCTAGGCCTAATATTCAAATTTATTAAGGCTGACAGATTCTTTCACCTACAAACCTACCACTGAAGGAGTGATAAATTCAGTGTCGATGGGCAAATTAGCAATTGGTGTCTCCCATGTTTGACAGCGACAAAAACCCCGCTGGTCTAACCAAAATGATCCCAGTTGTTCAATACAGTTCACATAAATGGAAGTTCACATGTTCTGAAATGAAATCAAGGAGGTAGATACTTCCATTCTTTTTTACAACCAAGACAAGACTAAATACTACAAATTGTACATTAATCTTCACAAATAAAATAAACAAATATATGAAAAAAAAATTAGAATTATCAAAGGATCATGTGTTCCAAACATATTTATTTTAATTTAGGAGCCTCCTAGATTTGCAGTTGTCTGCAGAACAGCAAAGCACAGTAAGTTTATTTATAGCACAGATATACAGACCTAATTTAGAAGTGGTCTCTCTCATTGATTTCCAATAAAAACAAAAAAAAAATAGCAAGCACAAGCTTTGTTTCAACCACTCATAATTGTGTGACCATTAAGAAAAAAAATGTATTCAGATCAGCTGTAAAACAGTAGGAGGAAATACAGAAAGACTTATGGATGCTCTTTAGCTTACAGAAGTTTGTATTAAACCAATGATTATACAGCTGGACCCTGATGCTGCAAAGCTGTAGGGGATCTGCTCAGAAACTTCTCAGAGCGGTTCATGTGCTTGACTGGAACAAGCACCTAAGGCTAACCACTGCAAGTGTGGGGCCTTGGTGGAAATTATTTACCCTGCTTTGGTTACAGCTCACAGCTTATTTTGTTACATTGGCACAGGATCATGTGCTTATGTATATATGCAAGATTTAGATTTGTAAATACTTTAAAGGTACGTAACATATATATATGGTGCAGTGTGTGTGTGTGTGTGTGTATTATGTATATATGCAAGATTTAGATTTGTAAATACTTTAAAGGTACATAACATATCTATGGTGCAGTATATGTGTGTGTGTATATATATATATACACACACACACAAAAAGAAAAAGACTAATCTACATTTTTCCTTCTCAGTATACATCCACACATACACCCCACTTCAGTGAAAAGAATAAGAACATTTGCTGTGGCATTTCACTAACACTTCTCTATAGGTTAAATACAGAATACCACTTAGTGGCCACATCTTAGGATCAAGATTACACCACCGCCGTTTCCATGTTAAAAAAAATTATGTCAGTTGTTTTACTTAATTTCTAATTCCAATGGGAATGTGTTATTCAGATTTAAACAATCCCAGAACTCACAATTCAGCAACTGTATCTCAAAAGCAACGCTTGTGCCAAGAAAAATGGCTTTTTCTTAGGTCTGCTGTTTCATTTGCTCAAACCATCTCAAACACACACATACAAAAAAAAGGAAAAATCAAGTTTACATGAAGATATACTTTTCTAAGAGACTTTCAGCTTCACTAATTTTGGATGGGGGGAGGAAGAAGTGCGAGTCACTGCCCTTTCTTCCGCACACTTGTGCTTTAATCAATAAGGGCTGTAATTCCCACTTACGCCCTTTAAAACAGAAACAGAGCTCCCCTTGAACACCACAGTCCTGCTATTTACAGAAAAGCGTGTTCAAACCACAAGGTCAGAGCAGACAAAGAAATATCCTAAACAATTTGATCTGATCAGATGTTTCCGTGTGCGTGCATATACACAGTCATATACATACAGATACATAAAAATGAAAGGACACACCCCTGGAAAACCACCATGCCCAACACTTCACACCCTATAAATCTGTTAAAGAATTATTTATAAGGCCGGTGTGGGTGAGCAATTATACAAAACAATCACACGCGCTGACAAAAAACACGCAGCGGGGTGACCGGGACCCGGCGAAGATCACTCCAAGAGCAGGCAGCGCACCGACTACTAAGTCATGGGGGGGGAACGTGGGTACATGCGGCAGCGGCGCCAAGAAGAAAAAAAA